>NC_044924.1:25907231-26016563 GCF_003576645.1 Ipomoea triloba
TATATATATATATATATATATATATATATATATATATATATATATATATATATATATATATATATATATATATGGGGCTTTAAAAGTCCGGGTTGTGATGTCAGGTTCGGATACCCTTTCCGCCCATGTCCTCGGGTTTCAAGTTTGACAGGTTCTGCACAACCCTAGTTGTAATAGCCCTCAATGAGTTTGGACTTATGTCTAGTTTAATATTATTTCATTTATGGACCGAAAGGGCACTAACATCCCAACCTCCTATTTGATAATTGTTTGTGTTTATTGTTAATTTTATCTCTAAATATTCAATTTTGTTGTGAGTTTGACTTTTTATTTTTTAAAAAAGAAATTATCAATATTTTTCTTGAGTACTACTGACTCTGTTATAATGCAGTATCTGTTCATAACTACTTTCTCAACCTACTGAAGCACTGAGAGTCAATATCGCCTCCACTGAGATTCAGACCCACCCCCTTCCATATGGGAGTGGAACCGGCTGCCACTAGACCACAAGGTCTTGGCAAAACTACTATCAATATTTAATTGAACTTTTAATGTAATTCTTTATAACTAATTTAAGTTTACAAATTTTATGCAATGTCGGATTACAACTAACTGACTTTCTACTCCATGCATGAATCCACTTTATTAGTAGGTCCCCATCCCACTCTATGTATCTTTAAGTCGGTGTTTAGGTGTTATAGGAAAAAATCACCGTTCAAATAAATATATGGTGGAAAATTAGTTAGAATTTAAAGTAATTATTTTGTGGTATAATTTTTAGTAAGTTTCACTCGTAATTTAGGTAGTATAGTCTAGATCTTATGATCTAGTGGCACCAAATTACACTTTTATACGGGAGGGTGTAGGTTCAAGTTACAGTAGAGGTGATATTGACTCTTTGTGCTTCACTATGTTGAGAAAGTAATTATGAACAGATATTGCATCGTAACAGAGTCAATAGTACTCAAAAAATTTAGATCGTATTAAAATAAATCTAGGTTCTCTTTAGTGAGATATTTAATTTGATATATTACATTTTTCATCGAAAATTTAATTTTTTCATAAACATTATACTTTCTCTTATCTAAGATTAGTACACACTTTTGTTCTTATAAGTAAATGCTAAACCCTTAAATATTACTCTGTACATTTTAATTTAAAAGTATTATATTTTACTCAAAAGTATTATTATTTTTCTTATAAATAATAAACAATTTATTATTTTTCTTATAAATAATAAACAATTTATTATTTATTAATATCACATATATCATCATAAATATTATATTTTCATCTTGACTCGACCAGTCTCATAAATTTTTACTCATCAGACGGTCTCACAAGAGACTCACCCTTTAATATTTACCATATAAGTGTAGAACCTTTGACTATGGTACCAAAAGTAGTAGGCTAGTAGCTATTAAATTAGTAGATGGGACAAAATGTTATCTTACTATAATTAGGGGGTGGCAATTGGCAGTGTAAAATTAGCCCTAAGTAGTTGCCTGACTATACCGTTAAAATTAAAATTATTGTCGAACAGACGTTTTGGTTAGATTTTGACATACTACCAAACGCCGCCAAATTTGTTGGAATTTGACAAAATGCATTTAGAAGTAAAATGAAATTCAACTCACTTGGCACTTGCCTATTACAATTTATATCAAAACTATTTAGAGTATCCAGAATAGAAGTTTTTCTTTTTTAGAATAGTAAAAAAATTGTGTGTCGATTTTTAATTAATGTGAGATGGGATTTTTTCATGTTTTTTTTTTCTTTTTTCTGATAATCATAAACTTTTGTGGAATCCACTGCATTGGAGAAGAAAACAAAGCAAATGAAGAGAAATTGCAAGGCAGAGACAACTGCGCCCAACAGGGCGCGTGAGAGAATTCATTTCTGTTTTTTTTTTTTTTTGTTAGATGACAATTTTTTTTCTTTTTTCTCTTCCCTATTTTCTTCTTTTTCTTACATGTATCTGGAAAAAAAAATCAACAAAAAACTTATACTAATGTGGATGCTCTTACAAATATACTAAGGGTGTGTTTAGTTCGCACGTGGGAACCGAAATCAAAATGGAAAATACTTGATAATGGTAATGGGTTTTGGTAGAAGTATTTTGCATGTTTGGTAGTAAGGCGAGCGAAATTGGAATAATTACCAAAATTATATCGACATCCAAAGCACCAATATGACTAATTAAAAAAATAAAATAAAAATCTAAGAGCGCTAATCCAAACTTAAAAATTAGATTACCCATAAGATCAAATGTAACCGTTTTTAATTAGGGAATGAAGTTTTTTTAATTGACGGGGTAATCAAATTCCATAGTTATGTTTTAAAAAGTTGTCACTTGTCAACCAAACACTAACTATGATTTTGATTCTTATTGCTAGTGTGTAAACCCATGACCTTTGTAAATGTTGTAAATAATATTTCAATTTTACTCGATGCAAATCCTGTCAGATAGTAACTATAAGTTTTTCTCATCACGTAAAAAAATACAAATACACAACTAGAAAGCATGATTTTTAAAAAACTTTCAATTACTGTATTTTGAATGTAATGTATGTTTAAATTAGATAATATCAACATTCAATGAATTGAATTTGATTAAATAATAAATCATGGAATGAAATACCCAAACAAACAATTGCAAGAGCATCTCTATGAATTAATTTATACTTACAATTATTTAAACTCCAAGAGTATGTGTACATGTAAATTAACTTCTTTAGAGATCCATTCAATCTACCTTATATATTCTTATAAGTTACAACCAACCATCAATAATCCTATAATAATAATTATTATTGTGTTTAATCATCCTATCAAATAATGTGCATTCAGTACACAAATAATGTACTTTTAGTATATTAAAAATGTACATTGTATTCAAGGAAAATACATTATTTGAGTATTGAAAATACATTATTTTGTATAATGTACATTCAACACACAAATAATGTACTTTTAATATATTAAAATTAACTATTTGTTATGATCCACACATTAATTTGCTTTAATCCTACGAATACAGCATTGTTTCTCAAATCTAATCCGCATGAATGACTCGCAATCATTATTGCATGGACCACGGTTCACATAGCTGCGTGGACCATAAATAAAAAGTATATTTTTTAATATTACTAAAAGTATATTATTTTTGTACATAAAGTACATCATTTTGGAGTACATTATTTTTGTACTGAATGTACATTATTTGATATATATTATCAAATAATGTACCTACAATACAAAAATAATGTACTTTTAGTATAATAAAAATATACTTTTTATTTTTGGTCCATGCAATAATTTGCCAATGACTCGTGTCTAATATGTAGTTTTAACAATGATCCATATCTATGATGATTTAAAAAAAAATAATAAAAAAAAAGAAAAAAAAGCTTCAAGTGAAACATTTTATTGTTTCGAATATTTTACTCTTTGTCCCACATTTTATTTAAGTACCCTACGATAACGTTTGGTTAGACACTTTTGGAACTCGAAAACCCATAGTACTAATTTTTTGATTCGTATTCCGATTTTAATTCTCATATCCTAACCAAACGCCCCCTAATTTATTCATGTAAGATACAATGAAAAAAAAAATACTCCTTTTGTCACATTTAATCTGTCATACTTACTATTTATTGGTCAAACAAATTCTTCATCTTTTATTTATTTATTTATTTATTATTTTTTTATTTATTTTTAAATTTAATTTTTTTTGTGTTTAATAGTACTTTTAGTGTAGTTTCTAAGTATATATAAATTTTGTATATTAATACTAAATTTAATATTATGAAAAATTGAATTAAAAATAACTTCAATCAAACCTCGTTAACCGAACTACACCCACCTATAAAATGGGACTGAGAGAGTATTTGATAATAATCTTTAAACGTGCCTTGACTACCCAAATCTACTTTTATTCAAATGTACAACAGAGGGGTTGGTTTCCCCCATTAGGCAATTATTATATATACCCTAATGGACACAACCATATCTATTCACTTAAACTCCCAAACTACCCACAAATCTTGAAAGATGGTACCTTCAAACTTGAAGAGTTTTCTAGCTGTTGCTTTGCTCTTGTTGCCAATAGCTGCAAGAGGGGATTATGAATATGGTATACCTCCCTATTATCTCCCCATTCTTTCTTCTAACTCTTTTTCAAGTTACAGAAGTCGTACCATGGCTATGCTTGGCATAACTAGCTTAAAAGCTAATAGCTACTAGCTTATTTTGAAACGTTACTTAAAATAGCATTTCAAAATAAGTTCTTATTTTAAGCTGTATATATTTTACCAAACAAAACTTATAGCTTATTTGTAGTACCAAATAAAGCCCATATAGACGTATAGTAAAGGGTAAGTCTTCTATGAAACCATCTAACAGATCTTTATTTGCGAGACAGGTTAGATCAAGATGGAAATATAATTATATAAAATTATAGATATATGCAGTTATGTGTATGTTTTTGGTATGCAGAACAAGAGATATGCACAGAGGT
Source organism: Ipomoea triloba (assembly GCF_003576645.1). NCBI lineage: Eukaryota > Viridiplantae > Streptophyta > Magnoliopsida > Solanales > Convolvulaceae > Ipomoea > Ipomoea triloba. Next base: position 25,911,751 of record NC_044924.1, read on the forward strand.
GAACTGTGGAAAGGGAAATTGCAGGGAAGATAGAGGATACAGCTACAACTTCAGGTGCAGGTGCGATGATGGTTGGAAACGCACCACAATAAAGAATACTAACGAAGATGATTTCCAGTTCCTGCCCTGCATAATTCCTGAATGTAAGTTTTTCGTCGAGCATAGTATATATAAATAATAAGCAGGTCAAAGTGAACTTTTAAAAGGTGCAATTAAGTACTTCAACTTATTAAAATCAATCAAAAAGATTCAATTTACCGATAACTAGCAGGTTACCGGTAAGCATATTGTTGTTGACCGCCATCATTAATAATAACCTAGGAAAAAATCAACTACCGACGACCGGTCGCCAGTCGCCTGGAGAAGGGCGACCATCGTTGCCTTCTTCAACTGAGGAAGAAGGCTACCGACATCGCCTTCTTCTTGGACAAGGTGACCGGCACCGGATTTAATTGTCTGAACATTTAATTACCGGATATTACTGTTGGGTGACCAATAACTGAGCCTGAATGCATCAAAATAACAAGTTTATGTGTTTAATTGAACTTTCTTAAAGTTCACTCTTTCGTATAACGTTTAAGGGTCTATTTGACCCTTTTCCCTAATTCAATTCATATAATACTGAAAGACAATTATTCCTAAACCAAGAAACCACAAGTCTCCTAACCAGTTTTCTATTGATTACTTATGCAGGTACCCTTGATTACTCTTGCATGCCAACACCTCCTCCACCTCCACCCCCTCCATTCAACTCTTCTGCCTTCGACCGTAATCCCCAAACACCTAAACAATTTGCTGCTGCAATTCTAACCTATAACTTCTGCACTTTGGTTAACATCATTTTCCTTCTTTTTTGTTTTGTTTTTTTCAGCTTGCTATGGGGTTTACTGTGGGGAAGGAGCATGCATAAAGAATACAGACTTCACACATATCTGCCAGTGCAACTATGGCTACAACAACATCCTAGGCATCCCCATTTTTCCTTGCTTCAGACCATGTAAGAACAAAAACCACAAAAGATGTATCAAAATCTGTTCTTTATACACATAGATATGACTAAACACACTATGGTTTCTGTTCTCAAGGTGCCCTTGGATCAGATTGTTCAAGGCTCGGGATCAAGATCACAAATGACACCTATAGATCGCCATTTGATAATCAAGGTGAGGCTTCTAACAATTGGAATACATAGAACTATATTTATGATACAAAGGCATCATGAATCTGATATCATGTAAAGGGTAACCACAAAAAAGCACAGATAATATTAAGTATTTTTCAAATAGTAATCACAAATAAACTCTGAATATGAATCAGTATAACCACTCAAAGGGCATAATAGAAATTATTACGAACCAAAGTCAATATATGCAAAGTTATAAACAGTTAGATTAGTAGCTATGAAGGTGATGGTTCTATAGACATAACTAAAGTAATCAAAGTTTCAAAATCCATTATTTTTCTTAGGAATGAACAAAAATGCTGAGGAACTTTAGTCTCTTTACCAGTTCGATCAAGCTCAACTCAACTATCTGAAGCTTATTAGAAGTCAGCTCTAATCCTAGGATTTTCTCGGTTATGGTTTCAGTAGAGTTCATAGGGAGCTAAATCTTAAAAAACCATAAGGAACTATCAGTCATGTAAAGACATTCCTTTTCTTTATATTAGCAGCTAAATCAATTCTGCCGAGGAAGTCGCACTGGATAGCTGTACTGCTGGCCTCGGCCGGTTTGGCTTTGTGGAAGTAGATCCCAAATAACGTTGAGAAGCTTTATCACGTAATAACTGATTTGCAGTGTTGCACCTGTGTTGTTGGCTCAGATAGGTATATACCACAGATTCAGTTTGTATTAATAAATATGAACAATATGTATGTGGTAAGTAGATTCTTGTATGCAAAATGGTTCAATAAAATGTAGCAGCTCTCAAATTTTACTAATGACATTGTTCTCATTCCGTACCCCTTCTTTCACTTCAAATTCTCTTTATACCATATATCCGCTACTAATCAGACCCTTTTAGACTATTTAAGCACTATGATTCTTACTATACACATTGTCATATTCTCAAATATAGCTTTTGAGGAATGAAAACCCAATCAAATGATTAGACACTAAAAACTACAGGGGTTCTACTTAAGAATCTGGAATACCTAAATATTCCGTTTAACTTTGTAATATTAATTCAACTATCTACCTTCACCACCTCACCAGATGGTAGTATTGACTCAAGCCACACACACACACACACACACACATATATATGGTCCTCCCTAGTTAGTTATGTATTTGGTAAATCGAAAGAGCGGGATTGTTGAACACAGTTTATGAAGACTTTGCAATGAATGGCTTTTTGCAATAAGCAAGTTATCTAGCCTCATCGAAACATAATCTTTATAATCTGGTAAAACCTTTCTGTTCAGCTATACCCGCCTAACCAAAATAATGTTAGATTAGGTCATTCAGATTTCGGATGGCTATATGCCCTAAAATGTGCACTCTATTTAAGTGAATGTTGCTGAAAAACAAAAGGTTATGCCTGTCTATAGGGTTGTCTGTTTATGAATAGGTGCTTAAATTAACAATTATGTGTTTGTATATATATATATGTATTGTGTTTCTCCATTAGACACATAAAATTATAGTAATTATTGTAGTCTTTCAGTATTATAAACATTTTCTCATTCCTTGATTTTTCATCCCTCCGCCTAACTGGCGCGTGGCCTTTCGAACTTTCAAATTCAACAAATGTGTTGATAAGTGGTAACAAAATCTCCTCCACAGAAAATTACCTCCACGCTCCACCAATATGTCCACTCTAGAAACAAACCAACATTGTATTACCACTTAGGCTTTATTACCAACAAATTCATAACGCATCTATCATTTCTTGTAATGATTCCATGGTCCAAATGTCATCTGTAAATTAATGTACTTATAACCATGTTTGATGTCACAGAGATGCTAACATTCACAATAAAGCAATAGAAATGAAACCCTCAATCTTCAAAAGGATTTTGCTTGTGTCCTATTTCGGCTTGTAGCCTTGTATTTCCCCACCATATTTAGTGATATAAAGACACAAAAGAGCAGTTGAAATAATTTGTTCAACACAAGTATCATTGCACAGCCAGATATATCTGCAAACCAATACTATAAAACAAAGCTATTCTGCTTTATATTTCTGCTTTATATTTCTCTAAATGCAGGCACTTATCCAAGAAGAAAACTCAAGTGTCTGCCGTCAAACACTAGATCAAAACAATAACTTTACATACACAGTAAAAGAAATAAGAAATTCAGTGGCATAAAAGAGCACATTGTGAAAGCAAAAACTAAAGCAAGAACGGGGGGTCTTGGGGTAATTCCAACCAAGATGGCTAAGGATACAAACTTGCAACCACAAGGTCACGAGTTCGAATTTTGGTCGGTTATGAGTAACCTAGGCTGGTTACCTCCTTGTGGTCCTTTGCTGGCTAGGGTCACAAGGCGGGGTAATGGCTGCGGGTTTCCAAAAAAGAACGAGGAGTCTCTAAATGCAAAATGCTGATGAAATTTGAACTAAGCAAGCAGACTACCCAGAGGCCGAGGATCAGTAAAAAACACTAAACAAATTTTCTGATTAGTGCACTTTCTTGTTCTTTTAACTTTCACACTCTTATCTATAATCACATTATGATGCAAACCAATTAAGGAGTGATAGATAATTCAATTCACAATCAACCAAATTTTTTGTTTTTCTTTTATTCATACAGAGAGAATGTAAAGAACTCATTTAATTCAATAATCCATTTGAACTATGATGTACCAAAAGTTATACTACAACATGAACTTCCAAAAACAAAAAAATTGTAAAACAAGGCTAAAATGACTGGGATTCTCACCAATTTTCACTTGCTCTTCACACTCACTCCTTCCTTTCCAGCAATGATCACAGCAGTGGCCATATCCAAGAACAATCCGTGCTCGACCACACCTTCCAAGGCCGAAATCTCCTTCCCGGCGGCGCGTGAATCTTTAATGGGAGTCTTAAAGTACAAATCCACAATGTAATTGGAATTATCGGTGACATAAGGCTTACCGCCGTCCAATCTCAACTTGGCTTCGCAATCCAATTCTCTGAACATCTCCTGGAGGCGGAGGAGATTGTATTTCCAGCAGAATTGGACGACCTCGACGGGCATTGCGAGACCCGACCCGCCAAGCCCCGAGACGAGCTTCGTGTCGTCGACGACCACCACGAACTTGTCGGACGCGGCCTCCACCATTTTCTCGCGGAGGAGGGCGCCGCCGCGGCCCTTGACGAGGTCCAGATTCGGATCGACCTCGTCGGCGCCGTCGATCGCTAGGTCAAGCTTCGGATGATCATCGAGCGTGGAGAGCGGGATGTTGAGGGAGGCGGCCTGCTCCTGAGTGCGCTTGGAGGTCGGCACGCCGACGATGTCCGTGAGTTGGCCGGAGGAGATGAGCTCGCCGAGCTTGGCCACCACGAAGGCGGCGGTGGAGCCAGTCCCGAGGCCGAGGACCATCCCGCTCTTCACATAGTCCACCGCCTTGTCGGCGGCGAGCTTCTTGAGGTCGTCCTGCGTTAAGGCAGGGGGAGGGGAGGGGGCGGAGAAGGCTCTGAAAGTGGGGGCGCGGCGCACGCTGAGAGAGCTGCGCTGTGGCTGGCGCGGCGGCATAAGGGAGGCTCCGGCGGCGGAGGAGGCATTGCTGTGGCGGAGGGAGGAGGAAGAGATGAAGGATAAGGTGGCCATGGCGGAGGAGGAGATGAGAGGTGAGAGTGGACTGGAGTCTTCACTCCTCTACTATGGGATTCGATCTAAAGACTAAAGATTGTGTTTTGGTGAAAGAGAGAGTGTTAGGTGATAGGTATTTTGGTCTTTTTAGAAACGTTTGTGTGGTTTGGTACTTTGGTTGGTTGGTGAGAATTCCATTACACTTTTGTTGTTTTTTTTTTTTTTTTTTTGCAAGCCACTTTTGTTGTTAATTATTAGATGGAGCACGTGGATAAGCTACGATTTTAACAATTAAAATTTATTTTATCTCTATGGCAAAAATTTTGTTCATACACTAGGTTTCCCGGTAAACAGACTATTGAGCATCTATAGCAGTTGAATTTTTACACGGTTTTTTAGATGATACTAGGAGAGGATGAGAGTTCAGGAAGTTGGTTTGTGTATAGAATGTTATGTAAAACACAACTGAGTACAAGGAATAATAATGAATATGTACAACAAGAAATCTTAACGCAAATACAACAGAACAACTAGAGTCCTAAAGTAATCACTGGACTAATACACCTCCTTAAGTAGACGGGGGACAAGGGACAACGCCTAGCTTGACACGAAGTTCGGCAAAACGCGGCCCTAGCAGCTGCTTAGTGAAGATATCAGCCACCTGATCCTTGGTTGAAAGAAAATTTACCTTAAGATCCTTGGTTGAAAGAAGCGCATTAAACTCAGCATCCATGGCAGCCCTCCAGGCAGAAGACTTAACAGCTTGAGAATAGCAAGTGGGAACTTTATCATCTACAGAGGCGACTAGAGCAGCAGGAGAAGGGCGTTGGGTGGATGTAGATGAACGCAAAGTCATACGATGAGAGCGTGGCAGCACTACACGACGACGACCACGCGCGCGACGAGGCGAAGCCACACGAGTACTCTCAACACCACCAGGGGCAACAATAGGCTCAATTGGAGAGGAATAAGAGGCAACCGGAACCACACCCCCAGTAGGAACAGGAGAAGATCCACCTAAAATAATGGAAGCAGGCATAGTAGCAATAGGCACCGAGGAACCAGAAACACTGGCCGAAGGCAATCCTGAACAACGACCACGAGTCAGCAACGGAGACACAAAACCTGCAAGGCTATGAAAAGGGAAAACAGACTCGTTAAAACAAACATGACGAGCAATGTAAACACGCCCAGAGACACGACCAAGACACCTATAACCACTGAACGAGGACGGATAACCAAGGAAGACACATGAAACAGACCTAAAATCAATCTTGTGTCGATTATAAGGCCTAAGACATAGAAAACATTCACAACCAAAGACCCGCAACATAGAATAATTCGAAGACTTGCGAAACAGCAGAGCATAAGGACTGACATTCTATGTGACAAGTGATGGCAGACGATTGATTAAATGAACTGCAGACTCAAACGCATAAGACCAATATCACTAAGGAACATGACTATGGGCTAACAAAGCAAGACCAGTCTCGACAATATGACGGTGTCGACGCTCAACCCTACCATTTTGCTCATGAGTATGAGGACAGGATTGACGGTGAACAATCCCGGCAGAAGTGAAAACCGCATGCAGCTTGCGATATTCACCCCCGAGATCAGACTGAATAGACTTAATAGAACACGAAAAGAATGAATTTCTCAACATACGCACAAAAATTGGCAAAAATGGAATAAATATCAGTCTTTAATTTCATCGGGTAAAACCAAATAAAGCGAGAAAAATCATCAACGAAGACCACGAAGTAACGAAAACCATCAACAGAGAGTACAAGGGCAGGACCCCAAATATCTGTGTACACAAGATCTAAAACAGAAGCACTAGAATGACTAATACGAGAAAGAGGGAAGCGCGCAGATTTCCCTAATTGACAAGCAGTACACAATTTATTAAACAAACTAAGAAACCCACTAACTGGACAAATGAAGAGTACTTGACGCAGGACGCGAGAGTGAGGATGCCCAAGGTGATTATGCCACGTCTGAGGAGATGCCCGAGCAGACAGGAACGCAACAGGCAACGACACAAGAAGCTGATACATCCCCCCATTACTAGGACCACTAAGAAGAACCTTACGAGTGCGCCGGTCCTTCACAACAAAATAGGTCGGGTGAAACTCAAAATAAACATCATTATCAGAAGTAAATTTATGAACAGATAATAAAGAGGCTTTTAGATGTGGAACATGCAAAATATTTGGTAGAGACAGTGACCGTAACGAAGAGGGAATGGAAAGAGGACCAGTATGAGAAATTGCCAAACCAGTACCGTCTCCAACTCGTAGAGCCTCGTCACCGCCATAAGGTTCAACCTCGTGCAGACCATCCAATTGGGGTGTGGCGTGAGCAGTAGCTCTAGTATCTGGGTACCAAACATTAGAAAATGGGGCATTATTAAAATCTGTAATAGGAGCTTGAGCAGCCATGTTCACACGTGGAGCCTGATTAACAGAGCCAAACTACCGCCTAAACCCCTGCTGGCCGAAAGACTGCTGCCCAGAATTAAATCCAGAACTTGCAAATTGCCGCCCACCATACTGCTGGCCGCCGGAAATAACCATGGACGACGTTGGGTCCACAAAGTGGCGATAGCAAGTCATGGCAGTGTGACCAGGAGCATTACACAACTGACACCGAACACCACCGCGACCTCCACGCTGCCCATGCCCTCGTTGTCCACGCTGCTGGCGACCTCGCTGACCACGGCCGCCCTCCTGCGACGCGCGACCAGCCGGAGACGAGTGAACGAACAAAGTAGGAGGTGGTTGAACGCCCATGGCAGCCTGCGGCAGTGCATCCTCTTGAGTGACGTATTGGTGAGCTAACGAATGTTTAACGGAAAAATGTGGGGGTGAGGCAATTATGTTTGCTACCTTGCTATAGTCAAGGGACCATTTCAGTGAAAATTTAATTATCAATTTGGTCATTGACTATAGCAAAATTACCAATTTGGTCTCAATTTTAACGAATGTTTAACGGCAAAATAACTGGAGGACCAAATTGGTTAAAATTTTCAAAGTTTAGGGACTTATTTGGGCACAAAAAATTATCGAGGACCAAATTGGTAATTTCATAATAGTTGAGGGACCATTTCGGTAATAAACTCTAAAAAATTCTATAGTAGATACCCAACCTAGCTGGCACCTAGGTTCAATGGGATAACTAAATTATAGAACGGAGCGTGTCACTGTGGGGGGTCTTGGACTTCCTACTATTCCTCGTTAAGAACAGTGGCTCCCGCACGAGGTTAGCATGTTGATGCCTTAATGATTCAATTGTCATCTGACATATGCTGTGTATGCAATGTCGATGGACATATGTTGAGTTGCGGGAAACTCAGGAAAGAATCACCTATGTGAGAGAGAAGTGAGGGTCGCTTCAAAAGAGAATTGAATAGGGCTCAATTCTTTAGAAACTCTTGCAGAACCAGGAATGGTGACCCATGACCAAAATGGGCACAGTCATGAGAACAGAGCATGGTTGGGAGGTTCCTGTGTGAGATATGTCATCATCTACACAAACGGCAGTCGGTTCAAAGACATCGTGTTCTACCGTACAGCCAATAGAGTAAATGTATCTTCACGAGGGAAGGTTCAAAGGGTAACACCTACCTATCCTATGCAGGGGTCGACCGTTGAACACAGTTGTTTCCGATTTCAAAACAGCCCCAAAAATCAATTTTCATTCATGTGGGGGATTGTTGAAAAAATAGCATAAAATGGCAATTTTAGTGGCTATTTTGTGGTACAAAACAGGAGTTAAAAGTCTGATTCATTTATCAGATTGATGCCATGAGTAATTGCTATTTAATCTTCAACTCCTATATATTTCGTTGGTAGAAGCAGCAGATTTACATACACAAAAAAAAAATAACGAAATTGTTTTCTCTCTCAAAACTCTACTTCTACTCTTTTCTCTAAACTGTGTTCATCCCTTTGCTCTAGTTCGCTGGGTTCATCAGTTTGGGTGCTCAAACTGTGAATCGTAACATGTTTTATTCTGGGAAACCTAGGCTACAACGTTCCTAGCACTTTTGGGAAGTAGCAAATAAGGTTTTAAGGAAAGAGTGATTCGCTCGACTCATGTTAACCCTTCCCAGATTATCCTTTTCGTTCTTATCCTTGTAATTATCCAAGAAATATTATTTTCGTAGTAATATTTCTTAACAAATTGCTCAATGAGTATGGCAAAAACACCACACTATATAGGCGACATACCAAACCCGATTCTATATATTCATAGAACATGGTGGAAGTATCATCATTGCACAAGTTAATAAGCTTAATAAGAGAGATAAGCACAAAATGTAAGTCATATACATTACCAATCACCATTCAATGATAAAGGGGCAAAAGAAAAATTCACTATTGATACTTGAGCTCAATAACAACAACATTTAAAATGTTACCAAGCCATGAGCCACATTTTCCAGTTTCCAGTTCTCAGCCAAGGAATTAGGCATTGAGGGACATTGATACACATACACTGATATAGGCATATAGTCATCATTCATCAAATATCAAATATCAAATTAAATAATAAAATGTTGTACGCTTTAATTAGAAATATTGAATAACAAAATAATGAATATATAGCCATATAGGTATTATAGGCAGTGAAGAACCAACTCCAGTGCTGGATGTGTTACACAACTCTGCAAGAAAAAAAAACAATTGTAAGTTAACATTAGGCAATAGTTTGAAAATAATATATTTTTGAGCAAATTGACATTTTGGTCCACTGACTATAGGGGTCCTGTTAATTGCAATCCACGACTTTCAAAACTGTTAATTTCGTATCAGAGAGACGGAGAGCAAACATGCATGTTCTTCCTCTACTCGCCGGAGAAGAAGGAAGAGGTGTGAAATGACTAAAATACCCTAATTATTTTAGGGTTTAGGATTTTCTGGCGGATTTGGCCGGTAATTTGGTCGGAGTGGCCGAAATTGATAAAAATTGAATAGTTAAGGTACGAAATTTACAGTTTTGAAAGTCGTGGATTGCAATTAACAGGACTCCTATAGTCAGTGGACCAAAATGACAATTTTCTCTATATTTTTAAAGAGGTTAAAGACTTAAAAGTATATACCTTTTTCAATCCTTTCAACATCATTTATATTTTCTTCAATAGAGATAGGTTGATTGGCTAACCTCAACCAATCCTGTGCCTCAACAATTTTAGGAGTTTGGGAACTCTTAAAGGCATCTAGTACCCTGCCACTGGTACTGAATGCATATTCTGTTACAATAGTAGAGATTGGAACATCAAGTATATCCCTTGTCATTTTAGACAACACAGGGAACCAATCAGAATTCAGCTTCCACCATCTGAGAAGGTCAAAAGAATCCTCCTCATCCACAATAACCTTAGACAAATACACTTCAAACTCAGTTTTTTTTCTGGCCAAATCCCCACTTTTTAATCTTTGCTTCTTAATCTGAGATTTCAATAAGGATTGAGGTCTCCCAATAGAAATAGAATCAGATATTGAAATAAATAGAGCATATTTGTCATATTGTTCATGAAGTCAAGTATATTTTTACCCAAATCAGTTTTAAATGAACTATCATGATCTTCATGCACTTCAAAGACTTCCTAAAATAACAATGCAGTATGAAACATCATATAGAAGGAGTTCCACCTTGTAGGAATATCAAGACACAAAGAATTCCTAGCTTTTAGCCCAATTAGATCTGCTAGGTCCCTAAACTTTTGTAGCCTAGGAAATGAGCTCCTCACATACCTAACAACATCCCTCACTTTTTTAACAGCACTGTCACAGTCTTTCAATCCATCATGTACCACCAAGTTAAGGATGTGAGCAATGTACCTCATGTGCAAATACTTACACCTAACAGTAGTACAACCCCAAGACAACAAGTTCTTTTCAAGAATCCTAGGGCAGTATCATTGCTGGGTAAATAGATATGAACAACTTCTTTAACTGTCACACTAAAAACTGATTTGAGACCCCAGTCTAAAGCCTTTGCAATATTTTCCGCCTTGTGTAAATATATAGGAACAAATGAAATTATTTTATTTTGGAGCTTCCACTCACTATCAATGAAATGTGCAATTATTCACATGTAATTTATTCTTTGGACTGAGGTCCAAGTATCAATGGTGATACTGACCCTATGACTGCTAGTCCTAAAAAACTTCTTCAAATTCACCCTCTCATCAGAAAAGATCTTGAAATGTCCCTATCGAATAGTCCACCTTAAAGGGATTTTAAACCTAGGATAACAAATTTCTTAAATCCTTGTCCCTCAGCAATCCTAAAAGGCAGTTCATCCACAATAATATCTCAACTAAGGCTCTCCTTATCAAGTCTTGATCAAACACCCAAGTTCCCAACACCCCTTCAGTGTCTTCACTACTTTCAGTTCCAGCAGAAGAAGGGGTAGGTTGGATTGTTAGCAGGGACTGCCTTGTACCCTCAGAGTGAGGATTTTTAAGGCAATTTAAGATGCGATTTCTTAGAGAAGAAGTCTCATGTTTCTTGGACTCACATGCAAACAACTTTGCATAATATAAACATTTTACTTTGATAACACATCCCTCATTGTTTTTTATTTTTTCAAAGTGATCCCATATAGGAGATCTGGTCTCAACCTCTTTCCTTTTCTTTGGAAGAGGTGAAGGCAAAGACTGCTGAGAAGTAGTTGTATCTACAGCTTGGGCTTCCACCTCAAGTTGATTTCCAAACAGACCACTAATACTTTCCATCTAAAAAGGGGAAAGTATTAGTGAATGAAATATCACTCATTCTCAATTCTCAAATCATCAACAATTAAGGACACAGGCATCAAGCATGCATATTAGCAAATAATTACTTAAACATACATAATTGATAGAAATCCAGAATCAGGCACTTGAGAATAGGTTATCATGTATAATCTAGATTTCAGTATTTCACAATTCACAATTACCATTTAGCAACTTAGCCACTTAGAGGCTTTATTTCGATTTAAGGGCCATATATCCATAAACTTATATGTTATAAAATCCAGATTCAGACTCTTATAAAAGCTCATCATGTATGGATTTTATTTAAAGGCTTCCACCATTTAAGGAGCCATTAAGGTAAAGTGGAGATCTCAAAGATTACATTTAAACTCAGAGACATATCACAAATCTGATATCAAAGTAAACTGGAGATCTCACATATTACATATAAACTCAAGGACATACATATAAACTCAGCCACTAAGGGGCATATCTGATATCAAAGTAAACTGGAAATATCTAAAAACATAATAATTCTCAATGATGGTTATATCCCTGGTTTTTGTCCGTTTTTTAAATGCTTACCTTCTTGTACATTATGTTCTTAATGTTGTACACTACATTTTAATGGACAAGAATGTCCAGCATATTCTATTATTGTTAAAGTTGACTAAAGAACTGTTAAAGTATACATTCATTTTCGGCCACCCATTTTCCTTCCATATTTCCCCTATTTCTTCCGCTATTTCTTATTTACCCAGGATCTGCAATTTCCCTATTTCCCCGACCTAATTCTTCCGCTTTTCCTTCCATATTTCCCCTAATCTTCCACTTTTCCTTCCCTTATTTCCCCTAATCTGCAATCCACGGTGTTTTCCCTCCTCCATCATTATCTGTTGATTCATATGAGGATTTACACGCTCAATAGCTGGAAGAAGAGCTGCAATCAACAGCATTCAATGATTATGAACATAAATTGCGCTCAACCAGTTAAGCCAAGGTAAACTCCTTAATATTTTTGTTTAATTTTATATAATTATATGTTGGTTGGTCGATTAAGAGTGGGTTTGATTCTTAACTTGTACTAAAAAGCAATAGGAAAATTAAAGGGAAACAATGTATTTTCTAATTTAAAATTTAAACTGAAATTTAGTAACGCAGTTATATTTATGTCTGTGTATGAACCTGGCGAGCGAGAAAAAGAGCGTGATATTGCATCCGGGGACTACGGCCGATATCACCGAGAACCACGACTGCCGCCCTACCTCTCTGCCTCGTCTTCGTCTGATTAGTATGTTTAATTTTGTTAATTTAGGATAATTGAGGAGATGGTTAAGTTAATGTTTAAAACATATATAAACATATTTTATTTAGTAGTGTATTTGTTTTACGTTTTGTAAATGCATGTAAAGAAACATTTGGGCAGTATGAATAATTCTGAAACAAAAGATTTTGTCAATTTGAATTGAGCAACGTAAATATTTAGGTAAAATTTTTCCAGTATTAGCAAATCTATCAAGTTCTCACTTCTTACCCTATAAACTCCACACTGATTCCCAATGGTATAACCAAGTACTCCCAATGGTTTTTCAGTATGCTCTGTTTTTCATTAATTATTACAGAACAATTGCAATACTATAGGATGTGGGTACTGATTTAAGTTTATCTGTTCATATACATTGTACCATTTCATTAATATGTAGGTTGTGGGTACCAATTGCAATATTCATGTAATCCTTTACTTGATACCTTATATCAGAATGATAGGACAAAGGTATGGATATCGACTTTAAATAAATAGCTGCCTTATAACAATACTGCCTTTTTTTCAGTTATGATGTTGTTTGTGGATACCTATTTTTTTAGTTGTTTATTATGTGTGTGTGTGTTTTTGATTCCCCAACCCATTTGTTCTATGCCCATCATTCCCAGGTAAGCACAAGAGCCAAATGACGGATACCTATTTTTTTAGTTGTTTATTATGTATGTGTGTGTGTTTTTGATTCCCCACCCCGTTTATTCTGTGCCCATCATTCCCAGGTAAGCACAAAAGCCAAATGATCAAAAGGATACTTAATTGATCTCTTTTAGTGTGTAGCTAAGCAGCTTTGTACTCAAACGGCTTAGATTAAGTATAGTAGGGGGTAAAAATGTAAAAACACTGGGATTATGTAAGCATTCTGGAAGGAAAATAGCATGATTTTGGGGAGGTTTATTTTGTAATGTCATTGTCATTGATGTGTTTAGATTTTTGTTTTGGATTCGGCCATTCATATCTTTGTGTCCATGTTTTATTTTTTTGCTATCGGTATTACATTATTCATGTTGGCCTACTGTCGACCTTTTGGTCCGTGAAGTGTGCATTCTTACAAATAAAACTGTCCATTTACTTTTGACTGTGTACTGTTTTGATTGCAGCTGCAAACTACTACAATGAAGGATCCTGCAAGGAATATTGTTCTTTTTACTTTTTTGTAGCCCATAGTTTAGGAAAGTTTTAGTTATTTATGTATTTTTGGACTTACCAATTCTGCAGAAACATGCAAAATGTGAAGATGCCAATTTGAATAGGGTTCGTGAGGACCTCCAGAACAAAGTTGATCTTCTGCGTAAGCAAACTGAAGTGAGTAGATTTTTTTGTGTGATAACTTTTCTGGTTTATGTAAATACATCTTATTCCATCTCTAATAATTGAAAACTGTAGAGCTATGATGACAAGGGGTCTGTTATTGATGCTGTTGTATGGCACGATGGTGAAGTATGGAGGGCTGATCTTGACACACAGAGTCTTCAGGATGAACCTGAATGTGGAAAGCTTGCCGATTTCCTTCCTCTAACAAATTATAGAATTGAACGGAAGCATGGAGTATTTAGAAAATTGGATGCTCTTACTTTTGTTTTAAACGTGTACAATGAAGGCAATATTCTCAGTATCGTAACGGATAGTTCTCCACATGCCACTCATGTTGCTGGTATTGCTGCAGCTTACCATCCAAAGGTAAGTTTTTTTAAAATCGCACCGGCATAAATCAACTATTCAACTAATGCTTATTCTGATGGTGACAAACTTATTGCTTGTGCAACACATGTTGACATTTGAAGGAACGTTTGCTAAAAGGAATTGCACCTGGAGCACAGTTGATATCATGTAAAATTGGCGATTTTCGCTTAGGTTCAATGGAAACTAGAACAGGATTGACTCGGGCTTTGATTGCAACTGTGGAGGTATGTGAGTATGTCTTTGCTGTTGTGCATTCATGGCATATTGTCCATTTACTTTTGAGTGTGCACTGTTTTTCATTTTTTTTTCTTTACAAATGTGCATTGCGCTTTTATGTTATTGTGTTCCAGAAATAGTTATTGTTTATTGCTGTAATCAATATAGAAACTGCCATAAATTTTGTTGATACAGGAGAAACATATAACAGAGATTTAATAGTCGTCGACGATACATTTGCCTATGCAGTTGCCTGTAATATTCCACATAATAATCTGGATCCAGAACCAAAATCAATAACAGAGTGCCAGAAGCGCCCTGACTGGTTGAAGTGGAAAGAGGCAATTGAGGCAGAGCTTAACTCGCTTAATAAAAGAAAAGTGTTTGGTCCCACCGTACTTACCCCAAAAGATGTTATCCCAGTAGGATCTAAGTGGGTATTCGTACGGAAGAGGAATGAAAACAATGAGGTGGTTAGATATAAAGCGAGATTGGTAGCTCAAGGGTTCACGCAGAGACCCGGAATTGATTTTGAACAGACATATTCTCCTGTTATTGATGGCATTTCATTCCGCTATTTAATATCACTGGCAGTAAACATGAAATTAGATATGCAGTTGATGGATGTAGTGACAGCTTACCTTTATGGGTCACAAGATGCTGATATATACATGAAAATACCCGAAGGTATTCAAAATCCCAATACAAGAGGGAAAATTCGAAACATGTATAGCATCAAACTTCAAAGGTCATTATATGGCTTGAAGCAATCGGGTAGAATGTGGTATAATCATTTGAGTGAATTCCTCCTGAAGAAGGGATATGTGAAAAATGATATTTGTCCTTGTATATTCATCAAGAAGTCATCTAATGGTTTTTGTATTATATCTGTCTATGTCGATGATATGAACATTATTGGGATAAACAAAGATATTATAGAAGCATGTTCATACTTAAAGGCAGAATTTGAAATGAAAGACTTGGGAAAAACCAAGTTTTGCCTCGGCCTGCAGATCGAGCATCTCCCCAGTGGAATTTTTATTCACCAAGTTAACTATGTTAATAAATTATTGGAGAAATTCTATATGGACAAATCTCATCCCCTTAGCACTCCCATGGTAGTCTGGTCCCTTGAAGCGGAGAAAGACCCATTTAGACCTAAGGAGGATAGTGAAAACATACTAGGACCTGAAGTTCCTTACTTGAGTGCTATTGGAACCTTGCTTTATCTGGCTAATTGCACTAGACCTGATATTGCTTTCTCAGTGAACTTACTTGCTAGATTTAGTGCCTCCCCAACCAGAAGACATTGGAGTGGAGTAAAGCATATCTTTAGATATCTCCAAGGGACAAAAGACCTTGGTCTTTATTTTGAAAATAACCAGGACATTACATTGATGGGATATTCAGACAATGCTAAATCTCAGACTGGTTATGTTTTCCTTTGTGGAGGTACTGCTATATCTTGGAGGTCCGTTAAGCAGACATTAGTTGCTACCTCATCTAATCACTCGGAAATAATTGCTTTATATGAAACCTCACGTGAATGTGTATGGTTGAGGTCATTGATACAGCATATCCATAGCTCATGTGGTACAATGAGCAAAGTTGATTCCCCCACTGTCCTATATGAGGACAATGCGGCATGTGTTGCACAGATGAATAGTGGGTACGTTAAAGGAGGCCTTACCAAACATATTGCTCCTAAATTCTTTTACCCACATGAACTCTAGAAGAGTGGTGAGATACTCATTGAAAAGGTTCGCTCTAGTGAAAATCTAGCAGATTTGTTCACTAAATCCTTGCCAACATCCACATTTGAGAAATTTGTTTATAAAATCGGGATGCGAAGGCTTGGAAGATTGTTGTCTTCAGGGGGAGCGATAAACGCTAAAAGTATAAATGAATAGATGGTCTTGGAGACCTTTAAAATCTCGAAGATGACGCCCGGAAGGCTTATGGTTGTACTCTTTTTCCCTTAACTAATTTTTTTCCCCATTGGGTTTTTATTAGGCTAAGGTTTTAATGAGGCAACGATGCAACACATCTTTTATACTGCATGTACTCTTTTCCTCGTCTAGGTTTTTCCCACAGGGTTTTTCTAGCGAGGTTTTTAACGAGGCATGAGTATAGTTATTTAATGGCCAAGGGGGAGTGTTATAAATGTTTTATTTGATGGTCATTAAATCTTAGGACTCTCCATTTGCCTTCCATTATTTCATTGTTTATGTTAAAGGAAATGAAAGGTTGTGAAATGTGTATATATTGATATGGATTGCTTAATGAATGGATGAGCTCTTGTGATCTTGTGTTATTGTTCTTCTTCTCCTTTTTCCCTTTTCTCTACACTATATTATCATATACATAATCTCCAAGCAATTACCGGGCAATCACCACACGAGAACTGAGCTAATCGACAAGCCAAATTACAACAGATAGTAATTATTTTTAAAAATGGAAATTTATTTATGAATAAATGAAATGATCCATTAAAGATGGAAGAAATCTTGACAAGAAAAAGGAAAAAAAATGTAAGGAAGAAATGGTCTACTATCACACGACATAAGCGTAGAATGACAGCCGCGAACAAGGTGAGAAATTTATTATTAAAGCAGAATTTGCCAGAAAAATGGATCTTTTTTTTTTCTTCAAAGTCATTAAAGGCGATAAATGAAATCCTAAAAATGAAAAAAAAATCATCACATTAGTTCCAAAAATGAGGTGTGATACTCTATTTAGTAGTGAATTACACAATAAACATTCTTTAAAATGATCAATCAACAGAGTTGGACTCAAGCACATTTTTGAATTCTTGATACATACTTCATAGTGTATTAATTTGAGTAGGGATGAGAGAATGTGCATATGCATGTTCAATATGCTAAGATTAAGTATATTCAATTAATTCACTACTAAAATGTCTTGTTTAAACTTTAATTTAAGTTTATTTTATTCTTTATTGACAAATTCATCCCATTTCAATAACCGTTGCATCTCATATCTAGGTATCAAATGAGCAGCAACATAATGCATGTGCAGTTGAATTGAGACAGTTGAAATCAAGTACTATGTATATCCATATATGAATATAAACTTATAAGGATATATCTCTAATTAGAAGAATATTACATTTAAACAAATTGCATTCATTTTCAAACACAAAAAAACTTGTAATACAACATCGAGTACCCTTTGCTTATTTGAAATTATAATGGAATATATTCATCTCAATGAATTTGAATTTATTGAGTTAATTTCAAATACGTACACAACAAAAATTCTACTTCAATATCTATGAAATTTCGAAAACTCAAAAAAAAAAACACATTATACCTATTTCAAAATAATTTACTAATTGAGTTTAGATATTGGGCACAAGTCTTCGCGCAAAGCGCGTAGAAAAAACTAGTCATTACATATAAACTCAAGGACTTATCTGATATCAAAGTAAGCTGAAGATCTCACATATTACATATAAACTCAGGGACATATATATCACATGTCTGATATCAAAGTAAATTGGAGATCTCACAAAGTACATATAAATTCAGGGACAACACTCACATAAAACTAGGATTTTCATAATTTTACAGAACCACAAATCAGATGACATAAAATATCACATAATGACATAAATCTATACTATTAATAAAAAAATTCTCAATTTTAACTTCCCGCCCAAAACAGTCCTATACAATTAAGGTTTGCGTAATATTGTAAACTATATAGTAATACAATTCTAATTCGTACTATAATTGTACATTAAAATGTGTTAATACAATTCCTAATAAAATATATTCTTCCATACTTTCATATTCGTAATATAAATATAGATTATAATTACTAATTGTAATAATACAGTACATATATTTCATGCAATGTAATCTATACTATTAATAAAAACAAAATTCTCAATTTTAACTTACCGCCCAAAACACTCCTATACAATTAAAGTTTGCGTAATATTGTAAAGTATATGGTAATACAATTCCTATTCGTACTACAATTGTACATTAAAATATGGTAATACAAATCCTAATAAAATATATATTCTTCCGTACTTTCCTATTTGTAATATAATTCTTGATTAAAATTACTACTCGTAATAATACAGTACATATATTTACTACAACATAATATATACTATTAATAAAAAAAAATCCTCAATTTTAACATCACACTCATAACACTCCTATACTGTTAGGGGTTGCGTAATTTATGCTATTAATAAAAATAAAATCATCAATTTTAACTTCCCGTCCAAAACACTCCTATACTATTAAGGTTTCCGTAATATTGGAAAATATAGTAATACAATGTCTATTCCTACTACAATTGTACATTCAAATATGATAATAAAATTCCTAATAAAATATTTTTTTCCCTACTTTCCTATTAGTAATACAATTCGAGATTAAAATTACTAATCGTAATAATACAGTACATATATTTTTCCTGCAATCTATACCATTAATAAAAACAATATCATCAATTTTAATTTCTCGCACAAAACACTTTTATACTATTAAGGTTTGTTTAATATTGTAAAATATTGTAATAAAATTCATATTCATACCACAATTGTACATTAAAATATGGTAATACAATTCTAATAAAATATATATTCTTCCCTACTTTCGTTTTCGTAATACAATTCTAGATTAAAATTACTAATCGTAATAATACAATACATATATTTCTTGCAACGTAATCTATACTATTAAGAAAAACAAAATCCTCAATTTTAACTTCCCACCCAAAACACTTCTATACAATTAAGGTTTGCGGAATATTGTAAAGTATATAGTAATACAATTCCTATTCGAACTAAAATTGTACATTAAAATATTGTAATATAATTCCTAATAAAATATATATTCTTCCCTACTTTCCTATTCGTAATACAATTCTATATTAAAATTACTAATCGTAATAATTCAGTACATATATTTTCTGCAACGTAATTTATACTATCGCTAATTCATAATTTTGAATAAAATACAGGCTGTTATTTGACTATTAAAATTTCTCTATAAATACCAATGTTGTAAAAATCGCGCCTAGGCGGCACCCGGCCGCGTCGAGGAAGGCTGGAATCGGCCTCCTCTGCAACCAGGCGCCTAGGTGGCCGCCTAGCAGTCTAGGCGGTGCCTAGACCGCCTAGCCGGCCACCTCGTCTCAGGCCCCAGCCCCCCCTCCCTTTTTTTTTCTTCGCTTCGCAAAATCGCAAAATGTAGAAGACGAAGCAGTCCGCCTCCGCCTCCGCAGATGAAGACGAAGCAGTCTCAACTCCACCGCCTTCGCAGACCGCAGGTCGCCTCGTCCCACACATTCGCCGGCCGCAACTCCGCAGACGAAGCAGTCCGAAGCAATCTCAACCCCAAGTGTTCTTAGTTGATCTGTTGTATTGAGAGTTGAAACACAAATCTGGTTCTCTATTGAAGTGTTGATCAGTCACAAGTGTTCTTTGTAGTGAGAATTTGAGAGTCGCAAGCAATTTGAGAGTAGCAAGCAAGTCGAATTTGAGAGACCCAAATCTGAGAGTTGCAAGCATTCAATTCTCTGTCTGCTAAGTCTGGTCTAGCTGAAAGGGATGGCTGGGATATGGTCAAATGGGTATCACGTGATGAAAGGCTGAAAGCTCACAAAGCTTTATTGGGAAAGGAAAGGAAATTATAAACAAAAAAATAATGGGCTAATGCATAATGACACTAAAGTCTAATGAGCAGTCAAAAAAGTTTTTTTTTATTAAAAAGGTATATAAATCGAGCGCCTAGCGTTTTTTTCAACCTTGATAAATACTCTCAAAAGCAAAGAAGAACAATTCTACTATTGATGATTGTCTATTCTTTTATGCTATTTCTCATATTTCTCATTGTTTAGTAATGGAGTCCAGAGAATATCAACGCTCTACGGCCAACCAACAAACACTCAAGTGCTTATTCCATTACTCCCAAGTGAATTTTTTTCTAATATAGTTATACTTACTGAATATCAAAATATAAATGTATCTCAAGATATCGCACGGGTCAAATATTCTTAATATATTATAACAAATCAATTACATGCATCGCACTGGTGAAAATACTAGTATAAATAATACACAAAACATAAAGTGATAAAACTAGGGTTTTTAGAATTACTTCGTTTCTCCCCTCAATCCCCAAAGAACAAGGGCTTCGAATTTCAACATAGTTACACAGGTCACCGGAGCAACGGCTACGGCCTAGGGCTTCTACGAAGTTCCACAAGAACTCCAGAAGTCCAAAAAAACAACGGTCACCACCTCAGACTCTTTGAGTCACCGGACCACCCAGAAGTTCAGAACGAAAGACGGACTCAAAGTCTAAAAGAATGTAAGATATATTAAATATAATATATCTATATAATTATATATCTATATAATTATATAAATATAATATATATATATATATATATATATATATATATATATATGAGAGAGAGGAATACTTTAATTAATTGCATTTGAATAGCTTGTGTATACACACTATTTATAGTAAGGAATTTAAACCATAATCCTAAAGTTTTGCATGGAGTGCTCCATGTAATGCTCCGCACTTTGCGCCATACTCCACGTACAGTAAACCTATGCCACACACTTCATGAATTACTAACAAACTAACTTTTACTTGGTTTAACATATATTATTATTATTATAACATTGCCTCCTTTAAACCAAGTTGGATATATTGGTCATCCCAATATTCTTCTTTAATTTGAGAAATGTCTCCGTCTTCAACGGCTTCGTAAAAATATCTGCAACTTGGCATTCACTTGAACAATATTCAATGTTAATTGGTTTTTCAGCAACCAACTCTATGATTTTGTGATACTTGATATCAATATGTTTGTTGCGACCATGAAAGACAGGATTCTTGGACAACAAAATTGCAGATTTGTTGTCACAGAAAATAGTTGTAGGTACTTCTTGCTTGTGTTGTAAAAACTCCAAAATTCGTCTCAACCAAATTGCTTGAGTAGCACAATTTGCTGCTGCAATATATTCTGCTTCTGCGGTTGAAAGTGCTACAATCTGCTGCTTCTTTGAAACCAAGAAAATATGGTTGAACCAAGATAGAAGGCATATCCTGATGTGTTTTTTCTGGTCTCAACATCTCCAGCCCAATCACTGTCTGTATGCCCAACAAGTTCCACAACTTCATTAGTAGAGTAAAAAATTCCATCATTACTCGTACTTTTGACATATCTCAGAATTCGCTTCGCTACAGCCCAATGTGATTCTTGTGGATCCTCCATGAATCTGCTAAGTGTTCCAACTCCAAAAGAAATATTTGGCCTTGTTGCCACCAGATACCTCAAACGCCCAATTAAGCTTTTATAAGCTGTAACATTCACATTCTTGCCAGACTCATCTTTGGACACCTTTAACTTTTCAGCTACCGGAGTTGAAACTGGTTTGGAGTTTTCCATTTTGAACTTTTTCATAATATGAACAGCATATTTCTTTTGTGAAATAAAGATTCCACCATCCATTTGAACAACCTCAAGGCCAAGAAAGTAGCACATAAGGCCCATATCAGTTATTTCAAATCTCTTAATGAGTGTCTCCCTGAATTATGAGATTAACTTCAAGTTATTTCTAGTAAAAACCAAATCATCAACATACAGACAGATTATAACAACATCTCATAAAACCATGAGGGCAATCTCTCAATAACAGCGAGATCAATTAGCCTTGGGACAGATTCACTAAGGTGTTGGTTACTCAATTTTTGGACAATTAGTTCGTGCTCAAACAACAAAGCAAGCTTGAGACATCCTAATGGTGTCACACAAAGGAGTTGATCTTTTGCAGTCGTTGAGAAGGTTGTACGATCATTGTGAGATAACCTCTACAAAAACAGTAGATACGTATTTCACTCGTCTTATTGATCAGGTGAATAAGATGAGGTTATATAGAGATACGATTGAAGATGGTACAGTGGTTGAAAAAGTTCTTCGAACTATGCCGATGAAATATGACCATGTGGTGGCTTCAATAACAGAGTCACACAAAACCGAGCTCTTATCCGTTGCAGAGCTAAAAGGTATGATAGAAAGTCATATTGACAAGATTGAGTCAAAATCGGAACCACTTACAGAAGAAGCTTTGAAGAGCCACGTCACTCTTAATATGACTAGGCCTAATCAAAGAGGTGGAGGATCTGGTAGAGGTCTTTTAAGAGGAAGAGGAGGATTTAGAGGAAGAGGACATGGTAACTCCAATCAAGGAGGAGGACGTGGTAACTCCAACCAAGGAAGAGGTGGAGGTAATACCAAACAAGGTAAATTTCCATTTCATTGCTACAAATGTGGCAAGTATGTGCACAAGATTGTAGATTGCTGTTAGAATGAGGACAATCGTGGAAATCAAGCAAACATTGTTGAAAAGTCCGGTGAGAGTTCTGAAACCTTACTTTTGGCCAGTAATAATTTTTCTGCAGACGAAAACATATGGTTCTTGGATACTGGGTGTAGTAACCATATGTGTGGGAAGAAAGAATTGTTTTCCGAACTAGATGAATCAGTCTGGTCTGAAGTGACATTTGGTAATAAGTCAAAAGTACCAATTTTGGGAAAATGTAAAATCTCTATTCAGTTTAAGGATGGTACTCACAATTTTATATCCAATGTGTTTTATGTTCCTGACCTACACCAAAATTTGTTGAGTATGAGGCAGTTGTAAAAAAAAAAGATATAAGATAAATATTACACAAGGTGCTGTACCATTGTAGATGCTAAGGGAGTTTTGATTGCAAAGGTAAATATGTCTCAAAATCGACTATTTCCTTTGAAAATCAATCATGCACTTCTTGCTTGCTTTAATTTTGAAATTTGTGATGATAATTGGTTATGGCATATGCGATTTGGACATTTCCATTTCTCTGGATTAAACTATCTAGTGAAAAAAGAGCTTGTTTCTGATTTACCTGTTGTGAATATCCCTGATCGTATTTGTGAAATTTGTTTGATTGGGAAGAAACATAGAGATCCCTTCCATGTGGACAAGTCAAGGAGAGCTACAAAACAGTTGGAGATTATTCACTCAGACCTATGTTCGTTGGAGGTTCCCTCACATGGAGGTTGTAAGTACTTTGTTACTTTCATTGATGATTTCAGTAGGAAAACATTGATTTACTTTCTGAAGCAAAAGTATGATGCATGTGATATTTTCAAACAATTCAAGACTTTTGTTAAAAAGTAAAGTGGTTATGAAATTAAAATCTTGAGAACTGATAAAGGTACAGAATATATTGATTGTGATGATTTTCTGAAGAAAAGGGGCATTCAGCACCAGATGACAGCTAGATACACTCCACAACAAAATGGGGTAGCTGAGGGGAAGAATAGATCTATCATGGATATGGTGAGGTGCATGTTGAAATCTAAAAATTTGCCTAAGCCTTTTTGGGCAGAAGCTGTTGCGTGTGCTGTCTATGTATTGAACATGTGTCCAACTAAAAGTGTTCGTGATAAGACACATGAGGAAGCTTGGAGTGAGAGAAAACCATCCATAAGAAATCTCAAGGTTTTTTTATGTTTGGCATATGCACATGTGCTAGATCAATTGAGAAAGAAGTTTGATGATAAAGGTGAGAAGTGTATATTCATTGGTTATAGTGACGCTTCAAAGGCTTATAAACTATACAATCCTGAAACTAAAAAGGTTGTTATAAGTCGTGATGTCACATGATGAATATAGTGTTTGGGATTGGTCAGCTAAAGATGAAACGTCAGTTGTTGTTCCTGTTGTCGAAAATATTGTTGATGAGCAATCGATTCGAGACAATGTCCAGTCTCCTTCACAACCAGAGTCTTCAGTTCGACGGTCTCAACGCGAGCGCCAATTACCAGCTCGCTTGCAGGATTATGTTTTGGGTCATGATAATGACCTGTTTGATGAAGAGATTGTTCAATTTGCAGATTGTGACCCTTTATCCTTTGAGGAGGCTGCTACAGAAACTCATTGGCTTAAGGCGATGGATGAGGAGATTCGTGCCATTGAAAAGAATGGTACATGGGAGTTAACATATTTACCTCCTGGAAAGAAGCCAATTGGAGTAAAGTGGGTCTATAGAACCAAATACAAGTCAAATGGAGAAGTTGATCGTTTAAAGCACAATTGGTAGCAAAGGGCTGCAAGTAGAAACCAGGTATTGATTATTTTGAAGTTTTTGCTCCAGTAAGTAGACTTGATACAGTTCGAATGGTTATTTCTCTTGCTGCTCAAAATGATTGGAAATTGCATCAAATAGATGTCAAGTCTTCTTTTTTGGATGGTTTTCTTGAAGAAGAAATATATGTTGAGCAACCTGCAGGATTTGTGAAGAAAGAGGAAGAAAATAAAGTGTAGAGGTTGAGAAAAGCTTTATATGGCTTAAAGCAGGCGCTTAGGGCATGGTATGGTTGCATTGACTCATATTTTGTTGAAAGTGGTTTTATGAGATGCCCTCATGAACATACTTTGTATGTCAAATGCACTGATTCTAGTGATGTTGTTATAATCTGTCTCTATGTTGATGATTTGATTTTTACTGGAAATAACTTGAAGCTAATCTCAGAATTCAGGGAGGCACTTATTGAGAGATTTGGAATGACTGATATGAGCCTTATGTGTTACTTTATTGGCCTTGAGGTTGTTCAAATGGATGGTGGAATCTTTATCTTTATTTCACAAAAGAAGTATGCAGCTGATATCTTGAAAAAGTTTAAAATGGAAAACTCCAAACCAATTTCAACTCCAATAGCTGAAAAGTTAAAGGCGTCCAAAGATGAGTCTGGTAAGAATGTGAATGTTACAACTTATAAAAGCTTAATTGGGAGTTTGAGGTATTTAGTGGCAATAAGGCTGGATAGTTCTTTTGGAGTTGGAATACTTAGCAGATTCATGGAAGAACTAAAAGAATTACATTGGGCTGCAGCAAAGCGAATTCTGAGATATGTCAAAAGTACGAGTAGTGATGGAATTTTTTACTCTACTAATGAAGTTGTGGAACTTGTTGGGTATACAGACAGCGATTGGGCTGGAGATGTTGAGACCAGAAAAAGCACATCGGGATATGCCTTCTATCTTGGTCCAGCTATATTTTCTTGGTTTTCAAAGAAGTAGCAAATTGTAGCACTTTTAACCGCAGAAGCATAATATACTGCAGCAACAAATTGTGCTACTCAGGCAATTTGGTTGAGAAGAATTTTGGAGTTTTTACAACACAAGCAGGAAGCACCTACAACTATTTTCTGTGACAACAAATCTGCAATTTTGTTGTCCAAGAATCCTGTCTTTCATTGTCGTAGCAAACATATTGATATCAAGTATCACAAAATCAGAGAGTTGGTTGCTGAAAAAAAAATCAACATTGAGTATTATTCGAGTGCTTGTCAAGTTGCTGATATCTTTACGAAGCCGTTGAAGACGGAGACATTTCTCAAATTAAAGAAGAATATTGGGGTGACCAAAATATCCAACTTGGTTTAAAGGAGACAATGTTATAATAATAATAATAATAATAATAATAATAATAATAATAATAATAATAATAATAATATAATAATAATAATAATAATAATATTATTATTATTATTATTATTATTATTATTATTATAAACCAAGTAAAAATTAGTTTGTTAGTATTTCATGAAGTGTGTGTCATAGGTCTACTGTATGTGGAGTATGGCACAGAGTGTGGAGCATTACATGGAGCACTTCATGCAAAACTTTAGGATTATGGTTTAAATGTGTATACACAAGCTTTTTAATCATCAATTAAAAGTATTCATTTCTATTCCCCTCTCTCTCTCAAGTATATATTTATTTATTTATATATACTTATATATATTATAGATATATTATATTTAATATATCTAACAGTGTAAAACAGACTAATAGAGAATGAGAGAACTGAGAGTTGAGAAATCGCCTGGGACTCGAAAACAACTAACAAATATGATGATAGAAGACGATAACAAAGTAGAGAGAAATCACAGAGAATGGAGAATCGTAGATGGCAGACATGCGGAGAACGAGAGAAGTTCTCAGAGAACTATAGTAGAGAAAAACAAGAGAGAGGATGCGACTGCGCTAATTAGGAAGAACGAGAGAATGCGACTACCAAAGGGCATATATATACATAGCCTATATGACGTCGTATAGTATAGCATATACAAACCCTATGCCTAAATCAGATATTCGGACTGGTCGGGAGGATTTAATCCACCCAAATCGAAGTCAAATACCCGCCTCTCATGGTCTATTGCGGTTCGGGTAGTCAACTCGGATACGGAAACCCAGTCGTTTCCATTCTCGTGTTTGGGTCGGTCGGGTGCCCGTCATTTTTTCAGATGTTACACACCCCTACTCAAGATAAAAGAAAATCAAAATGATACAAATAACAGCTCCAAGCCTCGAAAGAGTCAAAACTAACAATTCAAAAAATGTAAATTAAAATCTGCTTTGGAGTTGTTTGCATCCTGCAAGCATTTTGCACAGATAGCATATACTACTAAATTATACAAAGATAGAATAAAGATTCAATTTATTTACAGAACAAAATGCTATGATATAAAGCTTACTGATCGAGTAGTGGCTTTACCATTTGGGAGGTCCTGAGATTGAGCCTCAGTGGAGACGATATTGACTCTTTGTGCTTCAACAGGTTGAGAAAGTATGTATGAATAGATACTACAATGTATTCAAAAAAAAAAAAAAAAAAAAAAAAACTTACTGATAATATAGGATAGTAAATAGATTCCATAATGAAGTTTTCACTCAAACTAGTCACTGTGGCACCTTTAACTTTATTCATAATGAACACATAAACATATGATCCATGTACTACCCTTTTGACCGTAGATTGTGTACTATTGGATTTTATACACTGCTCTGAAATCTTCAAGGATCGAGAGTTCAAGACCAATAATAGTAACAGATTATTTTCTGTCACGTTTATCTCGTCATCTCTATTATTTGTAACAGCTCAAATATTTGAAGGTGCAGAAGTTTTAGAGTAATTAAGTATAGTGTATATAATATAAAGTTATAAAGTTTGTAACAGCTCAGTATTATTTGGTTAATTGCTTTCTGTTTTTTCCTCCTGTTTCTACTTCTTCAAAGAGTAATACTATAGGAATATTCTTATGGTAAATATTTGATTGGATTATGATACATGAAAATGACTAACTACTCTATGCAAGAGTCTATAATTTGACTAAAATATAGGAGTCTTGTGCAAAATCTTACAACCCGTTTGGTTCGCTAAAAAATATTTGAAGGAAATGAAATTCAAATTTCATAAAAAACAAATTACCAGGAAAACAGATTCCACTGTTTGGTTGGTGGAAAATAAATTACTGGAAATATGAATTTCATTATTTAGTTGAGTTTGGAATGGTAAGGAATTATGAATATAAAGACCAATATACCCTTAGTAATAATGGTTTGGCTATATATACATGTGCAATTAATAAATTTGGTTAAGGTTAAATAGTCCAAATCTTAATACTTTCTTCCCACCTTCCTTGGAAAACAAAATACCTAACTCTACTTCAGAATTTGTTTTCCTTCTTCTTTGGGAAGTCAAATTCCATGGAAACCATTTTCCATCCAACCAAACAACATACCCGTTTACTAACTGAAAATTTTCTCCAGTTTTCTAGAAAATTGAAAAACAAAAAACAGAAAACATGTTTACTAGCACAATTTTCTGTTTTGAAAACAGAAAATAATTTTTCAGTTTTCTAGAAAACAGGAACACTATTAAAAACTGTTTTCTAAATGGAAAACAGAATCAACTATCATCTATTGAACTATATATCACTATAACCACATTCTCACCATTATCTACTTACATATTTGTTCATTACTATGATTATATTCATTATCATCTTCTATCTTTTCTACTTATTATTTAGTTAAACATAACTTATTTGCTTATGTTTAAAATTATATATCATCATTCACATTATCAAAATTAAAAATTAAAATCTATATCACGTTTTATATTTTGATTGAACTCAATTGATTATTCGTTCGAATATTTTTAATTATGTTATATTGGATACAAGTTTGGTCTAAATATCAGATATCGAAATATATTACTATATTAGAATTCAAAATAAAAATTATATATTATATACATGTCATTCAAATGAATATATCTAAACATATTTTAAATATTAGCTCAAAAATATTAATATTATCTAAACTATATTTTATGTGAGCTTAATAGGTTATCGATTCAGATATATTTTTATTTATGTTATATACAGATGTAAATTTGGTACGGATATCAAATGTAAAATTTTTACATATATTTGGCTTAAAAAGTAAATATTATATTTATTCTATTTAAACAAAAATATTTTAAAATATTTTAAATACAAGGTCTAAAAATCACTCAAAATTAAACTTATTGTTAATTTTATAACGTTAATCCAAAAAATAAATTTGAAAAAATAAGTGTTAGTAAACAAGTTTTCTAAACAGAAAACAAAGAATGAAAACTGAAAAATTAGAAAACAGAAAACAGTTTTCTATTTACCGCCATAATTTTCCTCAACTTTTTGGAAAAGCTTTTCCATGGAATTGATTTTCCATCCAACCAAACATGCCATTAATTTGTTCTCCCTCAGTCCCGAAATGAAAGTCCTCTTTGCTTTTGGCACGCATTTTAAGAGAAGCAAAAGAAATTGGACTCTCTTTACAATTATACCCTTCTACTGCATCACTCTCTTTGCTACTGTTCTTCTTTCTTCCTCTCTTTCGAGTACTTTGCTACACAGTACATTTCTTCATCTCATTTGCAAACATTTCTTCATCTTTATTCAACAAATACTCCATAATTTCTTTGTTTTATACTCTTCTCTATATACCCAATAATTATTAAAAAGAAAAAAATGAACTTAATACTTCTTAAAATCACTAGATCTGCATTCAACTATATATAAGAACATATAGAAAAACATAGGTAGTGATGTTTGCCTATTTGAAGGACTGCTACCGGTAATCTGCGGATGTTGACGGCGTCGAGGAGGTTCATCAATTCTGGGAGTATTAAAATTCCAGCGAGAACATATATAGGTGGTGGGCTGGTGGCTTTGTAACATTGAAACCCATTTTTGAGATGAGAGGAAGGAGATGAGAAGAAAGAAATTTGCGTTGGTGGGCTGGTGGCTTTGTAACATTGAAACCATTTTTGAGATGAAAAGAAAGAAATCTACGTTTGAAAAAAGAAAAGGATTGAGAAAGGTGAAATGGGTCTGCAAATTCTTGAGATGAAAGAGAATTGCTTGAAAAAGTAAAGATGTGGAAAAGCTACACATTTTTCAAGAAATAATAAAGTATGGAGATAGTTTTGAAAGCTAATTCACAAAGGGTAATTTGGGAAAAACATAGAGTTAGTAGTGTTTATTTTAGGAAAGTGGACAAAATTTTGGGACGGATTAAAAAGGAAAGTAAGACAGGTAAAATAGGACGGAGGGAGTATCATCTTTCAACTGTTAACTCTACTTAGATTGGCATTGCATTATAATTATATGGATGCAAATAATAGAACATGTCTCACATGATAAACCTTATCAGATATCATTAACAGTTAATTAGTTATAACGCATCACATCAAGTGAGTTTGTATGATCAAGAATTATTTCACCATTTTCAAAATAGAAATGGAGAAAGTTGGCTTTGATCCCTAGTAATAATTTTTCTTTTTCACACATATTTTGATACTATAAGCTCAGTCACTCAAGATGACCAGATCCACCTAACTCTTAGTGAACTCTATAAATTCACTAGTACCTAATGAATATTATTATAAGGTATATTCATCAAATATGGTATCCTGTATATTAGGAAACTTGGAAGTTAGGGTTTTGAGGTAGTGGTATATGGAAACTTGTTTCCATACCATATGTCCTCTAATTCATATATATAGGATGGTGTACTCTCCTCAAAAGTGTGTGAGACATAGAGCTGCCAGTCAAGGTATTCTCCTTAAAACCTTTGAACATGGTATTAGAGCCTTTACGATAAATGTTTTTCTCGCTCCGATGTCGTCACCACCCACCTAGGAAGGATCGCCGGACGCCGGCGACCTAGTCTGCAAAGTTCGTCGCCGGCGGTTGCCGGCGCGTGCGCCGCCTCCGGCCACCGGAAATTTTCCCAGCCGACGTCTCCGAGCTCGCCTTGGTCCTGGGGTCTCGGATCTAGTCTTGGTTTGGACCAGTGTTGCTTCGGTTATTGCGGTTCTTCAATCATGTTGTCTCGTACGCCTTCATGTTTCCTTTTTTGTCTGTTTTCTGATATGTTTGGTCTCAATTTTTGGTGGGTATGGCTAAGAATAAGTCGATTGTTGTAACTGATATTGTTCCTATGAATTTCAAAATCACGGAATGTAAGCTTAATGATTCTAATTACTTAGAGCGGTCTCAGGTCATTAAGCTTTATCTCACTAGTTTGGATAGAAAAGACCACCTCACTTAGACAAAACAAGATGCTAATTGGGTGCGGGATGATGCACGTTTGTTCTTACAAATCCGTAATTCTATAGATGAGGGTATTCTTGGGTTCATTAGTCATTGTTCTTCTGTTAAAGAATTGATGGATTATTTGGAATACTTGTACTCTGGGAAGAGGAATATCACTCGTATGTATGATGTTTGCAAGTCTTTTTACCGTGCCGAGAAGCACAATTTGTCTCTCACAGATTACTTTATAGAATTTAAGAGAACATATGAGGCACTTAATAAGCTCATGCCATTCACTACTGACATTAAAGAGCAACAAAAGCAACGAGAACAATTGGCTGTTATGAGTTTTTTGGCAGGTCTTCCTTCTAAGTTTGACACAGCTAGGTCCAATATACCCGAAGTTCCCATCCCACCTAGTAGTGCTCTGGTTAGTCGTAATCCTCACAATGGGAATGGTGGAAATTCCCAAGGGCACACTTCCGGTCATCCTCACAGTGGGAACAATGGATATTCCCAGGGGCGTACTTCCACCATTGTGTGTCACTATTGTCAAAAGCCTGGGCATATAAGGAAGGATTGTAGCAAATTGTTAAGAGATCGAAGAAATTATTCTGCCAATGTTGCATCTACACCTGAGGCGTCTTCCAAGACAATCATGGTTTCTACTGATGAGTTTGCCAAGTTTTCTTAATACCAAGACTCTTTGAAACATGCATCCTCTTCAGTCACTGCTATTGTTGACTCAGGTGACACGACCTCTTGTCTTCTCTCATCCTCATCCAAATGGGTTATAGACTCAGGTGCCACAGACCATATGACAGGTAATTCTAGTTTATTTTTCTCCATTTCTTCTTCTCCACATAGTTCCCCTATCACCTTAGCGGATGGATCCACCTCCCATGTACTTGGGTCTGGTACCATTACGCCAATCCCCACGCTCCCCTTACAATCTGTCTTACACCTCCCTAATTTCTCGTTCAATTTGATTTCGGTCCGCCAGCTTACCCGTGCTTTAAATTGTTCTGTTACGTTCTTCCTTGATCATTGTCTGTTTCAGGATCTTATGACAAAGAGGGTTATTAGTAAGGAGCGTGAGTCTGGGGGTCTCTACATTCTTGACACCACGAGGTTGAAGTCGGTTGCTTGTTCGAGTGTTGTCACTTCGGTAGATGCTCATTGTCGTTTGGGGCATCCTTCCCTCCCATTATTCAAGAAATTGTGTCCACAGTTTCAAAGTTTGTCGTTTTTACATTGTGAGTCGTGTGAGTTTTCTAAGCACCGTCATGTGCATTTGAATCCTAGAGTTAACAAACATGTGTCTACTTTGTTTGAGTTAGTACATTCTGATGTTTGGGGTCCGTGTTCTGTGACTTCTAAACTTGGTTATAAGTATTTTGTTACATTTGTTGATGATTTCTCTCGAATGACATGGTTATATTTAATGAAGTCTCGTTCTGAACTATTTGATGTGTTTTTTGGATTTTGTGTTGAAATTAAAACTCAATTTGGTGTTCATGTCAAAATATTATGCAGTGACAATGCTAAAGAATATTTCTCGTACCCCTTTGCCTCTTATATGCATGACATGGGTATGTTGCATCAATCTTCTTGTGTTGACACACCTTCCCAAAATGGGGTAGCTGATCGCAAGAATCGGCATTTGCTTGAAACTGCAAGGGCATTAATGTTCCAAATGGGGGTTCCTAAGCAGTTTTAGGCTGATGCCGTTTCCACTGCCTGTTTTTTGATCAATCGCATGCCTCTATGATTTTGGATGGAAAAACTCTGTACCATATTATGTGTCCATCACAACCTTTGTTCCATATTGACCCTCGTATATTTGGTGTGTATGCTTTGTTTGAGATGTTCGTCCTAACCTCACCAAGCTAGATCCAAAGTCTGTGAAGTGTGTGGTGTCTCTTGGTTATTCTCGTGTGCAAAAGGGGTACAGGTGTTACTCTCTAGAGCTTGGTAGGTACCTTGTTTCTATTGATGTCACTTTTCATGAGGACGTTCCTTTCTTTCCTTCTTATCTGGATGCTATTGGTCAGGGGGAGGAGGAGGGGGATGACATCTTGATGTATACAGTCACGTCCTCTGTCCCTATGCCTGTTCTTACTCCTCCAGTCTTACAAGTCTATTCTCGTCGCCCTCGGCCTGCTGCTCCCGTTCCTGCTTTGCCTCAAGCTTATCTTCTTGACTCGGTACGAACTCAAATCCCTGAAACCACCTCTGAGTCATTTGATCCACCGTTGAATGATACCCTTCCTATTGCTCTTCGGAAAGGTAAACGCAGTTGCACTTATCCTATATCCTCTTTTGCGTCATATGCTTAGCTGTCATCTGCATCCTGTTCTTTTATTGCTTCCCTTGATTTCATTTCCATTCCTAAAACTGTTAAGGAAGCCTTGTCTCATCCTGGGTGGCGAACTGCCATGATTGAAGAGATGAATGTTTTTGATCACAACAGTACTTGGGAATTAGTTGCTATGCCTGTAGGTAAAAGGCCTATTGGTTGTAAATGGGTGTTTACTGTCAAGGTAAATTCTGATGGGTTTGTTGCTCGATTGAAAGCCCGTCTTATGGCTAAAGGATATGCCCAAACTTATGGGATTGATTATTCTGACACTTTCTCTCCTGTGGTTAAGCTTACTTCTGTCAGGTTACTCATTTCAATGGCGGCCATTAAAGATTGGCCATTGCATCAGCTTGATATCAAGAATGCTTTTTTTGCATGGGGATCTTCATGAAGAAGTGTACATGGAGCAACCTCTTGGGTTTGTTGCTCAAGGGGAGTCTGGGAAAGTATGTCGACTTCGGCGATCATTGTATGGACTGAAACAAAGTCCGCGTGCATGGTTTGGAAAGTTTAGTCAAGCTGTTGAGAGCTTTGGGATGGTGAAAAGTAAATCGGATCACTCAATGTTCTACAAGTGGTCCAAAACATGCATAATTTGGTTAGTGGTCTACGTGGATGACATTGTCATTACAGGGAGTGACACCGGAGGAATTTCATCTCTTAAGTCATTCCTTCATAGTCAATTTCAGACAAAAGATTTGGGACCACTGAAGTACTTCCTGGGTATTGAAGTCATGAGGAATAAAACAGGTATATTACTGTCTCAACGAAAATATGTACTTCACTTACTTTCTGAAACAGGGAAACTAGGGGCTAAACCATGCAATACTCCCATGATACCAAATATGCAATTGTCAAAGGAAAGGGAGTTGTTTGAAGATCCTGAGAGGTATAAGAGATTAGTTGGGAAGTTAAACTACTTGACAGTAACTCGTCCAGATATTGCATACCCAGTTAGTGTTTTGAGCCAGTATATGGCATCCCCAACTGTTGAGCATTGGGCAACTGTAGAACACATCTTGAGTTATTTGAAGGGAGCTCCAGGACATGGAATTTTGTATAAAAATCATGGTCACACTAAGATCGAGTGTTTTACGGATGCTGATTGGACAGGATCCAAAGAGGATCGTATATCAACAACTAGATATTGTGTTTTCTTTGGAGGTAATCTGGTTTCGTGGAAAAGTAAAAAAAATAGAATGTGGTCTCTCGTTCGAGTGCAGAGTCTAAATATAGGGCAATGTCACAATCAACGTGTGAAGTGATGTGGATAAACAACCTTCTGAGTGAGGCTGGTTTTAAAGCTCCAATTCCTGCAAAGTTATGGTGTGATAATTAAGCTGCTCTGCATATTTCATCAAACCCAGTGTTTCATGAACGAACGAAACACATAGAGATTGACTGTCATTTTGTTCGTGAGAAGATACAACAAGGGTTAATCTCCACTGGATTTGTAAAGATGGGGAACAACTCGAGGAGCTATTCACAAAGGCCCTAACTGGGACACGAGTTAGTTATCAGTGTAACAAGTTGGGCATGATTAATATCTTTGCTCCAACTTGAGGGGGAGTGTTATAAGGTATATTCATCAAATATAGTATCCTACATATTAGGAAACTTGGAAGCTAGGGTTTTGAGGTAGTAGTATATGGAAACTTGTTTCCATACCATATGTCCTCTAATTCATATATATAGGATGGTGTACTTTACTCAAAAGTGTGTGAGACATAGAGCAGTCAAGGTATTCTCCTTAAAACCTATGAACAAATATCAATAGTTGTAAAAAAATCTTGTGTATAAGCTTTAGTGTGCAAATAAAAAGTATTTCCTTGCAATAAAATCATCAGCAAACAAAGAGGATATCATACTCTCCCTCCGGTGCGCGCAAAAGGATATTCCATCACCAATTAGACTTCAAAATTCAAATCTCCGGTACATACAATGCATGTCCAATCCGGTGGCTTCCTCGGAATGTGGCCCTCAGACTAGAAGTCCATTCATTGTTTCCTCTTCCCCAAAAGGTTGAATCCCCAGCCTCAATGACAACCCCACACCCCAGCCCAACAGCTGCTTGCCATTACATCTTCAAAAGATGAAGTCACTAAAGGCACAGTTGTCATTTGGGGAGTGTTTCTTAATGATGTATGCACTATCTTCGACGCCAGCATTAAAGCAATTTATCCTGTGCCTGGAGCGTTGGGAGTCATCGGTTAGGTCATTGGTGTCCAATATTTTAACTCTATGTAACTGATGCATACGTACCATTCAAAATGGTCTTCACAGCAAATAGAATTCCATATAATTGAAAGTCCTGCACCCTTCCTGCAATTGTGAATCCAATTTACTCATAGCAACAATGATGGGCAAACTTTTGCGAATAGGACCAAACTTGGTAATACTTTCAACTTTGCAAATGGGGGGAAAAAGGGGAAAATTTACATACCAGGTCGCAGTGTACATATCATAGTACTTGTCAAATGCTTTATTGAAACAATGGTGACAGGCCAAAAGATCCTGGATATCAGTCACTTTGCATGTTGATTTACAGCATTTCACCTGTCTCCAGTGTAAAATGGTACTATTAAACACACAAAAGGACACATTTCCATACAACAATATATGAAGATACATTTAATCAAA
This sequence comes from Ipomoea triloba, assembly GCF_003576645.1. Classification (NCBI taxonomy): domain Eukaryota; kingdom Viridiplantae; phylum Streptophyta; class Magnoliopsida; order Solanales; family Convolvulaceae; genus Ipomoea; species Ipomoea triloba. Next base: position 25,947,938 of record NC_044924.1, read on the forward strand.
TTACAATATATTATATTGAACCTCAGAGAATGATCTCATTAGAGCTATATTAAATTAAATAATTAAATTGTGATGTGGAGTTTATTTAGCTCTTATCAAGCTTGTACAGTTGAGTATGATATATTTCACTATTTACTCTCTCAACCACCTTTATATTATAGATTTATAATGGATCACAGCAGGTACCCTACCTCCCCATAATATAATCCTGGGTGAGGGGTTCCGACTGAGCTGCTATTTAAACAAAGTTTCTCATACGAACACCAAATAGCCAAGTGAAACCTTACCAAACGATTGAGCTTATAGGAATAGTACTGTTGATGAGAGGGGTGCATGCTGATATGCTTTCTCAAATGACCTGCACTAAAAATTATAATAAGTTCAGTTAGGTTAGATCAGATTTACTTTACTACAAACACTTTCAACACAGCTGTTTTCTGAAATCAGTAAAAACCTACAAGAGATTACAATTCGAGTTTCCTTTGCTAAGATCCTTTTTAATGGAAAACTACATTGTCTAAAAGATTTTTGCACCTAATGACCTACATTGCATAGCATTGAGCTACAACATTTGTTGTACAGGAAAATGGAGGATGGGGGGAGTAGAAGCAGTGTACTAGCAACCCAAGTTTCCCTTAACAAGCCTCATCCATCTTCAGTACAGATAGTAGTATACAGAAACTGATTTGAAATAATCAATACTAGCAGACATACACAAAACATGATCATTCATCAAGGATAACTACATCGCTGAATTGGTGAAAAGCACCAAATATACCTGTCACAAAAGGAATTACTACATCTAAGACATGTGGCCAAAGATGTAGACCTACGGCAAGAATCGCATTGTGCTGAAAGTGATTTTTTTCTAATTTCACGGCATCTGCAAATAGAAAAAAGAAAGGGTAGTTTTAAATGAAAAACTTCAATTTTTATATTTAAACACAATATCAATGGATTAATTGTAGCATCTAAAACTAAAATTGCCAGTGTACCACATTGTAAAAAAGAGTTGAAATTCAATGAAGAATAACTAATTGCTAATAATGGGTCAGTTAATTGTTCTTACTTCTTACAGTATGGAAAAAAAATTATAGATTAGAGTTACATCAGTGTTCTTGTTTAATAGTGTCAATGATCAGGATATACATACTGAAGAAAACTGATAGGTTATCTGGAAGGTCCAAGTACAAGAACAACTTTGGAAGAAAAAAAAAAAGTACAAAAAAATTAAGAAAAAAAAAAAAGAGAACCCAAAAAAAACCATAAAAAAATAATTTAAAAAAAAAAAAAAAAAAAAAAAAACAAAAAAAAAAAAAAAAAAAAAAAAGAGAACCCAAAAAAAACCATAAAAAAATAATTTAAAAAAAAAAAAAAAAAAAAAAAAACAAAAAAAAAAAAAAAAAAAAAAAAGAGAACCCAAAAAAAACCATAAAAAAATAATTTAAAAAAAAAAAAAAAAAAAAAAAAACAAAAAAAAAAAAAAAAAAAAAAAAGAGAACCCAAAAAAAACCATAAAAAAATAATTTAAAAAAAAAAAAAAAAAAAAAAAAACAAAAAAAAAAAAAAAAAAAAAAAAGAGAACCCAAAAAAAACCATAAAAAAATAATTTAAAAAAAAAAAAAAAAAAAAAAAAACAAAAAAAAAAAAAAAAAAAAAAAAGAGAACCCAAAAAAAACCATAAAAAAATAATTTAAAAAAAAAAAAAAAAAAAAGAAGCAAACAAACAAACAAACAAAAGGGGCATAAACATGAACCCACTGCCACACAAATGATGCCGTAACACTTTGAAGCTACAAAAAAATTCATCAGAACTGTTCAAATTAGTGAAAATAAAAAAAATGAAGTAAAACCACCTTGCATCAAATGCTACTGTGTTGTTCCACATTACTCTCTTAAATTTATACCATATTTAGTTATTTACTTGTTGCCTGCTCTTTCATTGATTGTTAGGTAATTGATAGGGGCCCTAAAAATGGAAATTTCTAAAAGAAGAAAATTAAAGTTGGGTACATCTTCCTTCTATATAGACTTGCATGATGCAGAAGCCTTGTACAGAGGATCATGCCTTCATTTAACTTTTGTGGGAAGGGAGGAAAGAAGAAGAGGGTTGTCATCCACTTGCAGAGAATATACACTGGAAATACTGTATGCATTTATGCAATGAAAAAAACAAAAAAGTGAAGTAAACAAGGCACACTACACCTTTTATATAATTCGAGAAGATCTCTGGATATAGAACAGGATTTACTTGGAAGCACTGCAACCTGTATGAAAGGGATGAGTATAATAAGCTTCATTTTGCCACTGGCATATCTTAAGTTTCACTGCACACAAAGAAACTAATACCTGGTTTCTCGTTTCACCTGATTGACCAGATGGCTGAGATTGATTTGCAGATGCCATAACCAGACAATCATCAGGAAGATGCCCAGGCCTTTGGCATTTCCAACTACAGAAGTAAAAGCATAATTATGTAAAAAAAAAAAAAAAACGCGCGCGCGCATACACACACACACACACACACAACAAAAAAGTTTTGCATTGACTTTTCTCTACTAAAACATGGTTCTCAAGCACCAAGCAGCAATTGGTCTAACTGGAGTTTAGTAGCATGACTGCTCCACTCGTTTCTCATTTTCTTTTGACATGAATAGGGATAGGCCATTGTGCTAAAGACCTTTGGGTTGAGGAGACATGTCATCAGTCATTACCAAATAGATCATGATGAATACCTACCATTCATAAGCACAAAGACCAGATCTCTTCTTGGACCACCGATGATTCTCATAATTCCAGATGTCCCCTCCAGATTCAGGAACTTCTAAGTAGCATTTATTGCCAAAGGGCTCTACTGGGAATTGAGCACTTAAGGGCCCCTGAAGCATCCTCAAAAAATTATTGAGTTAAAGAAACAGAAAGGAGCTGAAGTGCTTAGGAAATGACCGGATGGAAGTGCAAAAATACCTGTTGTGGCTTAAGGTTTTCAAGAAGCTCAGCTTTGCAATCAATGCTGCATATGTCATCTTCAGTCTGCAAGCAAAAGAGATATGGTTGTTAGGTTACACAGTATAATGGAAAAATTGTTACATGTCCCAGATAACCCACCTGATTGCAAATGTACTCCCCATACTTCCCACACACCACACAAACAGGCTCTCCAGGAAGAGGGAACCGCTGCTCACTCCAGGTCTTAACTCTATCATCTTCATTTGTACTGCCTGAAGTACCAATGAAATAAATTGCAAAACAAAGAAACAGTCAGTGACAAGCTTGAGAAAATCAAAGAATATAATCTGTAAACTTTATAGTAAATGACAGATATTCACATGTTAGGTGACGATGTGACATTTGGATTAACCAGAACATAACCCAAATCTAGGCATCAAGCTACATTGTTTATAATAGTTACTTTGCCATGCGGAAAACAAACGAAATTAAAGAAAATTTACAGCTTTATTAATTTCCCAAATGGCATAACATGTAGTTAGGTAAAGCACGATTTCTAATCCAGAGTATATACAGAGAGTAGAATGTTTAACGGGCTTTACTCTCTGTTTTTTTTTCCTTGTTTGTGCAGAGTAGGGTATTGATTCTTAAAAAATGACCTAACAAAATTCATCTAGCGGAATTAATTCATCGAAGCAGTTGGTTTATAATGTCCAGATCCTGGCTTTCAATTTGTTTGATGAGTCAAGGCTAAAGTGGTTGGTGGATTTGTGTATATCCTTAATCTGGTAACAAATTAAATGCCAAGAAGTATCACAGAAAAGTAGTTCATTCATGGTTAATCATCTGGAAGTTTGGATAGGCAAGATGTAAAGGATTAAATGCAACTATCTAACAATTGAGTAAATAAACAAGACAAGAATACAAGAATTAAGAAAGAAACCAAGTGGCTGGGAACTCTGATTTTCAGCTAGCATGCTAGAGTTGGTAGGACAGTGCTTGTTTTCACATTCTGATGAACTACTTGAAGTTGAACCTGAAATTGTAAGAATTGGGTTTCAGGTGAGACAAAAAATAAAAATATAAAAAACTACCCTAGTCTTTCCTCACTCAAGGGAAGTTGATATTATAAGAAGAAAAGAAAAACAGAGAATGTGCAACTACAGAACCAGGTTTATAAGATAGACCAGATAACACAAGTGAAACATACACGTTCATACACATAGGAGTTCACCAATTTCATATAAGTATCTTACCCTATACAATATTTTCACATTAAACTCGCATAAAATGCATTGCAAATTTGCAATTGTGAAAATGATTATAATTAGACTAAACCTGAATAGCAACCCCCTTTTTTCACTCTACCAATTGCACAACTGAATCTTCTCATATGCAACCTTCTTTACACAAATTGCCAAAGCTTGCATCAAACACATTGCAATTGTTTTGTTTTTTGGGGGGTACATTTGAGGAGAGTGGGGATTGAACAAATGACCTCCTACAAATTATCACTGGCTGCTAAACTACAAGGCCTTTGGCAAAGACATTGCATTTTTTACAATAATTATAATTACACTAAAATAACAAACTCACTTTCATACTCTACCAACTGCGTAACTGAAGTTGAAGTTTCCTGCAGCAAAACTCACCCCCATAAGCTTATTCAAGAAGTGCGGAATCAAATACAAAATTTAAAAGTTGTTACAGGTTTACAGCACACAGTTAAGCAATTACTCCATACCAATACATCGGCACTCAATTCTTCATAAGGACGACTTGAAGCAATTTCCTTCCTGTTTCAATCACTCACCGATTACCATTACTATTCCAAACTAAAAAAAGAGACCAAAATCACAACCAAAAAGCGTTATAATAATTCAAATTCACCTTCTTTCTTCAATGTAATCCTGGTGAGACATAGGCTTATCATTCACTTTCACCTCACTTTCATTGTTCCGTAGAGGTTGTCGTCTCTCTGTCCTTCGGCGTTTATGGTGTCCGATATCATTATCGTCGGAATCCGGCTTGGCGGTGGAAGGAGCCGTGGAAACATTGCCGGTGACGACATTGTAAGCTGAAAGTTTAAGAAATTGAACTTTAAAAATTGGTGGGAAAGAAAATTAAATTGAGAAATAAATTGTGCAGATCACCATTGAGATTCTGAAGAACGGAGTTAAGATTGAAGGATTTGTTGTAGACAAAAGAAGGATTCTTGTACAAGTTGCTCCTTGTTCCCATCTTTCCCCAACTTTTGATCGAAGAACGAATTGGTTGTGATCTGTTTTCTTTTACGGCGCCATGAACGCCCTTCGAAAAGAGATATTTAAGAAAAGAGCCCCTCAACAATTATTTTGGAAAAATGGCATTTGTAAAATCATATGCACCATTTACTAGTTGAATTTGGTTAATTTCAAACTAAATTTTTATTTTGGTGTGCACCAGGTAAGAAAAAAGTGCTCAATACCCTTAATAAGGTAAGTGAGAGAAGTCATGGATTGAGTCTTACTCGCAACAGGTGAGAGTAACCTCTAAAAGTAAAGGAGTTTTTTGTGCGTAGTATGATTTCTTTGTTCAACTGAGTTACTATAATTTACATCCTCTTAGATGCTTGGGCCAGGGCGTGTGGCCCTTATGGTTTGGGATTCAACCTTTTGGGAAGAATGTAAGCGGGTAACAAGTAAATGTTGTTGTTGTTATTGGCAAATTATTATATGGATTATGGTCCACACAATGTTACGTAGATCATAATATATATATATATATATATATATTAATATACTAAAAGTACATTATTTGTATACTAAATGTATATTATACAAAATAATGTATTTTTAGTACTCAAATAATGTACTTTTTCTGAATACAACATATATTTTTAATATATTAAAATTATATTATTTATGTATTAAATATACATGATTTGATAGTATGATCTACACAGTTGCGTGAAACATAGTCAATATGTTATTACTTATTAGTGTATTTGATGAGTCAACAATTTTTTTTGTGCGAATGAAAGTTTTGTTAGGAATTTAATGATACATTTGATCATTTTCCTAATTATTTTGAAGGTTAAGCTTTAACACTTTTTTTTTTTTCTTTTCTAAGAAGGGTAAATGAAGCCAGAGCATAAAATCATAAACAAAAATAATAATGTTTAATGAAATTATACAAAAAACTAAAGTAACATACATTATACTTTCTTTTGAGAGAGGTAAATTATACCATACTTCCTATTAAATTAAATGTAACAAATATTTAAGATTTTATGATTTTTTTATTTTAGAATGACTCCATAAATTTTTAGTTTTTAAAATTTCTTTTTATATAAAAATAATGACTTTCATCACCAAAATAATACAGAAAAAAAATAATAATAAAGAATATTTGTACACATAAATAATTTAACTGGTTACAACGTGAAATTAATCACAAAAAACTAGTAATCAAATGTAACCAATTGAACCATTGAGGTGCGGAGTGAACAATTTTACTTTTTATCACAAGATAATAAAGTATTCTTTATTATATTTATTGGGGAGGAAGAAATATAATAAAGAATGGTTTTATTCATTAAACTTAACATTCTGGCTCCTAAAATAATTGTTGCCGATATTTTCTTTAATCTTAAATTCAAAACAAAAATAATCCTAACCGTTAAATCTATGCCAGTTTCCTAAATCCAAAACTAAAACAATTCATTGGGATACCGTTAATAGTACTCAAAAATAATTGTTGCCGTTATTTTCTTAAATTGAAAACAAAAACAAATCCCTACCGTTAAATATAGTTTCCTAAATCCAAAACTAAAAACCATTACCGTTTAAAGTTTAAACCCTTTCCCATTCAAATTGGGATATGGAAAACTTATATATATACCCCTACCCCGCGCTCCCTCCCTCCCTCACTCACTTTCTTCAACCTTCAAACTCACTGCTCACTCATTCTTTGTTGAATACTTTCTCACTCACTTTCTTCAATCTTCAAACTCAACGCTTTCTCATTGAAATTCCAGTGGAATACTTTCTCACTCACTTTCTTCGATCTTCAAACTCAACGCTTTCTCATTGAAATTCCACTTGAAATTCCAGTTGAAACCCAACCCAGATTGTTGGGCGATATGACGATTCCACCTAGGCTTCGCCGAGTCCGCCAGTGCGGCCACTCCTTCGGGCTACACCAAGTTCACTTTCACGGCAACAACCTCTTGGTCACCGTCACAAAGAGAGCCGCTGAGGTCGATGAATGGGTTAACGAGATCCTTCACAATTACTGTCATGCCCTTCACAATCTCGTCGTTGGCCTCGACATTGAGTGGCACCCATGCTCTGAAGGGGAACATAACCCGGCTGCCACGCTCCAGCTTTGCGTTGGGGAAAGGTGCTTGATTTTTCTACTTTTGCACAAGGATTTCATCCCCCGTTCTCTCCTTGCCTTTCTAGCTCATCCCCGCTTCACCTTTGTTGGCGTTGGGGTTCAAGACGATGCCGACAAGCTTCTCCAAGATCACGGCTTGGCGGTCACAAATGTTGCTGATTTGCGGCGTCTGGCTGAGATGGTTTACCGTTCGGAAGAGTATAGGAGGATGGGTTTGAAGAAAATGGCATGGCGAATTCTAGGGAGAGTGATGGAGAAACCCCGGGAAGTGACTCTAAGTAATTGGGATTCTAAAAATCTTACTTTTCCCCAAATTGAATATGGATGCATTGATGCTTTTGTTTCCTTTGAATTGGGTTTCAATTTGTTTGCCATGGCTTACACTCATCACATACAGTAGTAGTAGTTTAGTTGTTGATAGAAGAATGATAGGTACAATGATTTTGTAATTCTTGAGTTTACAATTCTTGTTGATAGAAGAAGAATGATAGGTACAATGATTTTGTAATTCTTGAGCTTAGAATTCTTGCTGATAGAAGAATGATAGCAATGAGACAATAGCTGATAAACAGTTTGCATGCATCTGCTAAAAGATTATGATCTACCATTTCTTACAAGGATGTGTATGTGCATGTTTTTATTGTTCTCTGGCTTTAACTCTCTGCAATTTCTTTTATACTATGTCTTTTTTTGCTATGTTTTAAACTTATCTGCAGCTTAGTATGGTATATACCAAGTCTTTGTCAATATGTTTTACTAAGAAATGCAGAAAATTGACTGCTTATTGACCATGAATATAATGCCTCGGAACTTGTTTTATCTGATCTGTTGTGTCTTATAAACCTGGTTATTTAGCTGCAAATTCTCACCTTTTGTTTTTGATATATTGTCATCTTTCCTTGAGTGAGGAAAGAGAAAGACTAGGGTAGTTCTTTTATGTCTCATTTGAACCCAATTCTTGAAGTTTCAAGTGCAACTTCATCATAATGTACTTTTAACTGTGAAGACAAAGACTGCCCTTCTAGCAGAAAAAAGCAGAGTCTACGGCCATTTGGTTTCGTTCTTAAATATTCTATTTCTGTCTTGTTTATTTTACTCGGTCTGCTGTCTTATTATTATTTTTTTTTTGAAAACACTTGGTCTGCTGTTAGTCATCAAGGGCTGAAGTATGTTCTGAAATAGCAGCTACTTCAATTCTATGAATCATATCAGCAGAAAGAAGCAACCTTATTGTTAGACTTTGAAAGCATGAATGTATAGACAGATGAAGAATTAAGGCTGCTATCCTTATCGTGCAAGAATATCTCACTTTTAAAAGTAGATCTTACTTACGTATAATCAAATTTACATTTCCCTTATTACTTTCACTACATTCCAGCAACTCTAAGAGAGTAATAGTTTAGTTACGTTGTTGATAGAAGAATATAATGATAGGTACAATGATTTTGTAATTCTTTGTGCTTACAAGTCTGGTTGATCGAAGAATGATAGCAATGAGACAAAAGTTGCCAAACTATAGTTTTTTTTGTACTTTGCAAACTTGCATTACACCTAAGTAATAACCAAAAAAGAAAAAAAAAAAACTTATTTAGCATGCCCCAAAAAATACAATCACTTTGAATTATTAATATATGATGATGCCATAAAAATTCTTAGAATTATAAAGAAATTTAAAAATATTTTTAACACTTGAATTATTTCACTTTTGAAAACTTGGTCCAGTAAATTAATCTAAATAAATCTAATTCTTTAATTGTTCATAATATTACACTTAGGCTATAGTGTTATATAATTATCAAACTCTATTAACATATGAAGTTATTTTTACCATTTATAATCAATATTCACTCTTAAAATGAAAAACTAAAACTTTAACAATAGATATTGATTCTTATTATTACAAAAATAACCTCATAAAAAGAGTATATTAGCAAAATTTGATAATGGTATGATAGTACACCAGAGTCTGAAGGTGTAACACAAGAGACAAATTTTTTTTTTTTGAAATAACACAAGAGACAATTAAGAGGCTAAATTTATTTAAATTAATTAACAAGGATTAAAGTTTCAAAAATGAAACAATTCCGGAGTCAAAAGTGTTGTTTTCACAATTATAAATGTCTCTTTACAAATTTCTTAATTTGACGAGGCGAATAGTTAATTTCTCAATTCTTAGAAGGCCTAAAGTATAATTTCCCCTTTGCCTTATGCCTTTCTTCCTAACCCAGCTATTTTCATCAATTGCTATTTCTCTCTCGTTCCTCTTCTCTTTCTCTCTCTCTCTGCGGCTTGCGAAATTCGCCCATCAACAATGTCAGCTGAATCTGCATCTGCAATTCCCAAAGGCCAAGTACGGATTTCTGTTTTCCTTATTCAGATTTTTTCTCGAGTATTTTAATGATTTGCGCACAGAAAGTATCATTGCGTGTGTCTATATGTGGATTGTTGGGTAGCTGATGCTGTGATTGGGTGGAAATGAATGATGATGAACACAAACAGGTTGATTTGCTGGACTTCATAGACTGGTCTGGAGTTGAATGCCTTAATCAGAACAGCAGCCATTCCCTTTCCAACGCCCTAAAGCAGGTAGAGTTATTTGCTGAAATTGGGGTTTCTATGTTTTATAATTTGCCCGTGCATTCAAATGAACTTTGTTTTGCTTTGTTTACTTTAATTACTGCTTAACTGTACTCTGGAGGAGTTGAGGAATTTGTTTAGGCCTGAGAAAGATTATGGAAATACTGATTAGTGTTCTCTATGGCTTGATATTTTTCTAGTTTCTACCCTAATTTCTCCAAGGGAAATAAGAAGTATTCTTTGCTCTGAGTTTATTTACTTGTCATAATGAATTTAATTGCCAGAGGCAAATGGGAATTTCATATACTTCACCTGCAATATCAGAAGAAGAAAGGTCTTTAGATTATTATTTTTCATTCTTCACAGTTCATAGTGTTGAATCAAGTTTAGACCGGTACTGGTGGTTGTGGAGCATTTGGAGTAAGATTCTTGGGAATTATTTAATACAGCAAGTATGTGGAAGTCTGCAAACTTTTTATTTCCCTAAGATGATAATTTCAATGGAAAAAGAGAGATTGCTGATAAAATAAATTTTTGCTAAGAACATTCAAGTGGTTTGCTATAATGTTTTCTTTGACGAGAATGGCCATAGGAAATATACCATTTCACTAAAGGATACAGATAGCAAACAAGGCCACTGCATATTCCTTGCAAAAGGTGCATGGAAAAGACATGTTTACAAGTAAAAATGGGTATAGATTGCTTGCTTGTAGTGCACATCAGATTTCATGCTTATTTGGCCTTTCAAGCTTGCTAGGTACCATAGGCAAACACTTCTGTAGCTATGATTGGTTTTGGATAACCAAAGTTGCAAAACCTAAACAACATTCTTAATATGACACACTAGAAAGGAAAGTCTAATCATTGTCTGTTGAAAATTCATGCTTGATTCTCTTGGGTTATTTATCACATAGGGTTAGTAAAGAAAAGCCCTCACTCCTCAAGAGTAGAGCTAGATTAACAAGCCTTAAACCTTAGTAATGGTATCCCCATTGGAAAAATAAAATTCTTGAATTTACTATGATCTAGCTTTCCATTCCAACAAGCCTGACTAAGGATCCCTACTGGATCAATATAATTCATGAATTTAATGCATTCTAGCATTCTAACAACCGACTGCTATAGTGTTGTTTGTTGTATTGTTTGGTTAACTTCAATAATTTGATTTGTCTAAGTATTGTGGTTTCTTATTAGATTTGTGTATTATGCTTTAGGGATACAGAGAAGATGAGGGTTTGAATCTGGAGAGTGATGCTGATGAGCAGCTTCTGATTTACATCCCATTTAACCAAGTTATTAAACTTCATTCCATTGTTGTCAAAGGTCCTGAGGAGGAAGGTATTAATGAGTAATGTTAGGCATGTTCCATTTACAATTCTTTGTTAAAGGCTGTGGACTAACAACTACCACCCCGCTGTCTATGTCCCAAAAGACACTCAGCAAAAATGGGTATTGAGAAGTGGTTGCTTCTTCTCAATCTTTCTTTCCTTCTAATGTTTGTTTAACGACATCCTAACTTTGGTCTAAATCCAGGTCCTAAAACTGTGAAGCTTTTTGCTAATAGGGAACACATGGGGTTCAGGTGAAATTCCCAATTCTTGATGCTATTGCTACCATGATAGATTTTTGGATGGGAAAGTCTCTTGTCCTTCCATCTGTAATATAGTTACTTAATTTGGTTGACCTATCTGCAGTAACGTCAATGATTTTCCTCCAAGTGACATGGCTGAATTATCTGTTGACAATCTTAAGGTATGTTCAGTTTTCAAAAATTGTTCTTAGTTCTTAATTATGAAAGCAAATGAATATAACATTATAACCTGATGGATTTTTGGTCTAAGATTTTCCTTAATAGCAGTAGCTGCTACTGCTATTACTAATACTACTACTACTAGTATGATTATTATTATTATTATTATTATTATTAATATTAATATTAATATTAATATTAATATTAATAATAATTGTTAAACCCTAAGCCCGTTTATAGATAAGCCCATTAGGGTTTCCTCTATTTTGTATAAGTAGTGGTAGTCTGTACAGTTCTAGACACAGAGAAATATAAAAACATATATTATTCTCCTACATATTCACATGGTATCAGAGCCTAAACCCTAGGAACCTATCCCCGCCGCCGCCATAGCAGTCGCCGTCGCCGCCGCGCCTCGCTGGAAAACAAGCAGATCACCGCCGTTTCGCGTTCCATCCTTGCCTCGTGGTGTTTTCTCCAATCTAACACCACAGGACCCTCAGGAACACCGTCGCGAGTAATCTGCTCCAAACCCGGCCGTCATCCGCCGCCGCACGCGCCGCCACGCACTACCACCGTCGTCGGAAACCTAGGAGGTTTTTTTGCCATAACTCCTTCCTCCGGTGTCCGATCGAGTCGCCGTCACCACCATTGGAATCGCCTTGAAGAGACGAACCAGCCAGTACCAGTTGTTTCTCCGACTGCCGTCACCGGTCACCGTCGCCGGCGACTGGCGGCCGCCGCCGTGATTTTCCGACGAGCCTCAAAACAGTGTTGTTTGGAGTGTGTTTGAGTGTGTTTGGAGGTTATTTGAAGTTTGGGACTTAATATATATATTGTCACACTTCCAGTGTGTTTGAAGGTTGTTTGGAGTTTGGTCCTGTTTCAGATCAGTGTATTATTTGCACTGTTTCAGATCTGTTTTGCATATTATTTTGCATATTTGTTCTGTCAATATGGTGCAGACCACTGGTTTAGAGGCTCAGGCTCACAGTAGTTTCGCCCCAAATGACTATGAAGATTACCTCCGATTTAAAGCCTCCTGAAAGGTTACTACCACACCTTCCTCCAATCATGGTACCTCCCCACTTGTTTGTCTCTCTCATTCCAGTACTCCTAATACTTGGATACTGGATTCAGGTGCCTTAGATCATATTTCTGGTAATGTCTCGCTTATGTCTAATGTTTCTCACTCTAAAGATTTACCCATGATTACTTTAGCAAATGGTCATCAAACTCAAGCTGTGGGTATTGGCCAGGCTTCACCTATTCCCTCTCTCCCTTTAGAGTCTGTGTTATATGTGCCCAATAGTCCGTTCAACCTTATTTCGGTGAGTAAAATCACCCGTACTCTTAACTGCTCTATAACCTTTTCTGCTGATTCAGTTGTTGTGCAGGATCGCAGTACGGGGAAGGTGATTGGCACAGGGCTTGAGTCGCAGGGTCTCTATTACATGCGAGGGGGTGTTGCTGCCAGTGCATCCACAGATTCACCTTTGCTTATCCATAGTCGTCTTGGTCATCCGAGCCTATCCAAACTTCAACGGATGGTTCCAGGTATCTCTGTTGAGTCTTTAGATTGCGAGTCGTGTCATCTTGGAAAGCAATCCCGTAAGTCTTTTCCAAGAAGAGTCAATAATCGGGCTGTGTCCCTCTTTGATTTAGTGCATACAGATGTTTGGGGTCCTTATCGAGTCAATTCTACCTTAGGTTTCCATTATTTTGTAACCTTTATTGATGATTATTCACGATGTACTTGGGTTTTTCTAATGAGAAATCGTTCTGAGTTGTTTAATATCTTTCGGAATTTCTGCAATGAAATACAAACCCAATTTGGTACTCCCATCCGTGTCTTACGTAGTGACAATGCCAAAGAGTATCTATCTGCTCCTTTCCAAACCTTTATGCAGTCTCGGGGTATGTTACACCAAAAGTCCTGTGTTTACACACCTCAGCAGAACGGAGTTGCTGAGAGGAAAAATAGGCATCTGGTAGAAATTGCTCGTACTATGATATTGCACTATCATGTTCCCTCTCATTTTTGGGCTGATGCTATCCTTACTGCATGTTATTTGATCAATCGCATGCCATCCTCTGTTTTAAACAACCTTACCCCATATTCCATTGTATATCCTTCTGTTGATCTTTTTCCTCTTCCTCCTCGGGTTTTTGGGTGTGTTTGTTTTGTCCATGACATGACACCAGGGCGGTCAAAGATGATCCTAAAGCTGTTAAGTGTGTGTTTTTGGGCTATTCCAGGCTACAAAAGGGTTATAGATGTTATTCTTCGTCCCTCAAACGGCACTTTGTGTCTGCCGATGTCACCTTTATTGAGTCATCCCCTTTCTTTCAGCTTTCTCCAAAAGACACCGGTCGAGAAGTTCTTCATATTCCTTACATTCCTCCAGCTGATCCTCCAACTGCCCGAAGTACTGATCCTCCACTTGATCCTCCAGCTGCTCCTAAACCCCCCCTTCAGGTTTATCATCGCCGTCCTCGCACTACACCTGCTGAGACTCCTGTTGACTCACCCGGGCCATCTGATTCTCCTACTACGGTTCTACCACTTCCACTGGAGTCTGTCACTGATCCCACTGAGGCATCCACTGATCTTCGTAGAGGTACACGTTCTACTCGTAATCCTCATTCTATATATACTTTCTTAAGCTATCATCGTGTGTCTTCCCCATACTATGCCTTCCTTTCTCATCTGTCTTCTGTGCCTATACCCAAGACTACTAGTGAGGCTCTCTCGGATCCAGGTTGGTGCCAAGCCATGTTGACAGAAATGGAGGCTCTCCAGTCTAGTGGCACATGGGAGTTGGTCCCTCGCCCTGTGGGTAAGACTGTTGTTGGGTGTAGATGGATTTATACTGTGAAGGTGGGTCCTGATGGTAAGATTGATCGCCTTAAAGCAAGGCTGGTGGCTAAAGGCTACACCCAGATTTTTGGTTTGGATTATACTGATACTTTTTCTCCTGTAGCTAAAATTGCATCAGTCCGCTTGTTGTTGTCTCTGGCTGCTATTAACCATTGGGACCTACACCAGTTGGATATCAAGAATGCTTTCCTCCATGGCGACCTTAAAGAGGAAGTTTATATGGAGCAACCACCTGGGTTTGTTGCTCAGGGGGAGTCTTCTGGCATGATTTGTAAGCTTCGCCGCTCTTTGTATGGTTTAAAGCAGTCTCCACTAGCTTGGTTTGGGAGATTTAGCTCAGTGGTGTGTGAGTTTGGTATGGTTCGGAGTGAAGTTGATCATTCTGTGTTTTATAGTCACTCTAGTGGGAAATGCATATATCTTGTTGTGTAGATGACATTGTTATTACAGGAAGTGATCAAGAAGGCATATCCAAGCTGAAAGAATATCTCTTCAGTCGATTCCAGACTAAGGACTTGGGCAAGCTGAAATATTTCCTTGGTATTGAAGTAGCTCAGTCTCACAGTGGTATAGTTATCTCTCAAAGGAAGTATGCCTTGGATATTCTAGAAGAAACTGGTTTGTTGGATTGTAGACCTGTGGATAATCCAATGGATCCAAATGTCAAACTTCTACCAGGACAGGGGGAGCCATTGCCTGATCGAGAGAGATACAGGAGACTAATCGGGAAATTGAATTATCTCACAATCACTCGACCAGATATTTCCTTTGCTGTGAGTGTATTAAGTCAGTTTCTTGAAAGTCCGTGTGATACTCATTGGGATGCTGCTGTTCGGGTTCTGAGGTACATCAAAAGAGCCCCAAGGCAAGGTTTGCTGTATGAAGATAGAGGACATGCTCAAGTTGTGGGATATTCTGATGCAGACTGGGCTGGTTGTCCTTTTGACAGACGATCTACCTCAGGTTACTGTGTACTTATTGGTGGTAATCTTATATCTTGGAAGAGTAAGAAACAAGATGTTGTTGCCAGATCCAGTGCTGAAGCTGAATACCATGCTATGGCTCTTGTCACGTGTGAGTTGATATGGCTGAAGCATTTACTTCAAGAGTTACAGTGTGGTCAGGTCGCTCAAATGACATTAATATGTGACTTACAGTGTGGTCAGGTCGCTCAAATGACATTAATATGTGACAACCAAGCAGCTCTTCATATTGAAATGACATTAATATGTGACAACCAAGCAGCTCTTCATATTGCCTCAAATCCAGTATGTGACAACCAAGCAGCTCTTCATATTGCCTCAAATCCAGTTTTTCATGAGAGGACCAAACATATTGAGGTTGCAAATCCAGTTTTTCATGAGAGGACCAAACATATTGAGGTTGACTGCCACTTTATCAGGGAGAGGACCAAACATATTGAGGTTGACTGCCACTTTATCAGGGGGAAAATTGTGTCTGGGAGTATCAAGACTAGCTTTGTCAACTCTGCAGATCAGTTGGCTGATATCCTAACAAAGTCTCTTAGAGCTCCTAGAGTTGGGCATATTTGTAACAAGCTTGGAGCATATGATCTATACTCTCCCGCTTGAGGGGGAGTGTTAAACCCTAAGCCCGTTTATAGATAAGCCCATTAGGGTTTCCTCTATTTTGTAGTGGTAGTCTGTACAGTTCTAGACACAGAGAAATATAAAAACATATATTATTCTCCTACATATTCACAATAATAATAATAATAATAATAATAATAATAATATTATTATTATTATTATTATTATTATTACTCCATATTATTGTTGTTATTAATTTAGTTCATTTTTATTGGTTGTCTGACATTTGTAGGGAAAACCTGTCACATTGAAGTATGTTAAGTTTCAAAATGTTCGCAGGTATACAATCACCATCCTCCATTCTTTACCTCTCTTTTAATGTTTTAGTATAGTTATGTATCTAATTCTAATGTGTTTTAATCTTGCTAATAATGTTGAACCAGTGTGACAATTTTTATTGAGGACAATCAATCTGGTACTGATATTACAAAAGTTCAAAAGATTCTTCTGTATGGAACAAC
Source organism: Ipomoea triloba (assembly GCF_003576645.1). NCBI lineage: Eukaryota > Viridiplantae > Streptophyta > Magnoliopsida > Solanales > Convolvulaceae > Ipomoea > Ipomoea triloba. Next base: position 25,964,546 of record NC_044924.1, read on the forward strand.
GTAAGTTTCTCAATTCATGCTCTCATTTTTGATCCTATACTGATAAGAAGCCTATTCTGTGCTTTATAATGTGAACTGTGAAGTATGACATTTTTGTAGAGTATGATGCTATAGTCTATAGATGCCAGAGCTAGTGAGCTCTACTTTCTTTGAAATGTGAACTCTTTTCGAATTATTTTGGTTTGTTGCCTACAATTTGGATTCCAATTAGACATGCTTCTAACATGTCTTCTATCAAATTTATATGATACATATTTTTTTGTATAAGTCATTGATATGACAAGAAATCAGCTCAGAAAATCAAGGAAAATAAAGCAAGATTGATTTTCTCAATTATTCTGATTGTTTGATAGATTGAATTTTATTCTATTACCTTTACAGTTGTTTGGTAATTTTGATTATTATTCCTTTCCATCTTTATGATTGTTGATTGCGTGTAAACCTCTCTAGATAAATGGGGATTTCTTTTCTAATAAAACACAGTCAAAATTAAGAAGGAAAACTCCCAAGAATTCCAAATTATTTTTCCTTGTTATTCCCTTTTCAAGCTCACAAAATAGGCAAACCACCCTCTGCTTCGGACGATCTTCATTGCCTATTGACGTGAGCTTTTGCCTGTGAACATAACATTTTGGTTTTGTTGCTGACTTGCTGAGCATTGACATGGGTGATATCAAAACCTTGCAAGCAGAAGTCCAGGCTCTAAACTTCTATGCAATCTGCGCAAAAAATCCTTGCAAAAAATGGAGGCAATAGTAGACTCAGCCCAAACTCTATCCACCATAGATGACAACCTTGGAAAATTGGTATAATCATTGTTAGCCAAACAAAGCAGCCAGCCGCCTCCTCCGGAGATATCTACCATCATTTTACCATCTACTCCACCAGCCACTCCCCTTAACTTGCATCCACATAAACAAGACCCTACACATTGTGCCTTTTCAAACTTTTCAGGCAAAGAGGATACGTTTCTCTAATTCCATCACTGTGAGCTATACTTTGCCAACATTGTGCCTGAGCATGAGAAAGTTGTCACAAAAGCCTTAGTGGACCTAAACAGCCATTTTACACAAAATGAGTTTGGGATGGCCAATGTTTCTCTTGGCATACTTTTAAAGTGGTGGTGTACCCTTCTTTTTGGCCCACTGAGAAGCCTCAATCTTCTAGTGAATTGGCTAAATTGAAACAAAATGGCAGGCACATTGAGGAGTATATTGATGATTTACATATGACGCTAGTGTGAAACTGTTAGAGTTTGATATGATCAACAAGTGGAACTTGATACGGTGGGTCTTGATGGGACCCGTCAAATTGATGTTGAGAGGTGGCTTAGATGAAACAATCAATGTAGTCTGTGATTACGCCCAATAAATGCAATTGTTGGGCAATCAGGCACCACGACACCACTCTCCAATATGCATTATTCATCTGGTAGTACTATCACGGTAAAGCTACCACAACCTTTCAAGCCTACACACATTTGATGTTCTGGAGGGGAGTGATGATATGGCACACAAAATTAGCTCAGGAAATCAAGGAAAATAAAGCAACACTTGCAACAACCTATTTGGTTCGTGAAAAAGAATTGAGAATAAATTGAATTTAAGTTTCATGAAAAAGAAATTACCTAGAATATTGATTCCATTGTTTGGTTGGTGGAAAATAAGTTGTTAGGAATAATTAGTATAAAGACTCAAATGTCCCTACATAATAAAAAGATATGTGAGGAAAATATAGGAATTCATGTTGTATCTTTTCTCCCAAAGAGTGAAAAATAAAATACCTATAGAGACTAAGGAATTTATTTTCCGAATAAATTTTCTCATCAACCAAACAAGGTAAAATATGTTTTTTCCTTGTTCAAGTTATTGTTTTCAAGATCATGAGGGTAGTTTTTCCTCTGCTTGATTTGGTGCTTGGCAGTTGTGCCTTAGCAGCTATTGGAAATGGATGCTACTGTTTGTGTTCTAGAAGAGCAAAAGTGAAGTGAAATAAAAGGGTGCTTTTTAGCCTATTGTTGTACCTTATCATTTGTAAAGGGATATTTCTGTAACAAGGTGGAGCATGCGCAATTTGTGAATATATCTGCTTGTTGACTAGATTAACCTGAAGGGAGATGGTGGGCCAGTAGCAGCTCTTCCTGTAGCTTTGGATAAGCTTGTCTAGTCCTCTAAAACAAGTGCACTAATATACTTCACATTGTGATCATCTGCTGGATAACATTTCCATTTCCCTACTGTGTATCAGTTCGACTTTTGTTTGTTCTGTGTTCCTGTAATAGCCTTTGTTTCTTTGTCCAGTATTGCCATATTGGTGCAGTTGCCCCTTTGCTTCTTTCTGTCAATCATCAAGCCCAGCTGAACTGAGGCTAGGCAATATTCAGATTGGCTCGGTTCATCATGGACACACCTTTGAAATGCATATAATAAATACTTAATTAGATTGGATTTCTAAAAGAATAGTAAGAATTGGATACCAAAAGCACTGCAGTGCTTTATTATCGAAGAAATTAAATGGCTTTGGAGTTTTTATAAACAGGATAATTATCATCGTCACCCCCTTGCTCTCTACAAAATTGTAATGTTCATTTTTTTTTTTTTTTTTTTTTTTGGAGAAGCCAATTCAGTTTCCACGAAATCCACTTCTGGAAAAATTAATCCTTGCTGTTTTACTTAATTCTTCTCTTAGCGTACTGTGTATGTTATATGGCTTTGTTAATGGATGTTAATTTTGTGACGGTGTCTTGTGTAGGGTGGAGACAACAGATATGAAGGGTTTGAAGAAGATTGAGGATCATTGACCTCGAGAAAGCACGGGTCTACAAGAAAATCCATACTTCGATTTCTCATTTTGAAGCAAGCATTTTCATTACCATTATTATCATGTACTATATGCATCAAGTTCTACCAAATTATATGCCCTAAGAAACAGTCAGCACCAGATACCATTACAAAAGAATTCACAACTTTGGGCAGTTAAAATCTGGAAGAAATTTGTACACTTATTTTCACCTCTCTGAGATTCATTCTTGTATGTTGTTAGTTGTGTATTGCAGGAGAGGAAAGCTAGCTGGGTTGCTCCCACAACCCACAACCCACAACCCTACCATTCAGCCAGCTTTAACTTTTCGTGAAGATTATTTTATAATAATGCCTCCAGAATCCAGACTAAGCTTATCAATCCATCAGTGGCTACCAAAAATTATGAATTGGATTAGACAGCCAATTGGTGTTTTGACATATGGACTTTGTAATGTGAAATCTAGTGACTAACAAGGTGTCTGATGTCATCACTTTTATCTTCCATAAGGAAGTTTCAGGTTTGATTTCCATCCCAATTAGGGTTGACATTAAGGTGAGCAGATACTAGTAGTTTAGAGTGGGGTATTTAAAAAAAAAGGCAACAATTTATAGGCAAATTTGGCAACAATTTGAAATAATTAAAAGGGTGATGTTTGCATTTTGTGTTATGATAATACCAAGTGATTCTTGATTGCATATTTGCTTAGGTAACAAAGTGTGCTATTATGGGCAAGAAATGAAAATGCATTAGTTGGTTTATTCATTATTGCCAATTACTATGTAGTGTGACCACACTTCTGTTATCATTCAAAATTGGTAGTTAGTTGGCTACAGGATCAAACTTGGTGGTGGGGAACTGGAGACATTGATTCTTTGGACTGAAAAAGATTTGAGAAAATATAGAATATATATTACATTATAAAGAATAATGAGTGTTAAAACGAACTCTTAAATTTGTGTGATCAGTCAAACATGACAATGTATATGGAATGGAGGGCATGCAAGAGAAAAGAGATTAGAATATGCAATTTACAAGGAAGAGTCATAATATATAATACACTATCTTATGAAACTGTGTTGTAATTAAAAATTTAAAAAAAAATTATAATTATGCTTGTTTAAAGATGTGCTTTGTAAATGTTGGAAAATGACATTTTCCTTGTATAATGGTGTTGGTGAAAATTTACCTAATGGTGTTTGGATAAAATTTTCAGATTGTTATGTTTGATTCAATTGTTGTAAATTTACTACTCCGTATTTAGTAGAAAAGAATAATTAGTCCAAGCATAAATCATATGATCCCATCTTTTGTCCACACTAGTTAGTTTCTACAGGAGAAGTTACAAACTTACAATTTTAGTAATTGAGTTAAGTGTGATTAAAATTTAACCATTTAGATTTACAAGAAAACTTACTGTCACAATTTGAAGGTGCACTTTGGGTGAAGTTCGCTTAGAGATAAACTAGATTAGGTTGTCATAACTGGCCGGTGCCAAACCAAAATGGTCAAAAAACAGCTCACGCAGAGTCAAATGTGAGACCTTGTAATTACCAAATCAACAATTTGAACTTGAAATATTAAAATTTAATCAATTTGGTGTATGCATTATGTAGAATTGATTCCTAAACATATCAATTTGTGAGATTTAGTACTTCAACCATTTTCGTTACCCTAAATTTTTATTTATCTATAAACTCTAATGTTATAAAGTATTATGATAAAAAGTAAAAACACATTTTATAAAAGGAAATTTTACTTTTTAACCCCTTTCAAATTTGCACAAATGAGGATCAGATTGTAGGGATTAATTTGACTAAACCACTTCTCAATATTACGGTTTACAAATAAAAAAAACAAAGAGTTAAAAAAAAAAAAACTCTTAAGGCAAACTAAAATTGTTGCATGGTGATGCATCATCATGAGACAAAATTTGCCAACATCTATGAAGAATTAAGGGTGTGTTTGGTTGGTGGGTTTAGGTATAAGGAATGAGTATGAAAGTGATTGCTTGTGTTTGGTTGATAGGTTTTGTGAATGCTACTATGGGTTTGGAATACCCCATTAATGAGAAAACTCATACCCTTATTAAATAAGGGTTTCATCCCTCTTCCTCCTTTCTTCCCCAACAATTAATAACCATTCCCATTCCACCCAACTACCAAACATGCTAAATACTTTCATCAAAACCCATTACCATTACCAAGTTTTTGATACCCATTCCGATTCCGATTCCCATGTACGAACCAAACGCACCCTAAAGGTGTGTTTGGTTCGCACATAGGAATTAGAAACAGAATCACAATCAAATACTTGGTAATGGTAATGAGTTTTGGTAAAAATATTTTGCATGTTTGGTAGTATGATGGAATTGGAATGATTATCGATATTGATATTTGGGTGTATATGATCATATAATACCAATAAATGTTTTAAAAATACGAAGACAAAAAATCAAGGCAATTGATCTTAATATAATGAATTAATGACATCCAAAGCATCAATATGAATAAAAAAATCAAAACAAAAATCTAAAAGTATTAATCCAAACTTAAAAATTAGATTACCAATAAGATGGAATGATACCCCTTTTAATTAGGAAATGAAATTTTTAATTGAAAGGGTAATCAAAATTCATAATTAAATTTTAAAAAGTTATCAACCAAACACTAACAATGATTTTGATTCTCATTCCTAATTTGTAAACTCATAAATCAAACAAACCCTAAATTGATGGAATTTTCTATGATCAAGATCTAATCAAATGTGGTATAATTGACAGGTACTTGACATAACTAGAGATATATAGTGCATTAGTGCGAGCCAACCAAAATCTCTAACCCATCTCTTTCAAGTAAACTCTTGAATCTCACATAAATTTTATAATTCTCCTCTAAAAAATAACTTCTATTTCTCTCTTACACTTTTTCAAGGAAAACAAGAAAAACCAATAAGTTTTTTTAAAAAAAAAAAAAAAATTAAAATACTCAACAACTAAACTAACAAGTCTTATTTAGTTTTACTTATAGTGCTAAGGGAGGAAAAAAATGTTAAGAAATAATGTGTTGAAAAATACAGCCTAGAAACAAGTTTATTATATTAAATATTTATTCAAAAATATTTTTAAAATGAAAAATTAAACTAAACAAAAGATAATCTCAAATTACCAATCATTATACCGAGAACCATACATAGTCAATATTACAATGTGAACCAATAAAATACATGTTAATTTTTAATCGCAATCACAAAAATAAGCCAATTGGGAAGCCAGAGTTATTTAAGCTTGGAGTTTCTTGAAAGCAGGATAATGCCTATGTTTACATGATTCCAGCCTGAAATATTAACTGCATCTTCCATACAGATCAATACTGCCAATTTGAAACCGCGGATTTTCCTTCCCATCTCGAACTGCAAGAAATCTTATCCTGCCAATATTTACCATTGATTATTGTAAGTTTTAAGTTCTGGTTTTGATCGGATAGGTGCTCGGGGAGGGGAGTATACCTGAAAGCATTTGCTAGGAAACTTTGTGATTTGACAGTATATGTTTTCCGCTGGAAACGCTTATCAAATATCTGGTTAGTTTGTTTGTCTAAAACATGCCAGCTAGACCCTCCATTTGTGCTTCCTTCAATAACCCTAATGGAAAATAACATAAATCAATAACCCAACTTAAATCAACTATGCCTTAATACATAATCCGAATCTACTTGGGGCTCGCTTATATGGCTTCAACTTCTCACTCAGAGTTCTGTTTGATGCTTAATAACAGATGATATGATAAAAGATTTTTTCACTTAACATTTAAAATTTGAAGGCATCTTACCAGTCCTTTGGATCTCTTTCTGGAACATCATTAGCTGACATGAATTCATATGCCACAAGCTCATGCATTTCTTCACCATTAACTTGATATAAGATCCAACAACCTATTAGACAGACAGATTGCCAGTTGAGAGACAATGAACTGAGCAACTAAAAGAAAGAGGATTCATACCATGAACTAAGAACATAGAGGATATGCATTGTTCACCATTAGGTGATATGCACTTGTTCATCTCTGAGATTGTTGATTTTTTTAAATTTTTTTGGAAGAAAAACTGGAAGGAAGGGGATGTTTCACCCAAACTTACAACCAGGTAACCAAGGTGCCAATGGCTTAGTAGGTTACTAGCAGAAGCCTAAGGTTACTGCCGTAGCTTGATAGCCATTAGTCAGTAACTTATAAAGCCCATGGGCCGTAGGGGATCCCTCTGGGGAAGGATGAGAACAAATGACATGAAGGGGAATTTCCAAATAATATATTTGTATTGCGTTAATTTGTTCCTCCTATTAACTGCAGAGTGAATGATTGTTCATTTCCAAAGATATTAGCCTGTTAGGAGCCCTTTGAGATTAAAAAAAAAAAGAAAAAAAAAGTAAAGAGGTCAACAGGCAAACTGCCATTCCTTGTGTTTCTTTCTATTCCTCTTAAGACAGTATACATTTATACATACACACATACATGTGTATATATGTATAAGTATGCTTATATATGCATATGAGTCATGCGCATTTGTAAAAAAGTTCTATGACCTGCTTCATGATCACACAACAAAAGGGAAAAAGAATCCAGCTTTCCTAGTTTTTATTCCTCTTCAGTTCTTCCATTTTAGTAGAAGATAGGAAAAACAAATATCATTCAAAGTGAAAATGATTTTGCCAAATTATGTGATTAGATGAAGATATTACCATAGTCTGATTAAAATAATTAAAAAAAAAAAAAAAAAGTTAACAGAAAAGTATACCTTTTGCCCCATTTGGTTCTTCCCACTTTGACATCCGTGTTCCATCAAATGCAGATGTTGCCTGATGTATTTCAAACAGAATTCAGAACATAAGATCTTTAGACTACAATACAAGGATAGAAGAGCTTCTCAGGCTCCCATAGGATTATAGTCGTTATACTGTTATACAAGTCAATAATACTCACAATTCCAAAAGGAAGCTCCTCCCCACTAGCTTGCACTAGACCAGAACATAATCTGTTCAACTTCAAAAGTGGCCAAGCAAGTGAATCTTTATCAAGTTTATTACATTGACTAACATTATAGATCACATCATCCAAAGCATGGAACACGACAGGCAGTGCAACGGCGGTTCTCACAGGATCGGCAGCTAAGCATATGTCAATCCTACCATTTATGCCCAAATCACTCTTCAATGATAAAGCTTCAAGTAATTGACCAAAAGAAGGCAGCATCTTATTGGCAAAATATAGGGAACTATCTGAAACAGAGCTTAAAGAAGTTCTCCTGTTTCTAAAAGGGGAATTCTTGAGATCAACCAACATCCTTCTGAAAATCGTAAGGACGTCAATAGCTTTTGTTTTTGAGGCAGAATCCTCTACTAGCTTAGAAATAATAGGAGAGAAGGCATTGTAGATCTTAGTCACATGTACATCTATGCATCTACGAACTGGACAAGATGAAGAGCTGAGGGATAAATTTTGATCAGGACCAGTTTCAGATCTCGATATGCGCCATTCCTTATCCCCACTTAATCTTCCAGGTAAGGAAATTGTAGAATCTTCTTTAGAGTATAAATCTCTCTCGATGGCTTCTGTTTCATTCCTGTCACGTTCTTCCAAAGCTGAAAGCATTTGAGAGGATAAATTTTTCCTTACTTCTCTAGTTATGTTACGGAGAAAAGCAGAGAGTGCAGGCTCTGTAATTAAGTTCCTCCGAGCAAGAACCTTTAACAAGCAAATATTCCCAACTAATTAGTACCCAGAAATTCTAATGTGTTTTGTGCAAGGAGAGCAGACATCAGGCTTGCTAAAATTAGATTATGTACCTCGGGCCATTTCCTTGTGTAGCGCTTAGTGACATCATGGACTCCATCTTTAGCAATGCCAAACACATAGTTCAATTTCTTGTTCCACCTTTCAAGGAAATGGAGAGACAAGTTAGAAGGCAGAATGCAACATACCTTTTGATTATGAATGGAATGTATATTAATTCAGGACAATATCCAACACTTCCTTCTAGAATCAAAAAGGTTAGAATGACATCAATATCTGAGTATAGACTGAGAGGAATGACAACAATATCTGAGTATATGAAATAAAAGTGTGTACAGAGGACCTATATTTATATACATATGTTGGGCTATGGGCCTATGCCAATTACTGACTAGGATTAGGACTAGGGCTACTATGTTCAACATCACTATTACAGTCAACACTCTCCCTCAAGCTAGAGCATATAAGTCCATATGCACCAAACTTGGTAAAAATGAACCCTATACTACGACCTCTGAGAGACTTGGTTAGAATGTCAACCAATTGATTTGCAGAATTGATAAAACTCATAGTAAAGAATCTAAGCATGATCTTCTCCCTGATGAAATGATGATCAACTTCTATATGCTTGGTCCTCTTAGGATATACAGGAATCAAGGCAATGTGCAAAGTTGCTTGATTATATCATATCAATGTCATCTGCAGAACATCACCATATTGTAATTCTTTAAGCACTTCAACCATAGCAGTTCATATGTGGCTAGGCCGCTAGGGCTATAGCATGGTATTCAGTTTCAATTCTGTACCTGGCAAGAACATCTTGCTTCTTCTTCCAAGATACTGGATTGCCACCAATAAAAACATAATACCCAAAGGTAGACTGCCTCTCAAATGGAGAGTCTGCCCAATAGCATTACAGTATTCAACAATATGAGTGACCTCTAAAAGGACCCTGCCTTAGCCTTTTTGATGTACCTCAAAATTCAAACAACAATATCCCAATGATTTTCACATGGGGTTTCTAAGAATTGGCTTAGCAAACTATCTACAAAGGAAATATCTAGTTATGTGGATGAGTTATTTTACATATTGACACAAGATTAAATCAGTTATCAAGAACATATAAGACTAATTCTAAAGGTAAAGTAGAGCTAAAGCATGACCAAACCCAACATCAAGCGTTTTAAGGCTATTTGCCAAAGTGACCATGGGTAAAGATTGAGATTTGCAGATATTAGACAAGAGATATGAATTACTAGAAATGCAGTTTGAGGTGCCCATAATTCAGCAAAGGAATTAGTCACACGGTTTCCACCCAAAAAAAGAAATGTAGTTTGATGTGTCTGAGTCTACAACCCATCACACAAAGGAACTAGTTGTACAGACAGGCCATTGAAGCACTATCAATATGAATCGCAGTTATTGTTGGCCTAGAGGCCTTTAAATGAAGTCATTCCTCGTGTTCAACCGAGGAATATGAGGACATGACTATGTCGATGCTCTGTGATTCAGAACCAATGGTTTAAACAACATTGACATTGAGATTGGTTGCCACATTGTGATGGTCTACCAGTGTTACTCCCCAACAAACCCTTATTTGTAGCATGTGAAGACATGAAGGAGAACAGAGGAACCACCTCGACCACCTTGGCGCTAATCGACAGGTGCCAAGGAGATCCAAAGAAGTCTAGCAAAAGCTTATATCATGGTAGGAATAGTAGGACTTGACAGAATTTGATGTACACAACTGCATCGATCTTCTCCCACTCATTTTTGTTTTTAGTAAATTCACTTGCTCTCAAATGAATGAACATACCTTGACCTTTGAACCATCAATTCATGGAAACAGCCCAAGATGGATAATTATCACTCCTGATTAGCTTCTCTATGGTGATAGCAAGGAAGTGAAAGTCGGAGTGGCAGATGCCATAGCAACAAGCAAAGGAAAAAGAAAAAAGAAAAAAGAAGAGGTTATGGTCAGAGGCAATGACGACAACAGCTGACAACCAAATTTTCTAGATAGGGTTATCGGAGAGTGTAGAATTCTCCAGTATGGGTGGTGATATCAACAATTCACTGAAAAAATGAATTCAAAGCTGAAAGCTGTTAGTAATATCCAGGGACTACGGCAACGCATGAAGGCGCATCCTGGTGGCTCCTGCAATGGGCTTTTCAACCCATCACAAAGAGGTCCCAAGCAAGGCAGTGGTGTTAGTTTGATGATTGCATCTAGGGTTCCACCAAAATTTTATGATGGAAGACTAGGGTTTAGAGCTCTGATATCATGTGAAAGTAGAAAAAGGTTTATTTTATTTTTCTATGTATTAAAGTATGCTCAGAGGACCTATATTTATATACATGTTGAGCTAAGCCCATTGCTACTAGGATTAGGACTAGGGCTAGTAATATAGTAACCTACTATGTTCAACATCACTATTAGATTCACACAGAGACAATACTTTTGCTAACAATTCATTCATCATAGCGGAAGATCATCTAATCTGACACTAATGACAGATAAAGATGTATTTGTGACCACAAGTTGGGCCAAAGTTAAATCTAACAGTCATGTAAGAAACAAATTATGATGTGAAAAGGTATCAATTCAAATATAGCAAGCAGGGCAATGCCAAAAAGTCTCTTCTGTCCATCTTTGGCTTCACAGAATCATAGTACCAATTTCAACAAACCTTATGATTTCCAATCAGCTATTTAAAATATTTGAATTCTTTATAGATTCTTGCATACTGCTGAAATGGTTTTAACTTTCTTAAAGAGATAAAAATGGAACCTAGATACTAGAACAATATTGACAGAAAAGGAGCAGATATAAAGAGAATTTACCCCTTCTCATATAGTAATGGATTGTCATAAATTCCTTCACAAGGATCAAGATGCATCCATCTGCAAAGTTTAACAGTAAGTTGTAAGTTTCCAGGTCACAAATGCATGGATGATAACCACATCTCAGTAAGGAAAGTTTTACCTTCCCAGGGAAAGTGAGAAGCACTCTGTCCATACATGATCTGTAAAGTCCAAAACCTGGAAAAGAACAAAACTACATGAGAAGATAAAACAAGAACTCAAAGATTCCCCTTCAAAATGACAAAATATGTATTGTACAGGTTATAGACATCCATTTCAGAGTGAGCAGACAATAGAAGTCCCGGGAATCCCAAACAAAAGAGAATGTGATAGTCTTGCAATTTTTTAAGCTTAAAAGAGGGGGGGAGCATTTAAAATTCAATTAAATTTGAATCAGTATCAAAAGGTTTACTTGAGCATACAAATTTCCAACTACAACTTGACCATTGATAAATATCACCACAAGTTGATTAGTTGATATATGCCATCTTGAAGCCGAGTGTTACCTTGACAGAATGCACAATGCAAACTTAAGGAAGAAAACATCTAGCCAACAAAAAAACAGTCACACAGAAATACACATGAAAATAAGTGAAAGTTAACCTAGTCATCTTTCCCATTTTGACTACTTACTATGTTTAGTTTCTCCTATTGGCCTTTACATGAACCTGATTGATTCATTCTTTTTTTTCTTTTTCCTGCTTTGCATAACGATGATGAACTCATTTAGCATTGACTTATTGCAAGATAAGAAAATTGTTGTTTTCCCCTCCTACAATTACCATTTACTCCGTAATATTTACTCCCTGAGATGGCAATTGCCATGCCAAGTATTCTACACCTATATTAATTAATAAGAAGTGACTTACTGCTAGATAAGAAAAATGTTGTTTTCCTCTCCTAAAATTACCATTTAATATGCACACCCTGAGATGGCAATTGCCATGTCAAGTATTATACACCTATAATACTACCAGTGGATTAGTTAATCCCACAACAAGTTAAGTGGATAAGTATTGTCATAATAAATGTCCACATAGTGATCAAATACAAAAAGATAGTCCACATAGTAATGCAACAATACAGAGTAAACATTAGGAGTCAATTTTAGGAAGGAATTGTAGCAGGACACGGAAACAAATTTGGGTCACCAACTTTTTTGATGTACAATACCCATTTAGAATAACTAATTTCTCTGAACTTTATATTACTTTAGTAAGAAAAGCAGAGTGACATTATTTTTGGGGCAGCCTACTGTAAAATACTGTGTTTAGGAGATTTTGTGGTGGAATCCCTAATTTTTACGGATCCTATGAGCTATGAATATTTTGCTGGGATAGTTTCCTAATTCTGTATAATACATTTATAATTTGTTTCTATCTTCACTGCTTGTATTAGTAGTAAACTCTCTCAACACTTACATAGAAATGGACATTTTATTTAGTAGATTTACTCTGGAAAAAAGGGGCAAAAATATTACCAAGCGTGATTCATAACCAAAAGCTCGACAATAGAGTGTGAAGCAATTGGCCCACTCCCCACAGCGCCCCTTCCTTGTTTCCAGGAGCTGCATATGGAGAATTAAAGACAGTCAAAATAATCGTAAAATGAAATCCTCTTCACAAACAAAAGTGCAATACCTTCAATGTGTCATTGTATCGAGGAAAACGGGTAACATTTGAGCATGAATGGCATCTGTTTAGATTTAAAAAAATAAATAAAATAAAAAGAAGTAACTGTATAAGAAAAGCAGCATATTCAACTTGAGTTTTTTTCCCTCTTTCAGCTGGGGGGCAAGGCATACGGGAGACACAAGGGTTCTACAGCAAGAAAATTAAAATTGGAGAAAAGTAATATAATAATATTTCATTTTATCAAGGAAAACAAGTAACATTTGGGCACAATAGGCATCAATGGAGATTTAAAATTACAACAACAAAAGGGACTGTATAAGAAAAGCAGCATATTGAACTTGAGTTTTTCCCCTCTTTCAGCTGGGGGCAAGGCATGTAGGAGAACAATGGTTCTATAGCAAGGAAATTAAAAATGGAGAAAAGTATTCATGAATCATGAAAGAGCTTAATCTGATGTCCAACAACTATGAAAACTGTTTGTGAGGTTTTCTACCAAAAGGCAGAAACGCGATTGCATATATGCAATCTTTATGACATCACATAATATTGTTATTAGTAAAGAATGAAATTTAATGGAAACCATTAACTAAATGCAGCCAACTAGAAATCAGCTGGATTACAGTATCTTTATTAAACATACCGATAAAGTTCAACCCTTGAAGCACCATATTGCAGTTCTGAAGGATTTGCAGTGCCCATGCCCTCATTTCTAGTTTCATTACCGCAACTATCACAGGGAGGCGCATTTACCCACCTGAAATTGATTAATATAAATGAGCACAATTCTTATGATTTATTTCACTAGACTTTAGTAACATAGCCCCTAAAGGCCTGTTTGCTAACCAGAGAATTTTACAATTTTCTAGAAAATTGGAGAATGGAAAATATTGGTGAAACTCACTTATTTCTTACAGCAATTGTAAATGGTATGCAAGGATAAACAATTGCAAAGTTGAAGCATGATGAGACTGGGTCTCAATTTCAAAACTACATAAAGAACGTATTTATACTATGATACACAACCCAACATGCAAAATCTCTTACTCAAAGTCCAGCCAAACAGACTTTTAAGAAGAAAGCTAAATTTGGTAGGGGCATAGATATTCAGTTTCATTTGACTGATCAAACAAATTATTACATCTCAAAGCAACAAAGCAGAAAAGAAACACACCTGAATGATTGCTTAAACCAGAATAAAAGCTGCAGCAAGAAAGCATGGTCTTGTTCATTTTTTGTTGGCTCAAAGTTTCCCTCCTAAATAGATACCATAAGGGCATTATAAGAGCTCAAAATAGTTAGTTTGCAGATAACAAGCAGATCAGACTCTCTACAACCGGAATCATCACATTGCAACTAATGGACTGCACTTTCAGATTCAATATACACCATCATATAGACAAATACTCTCCTTCAAGAAGCAGTCAAAAAAAAAAAAAAAAAACATGGTTTATGAAATATATCAATTAGTTTATGTGAACTCATAGAATGTTGGAGTTTAGCTGTCAATAAAAAATTTGGACACTTGCAGATTGATCCTATGACACAGGAGATGGAGTTGTGAATTTCCTGGAAAAAGATTTTCAAGCAGGCACTAATGCCTATTCTGTAAAATAAACAATAAACATCAGCATTTTTGTGGTGATATGATCAGTTCTCCATTAATGAAGAAGTGCTTAGGTAACACTATTGCATACCAACAAAATAATGCTTATGTAACACTGTTGCATCCCAGCAAAGTAGTAATGCTCAACGTGGAATCTAAAACTAAGGCCCAAATACAAGAAAAACTACAATATAAGAAAAGATGTACATGCCTTCTTGTGGTGCTGACTATCTACAAGCCCTAGTTACTAAGAGAAAATAGTATTAAACTAAAGAGTGTCTCTGCTTCCTTTCCACGTCACAAGAGTGCAAGACTATCACCAAATGTTTGGCTTCGTTGTCCTACATCATCCTTGGGTTGCAGAAGCTGGAAGGCAGACACATCACTGTTACAGATGAATGTGGACTATTTTCCAGTTGAATGAATATCCTATCTCATCTTTCAAAACTCCTAAGTTAAAATGAATAAATAAACTCAAATTTTGCAGCTATACCAGAATATAAAAACAAATGGTCCATGCCTTCTTGTGGTGCTTTTGTATCTACTACATTACTAGCTAGGAGCCCTGGTTCCTAAAGCACTAGATAATGAGGACAGGAGACAGCACAAGAGTTGACACCAGTTATCATAGCAGTAATAAATTCATATAACCTGCATATTTTTCTTATATTCTATTAGTGCATCACAAGGTTTGCAATGGTTACACATGGCCTATATTCATTGGAAAGATGAAATCTACTTCTCCATAGACATTGGTTTATCCTCTATATGCTTTCATTTCATATTTCTACAACTTCTGGGTTTTGTGATGCTTGCATTTTCATCTTTTAAGTTCAAATGATGGTTCAGTTTTAAGTTTGCACCACCATGTCATTTCTAATGATGGCCTTGGGGTTTGGACAGTTCTTGACATTTCTCTGGTAAACGGTAAACCCATTACCTTCAACCCTTCAAGTTCATTTTTGATATTCTATAATTCTTATGTTGGCATCTTTATTTGGAAAGAAGATGTTTAGGTGTTCAATTCCTGTTACTTCTGACAATGGTACTCCATAAATGAACAAAACTGTAAATGCGAAAATTGCACAGCTGGACTAAAGCTTCCCTAACTCCATGTTAAGAGCATGTCAGTATCCAACTTCATGCAACTAACATCATACATCTTCCAAATTCCTCAAAATTTAGGCACTATGTATACAGATTATACATAAAAATCCAGATTAAGATCTAACCCTGGCCAATGAAATCAATGCTTTCTCCTCAAGCTTATCAGTAGGTACTGTCTTTCGAGCAGCCTCCTGCCTCTGTGGGTCCTCATACTGCAACAAAGCCAAGTCAATAAGAAATAAAACCTGTCACTCATTCACAGAGAGAGAGAGAGAGAGAGAGAGGGACTATTTTGATCTTCGGGTATTGAGTTTTTACATTTACAGGACCAATATATGAGAAATAACTGCTTAAACATGAATTCTATACAATTTGACGTCTCCATACTAAAAATTTGAGGGAATAAATAAAAGGGGTTTTTACAGAAATGGGAATATTTCATATGGCCAAGACAAAAATGGGAACATTTTGAAATTTAGGCAAAAATTGGAAGAAGTTGTTTCCCAAATACTTGAGTCAATTGAAGTAAAACATATTATTCCTAAGCCCATTATGAGATTATAATGCTTAAAAACATTTTAATAATTACTTAGTAAGAAAATAACCCATTATTTTAAATATTTATATTTAAAATAATTGTAGGGAAATACGGGGTATTACACTCTACCCCCTTAAAAGGAGTTTCGTGACTTTCGTCACCGAAGCTCAAAAATCGTTTTGGGTATTAGCTGCTTGAGTATCAGAACACCTGTTAAACTACTCATCCTTTTGATTTCTAAAGACAAACTCTACCATTTATTCAGTTTACTTCTGCAATTACATCAAAAATAAAAAATAAATATTATATGAGATACTTCTTGAATTTTTATTCTCAGATTCTTAATCCCAATAACAAGGACATCAGAGCTATTTGGGAATTAGCTCCTCCAGTTCCCAACCGAAGATTGCTTTTGCATCCTAATTGAAAGCTAGCAAGAATCGCATCGAAGGGGCACCAGGCACACTTGTCAAATGCATTTCGGGCATCCACTTGACATATTGTAATTATTACGTATTTGATGTATTTTACATTTAAAAAAAAATCAAATTAGGGATATATGATGTACTTCCAGGAATTCAATTTTACATAAAGCGCATTTGTAAAATTTAGTTTTCGTAAGTAATTAAAAATGGTTTCAAACATATTGAATTTGAAAGATCCAAAGGCCTGGCGGGNGAGCGAACACCGCAGAAGACGTTAGTCTCGCCGATGATAACGCTGAAAGATACTTCGGGATATACGGTCACCGGCGTGCTCCGACTGTTTGTCTAGCATTGAACATTCTGGGTGGATTTCCTGGCTACAATACCATAGGTGGTTGTAGAGGCGCCATACATGACGACCAGCGTGGATGAAAAGTCGCCGAAGGCATGGGCGGAGAGAGAGAGAGGCTGAAAATTCTGAAGGCTTGAAAAGTTATTCGCCCTTACAAATGACTATATTGAAGCCTTGAAATGACTCTTTTAGCCCTTACACTAACGCCTAACAAACTGAAGGTTAACGGAAGGACCAATGCTAGAATAAATCTGAAAGTAAAGTATCTTTTTCGTCCAAATTAAAAGATGAGGACCAATTTTAGAAAATCACAATAGTCGGGGGAAACATTGCTGGAATTAACTCTATTACAAATAAACGATATTATTTTAATACAAATACTTACAGAAGTAAAATTTAATTTTGAATTATAAATATTTTTAGCTTAAATGCTATTAAAATCAATTATTTTGTTTTAGACTTTAAATAAACTAATTTATGATCTTAAAATTTTCTATTCAAAATCTATCTAAGAGGGGAGCCTGCTAATATTGGCAAATTATGCTATGGACCCGGGTCCAAGTTGCAAGGTGGACCCGGGTCCATATTCACAATTTTAGAATTCTATATTCACAATTTTAGATCTCAAAATACAAAATTACATTACTCAATATTCACAATTTTTGAACTCTATATTCACAATTTTGTTATATAGATTCAAAAATTGTGTTATACTGTTGAATATATAGAGTTATAAAATTGTGAATATAGAGTTATAAAATTGTAAATATAGAGTTATAAAATTGTAAATATAGAGTTATGAAATTGTGAATATAGAGTTATGTAATTGTGAATATATAGTTATGTAATTGTGAATATAGAGTTCTAAAATTGTGAACACAAAGTTCTATAATTGTGAACATAGAGTTCTAAAATTGTGAACATGGACCCATGTCCATGACATAACAACCGGCTAACATCATTTTTATAACTATCAAATTAATGTTTGAGCCTAAATATATTTTATATTCCTAATTCCAATAATTTATCATGAGCACAAATCTCTAACCCGTATTTTTTACCCTAAAATTTAATAATTACAATTTTCCCTAAAAAACGTACCCTACCTATACAAATAGCATACTCGTGTCTTCCGATCCCCATTTTCCTTCTCACTTTGCAGCCCACGATTCCTCTCATTCTCTCACGTAAGTCTCTCTCTCTCTAAATTTTTCTTCTTGATTTGAGCTTCTCTTCTCCAAACCCTAAGCCCAAGACTTGGTAACTTTCTTCTTCCTTTCCCCCATTCCATCCTCTAGTATAAGTTATTGAAATGATGTATTTATGTGGGTTATTTGTTGTGTTTTTGAGTTGAAATGGTGAAGTTGTTGCTATGCTTTGGTTGGGAGAAGGAAGATGAAGGGTGTAGAAGAAGAGTTTGTAATTCGTAGTTTGTAATTCGCTAGTTATTATTTGTCTTAATTTCCCTAAAAAAAATTTTGCCCTAAATTTTAGTAGCAATTTTGGGGGTTTGTTTCGCATTTTAGTCACTAAATTTTAGTAGCAATTTTGCTTTTAATTGTCAAATTTATTTGTTTTTCTTCCGGTTCTGAATCTTTAAAAAATTTCTCAAATTTATTTGTTTTTCTTCCGGTTCTGAATCTTTAAAAAATTTCTCTTTTAGCCGTAAATATAAAAAATCTCTTTTAGGCCAATCTCTTTTAGCCATAAATACCCTAAACCCTAAACACTTTTTAAACTAATAATTTTGAATGAGCTTGGGCTGCCTCCACTTGCCTTTGTTCCGCCGCTATATATCTACACATACCTAAATTAAGAATCCTACAAACACTTTATTATTATTATTTTTTTGTGGTTTATCATAGCGCGTAAGAGGGAGAAAATGGAAAACCTAACTAAGGATCAAGGGGAAAGCCAATCTTCAAGCGACAGAAAGATCAAACAAGCTTATGGTAGTTTTGAAGTTCATGATTTTCATATCTCTCAAACTATAGGGAATGACGACAAGGAGAAAAAGGTAATTATATATGAATGATTCACAACATTCTTCTTTAATTTCTTTTTTTTTTTTCATAAAAAAGAACTACAGTTATAAAGAATTTTTATTGAGTGTTCATTTGATTTTGACAGTTTAGGGTTATATCTATTATGGTAAATAGAAGGGTTCAAGTTGGAGTACGTTATGTTTGAATAGGTGGATTTTTGTTTGTAGATCTTAATGGTGGTCATCGTGTACGAACTAGAGAAACTTTGTCAAGATAGCTGGATTTTTGTTTGTAGATCTTATGGTGGTCATCGTGTACGTACTAGAGAAACTTTGTAAAGTTTTCACTTTAGTTTTTAGAGGTTAGGGTTAATGTTTGAGAATGTGGTGTTGACATATGTGGTTTTGAGTTGAATATTTAGTGATGGTCAAGACTAGAGAACCTATTGTAGAAAAGTTTGAGTTGTGGCCTAGGATTGATTCTTTATACATCTATCGTATTTATATTGTTGTTATTTATTCTACGAGATACTGTTATTGTTGGATTGCATGCTATATCATTTCTATTTGGTTAATTTTGGTTTGATATTTATTTTTAATGTATATCTATTCACTTTATGTCATTATAAAATTTTATCATGACATCAAACAAAAAAATAGAAAAAAGAAATATCCAAACAACAAACTTATTTAATTAGTAGTAACTTTTTCATTGTTTTTGCCATTTTGAAGCTAATTCCAGCGATGTTTGTCAAGCACTTGGGAAAATGGTTAGGTGAGATTGCAACCTTGAGGCGACTGCCAGGTCACCAATGGAGGGTTCACATACGTACAGAGAGAGATGGTACATTTTTTAGCGATGGTTGGGAGACATTTTATAAAGACAATGATCTTGACATTGGTGAAGTTGTATTCTATACATATGTTGGAGGTATGAACTTTGATGTTAAAATTTTTAACAAAGATGGATTGGAGAAGATGTGGGAATCTTCTGATGAAGAAAGTGATCATGATAATCCTTCAACCACTCCAGGTACACATTTATGAATTTAAAAAAGTGAAAATATATTTTTTGTAAGAGTATCTATATAATGGCCCAATACATAAATTTATTCTTGGAGGATTAATTCCTTACAAACTAGTAGTATAATAAATAATGTGAGACCCATTTTATAAGGGCCCATTATTTTATGTCTTACCCTAGTTGATACATACCTGATATATGTAATGATCTTTCCCTACTAATATAAAAGCATTGTACTTACAACCCTATTTCCCTTTTCATTTCCTGCAAATATATTACATCCTACTCTTTTCACCTCTAAAGAACCCTAAGTGAATCCTACACTTTCATCTTCAAGATCCAAGACCAAGATTGCTCTTTTAGGATTGTTAAGGCTTGGGTAAGTGTATATCTTTAGGAATGTACCTTGCATCATGTTATTTTCACAATCTTTATACAAGTTCTTATGTTGTTCTTTTTGGGATCTTTTGGGAAAAAGATGATCAAGGTGGAGGTGAAGCTTTGTAAGGAGGTTTGAGAGTTCTTGGGTGAAGTGTACTTCAAGAGATAACCATCATGTCCACTAAAACCTATTTTACACTCTTGATCTATGAATATTATTTGGTGTATTGGAATCCTGTGGAAATCTTTGCTGCTTAGCCTATTCTTTGTTGGTCTGTGAGTTATTTTGATGGATTTATAAACTTGTGTTCTTGATCCTTTGCATCTTGATGTTTATGAACATTTGTTGGTATGGATTCCATGTTTATTTGCCTTCTGAAATGTGTAATCTGGGCAATCTGATCATATTTTGTATTCTGGGAGTGAGTATTTCGTATTCTGTATTCTGTCTAAGTCTGATTCTGTGCGTTGGAATTGTTCTTGCGGTGCGTTTCAATGGTATAATGTGTCCCGTTGGAATGTTCCGTAAGAACACTAGTGGAAGGGTTTGGCGGAACATGGTGTTCCGTTGGTGTGTTCCGTTAGAACTAGATGAAGAGTTCGGCGGAAGGGGTAGCTCCGTTGGTGTGTTTCGTTAGTGTTGGTGGAATAGGTTGGCAGAACAGGGTGCTCCGTGAGGGTGCTCCGCCAGTTCATTTCCAGTTCTGTTTCCAGTAGCTGATCTGTTGATCTGTTGTCTTGTTGATTCATCTCTGATTCTGGAACTTGTTTGGATATTTTGTTGAGTATTCCACCTTGATTTTTGAGTATTTATTCATATCTCTTGGTCCATCTTTTGAGTCTCTTGGTTAGTTGAATCCTTGATTATATTACCTGGGAGTTGTTTGTGCTCACAATCTGAGATGAACACTTTGAGTGGTTTGTTCTTGGGCTGAGGCTGAGGTTGGATGTGGATGGTTGATCTTTGAGTATCTTTGTGTATATTTGGGCACAATTTGCCTTTGTGTATTTGGGCACTATTTGCCTTTGTGTATATGGGCACTATTTGCCATTTGTGTATTTGGGCACCATTTGCCTCTATGTATCCAGGCACGATTTGCCTCCGTGTATATTTTGGGCACAATTTGCCTCTGTATATTTGGGCACCATTTGCCTTTATGATTCGGGCATTATTTGCCTCTGTGAATTGAGTTTGGTTTTGATGATTGGTGGGAGGATTGGTGAGTTGGTTGGAGGGTAAGGGTTGGTACTTATCCTTAGGTTGAGGTCCGTTTGGTCTATTTACTTGATTCTTGAGTTATATCATATCTCGTTGGTTGTTGATTATTCTTAGATATATTCTTGTTGGTCGTTTCTTATGAGTATTCTATTGAATTCTTGATTCGGTTGATATATTCATTCAGCGTGTTGTTGTTGAGTATCCGATTTTAAATACTGGACAGTTCGTTGGCGTATATATTCTATATGGGTGTGTAAACCTATTTACAACTTATATATATATATATATATATATATATATATATATATATATGTATTTCCTTGCGGGTGTGAGTGGTGGTTGCTTAGCAGTCTTTGCTAATGGTTTCTTATATGTTTTCCAGGTATGGAATAAGTCTAAGCGAGAGCGCGTTAGAGCTTATCTTTATGAGGCGGCTTAGACTAGTTGTTGATGTTTTAGACTTTATGTTTGGGCATGTGTGCCAATGATGAGATTATATACTCCTGTTTAGATTTTGGGATGTTTTGGATATGTTTTGAGGATTTATATCTATGCAGTTGGTTCAGTATTTGGTTAGCCTGTGCATCTAGGTTGTGCTTTCTTACCTAGATGTGGCATGATACCCCTTAGGTTATAAATCGCTTCCGCTATGTTATGTTTGATAGTTGAGATAGGTAGCTTTTGTGTTAAAGTTTAGCTATCTCGGCTTGTGAAAAGTTGGGGTGTCACAATGTGATACCGCGGATTTAAATGATGCCTTGAACCCCAGTAATTCCTTCTTTCGTCGAATTAATTTAATTAATTGGGTTCGATTCTTTTTTAAATAAATATTTATTGCCTAGACTAGCCTATTTAATCTCTAAGTGGACCCAATTTCTAATATAATTTTGTTAAGAATACCAATTCGAGTCTTTCATCCCTTATAATATATTGTACATTTAAATTGGCCCAATTCTTTAATGGTTCAAGCCTTATGATATTTAACTAATTCTTGGATAAGGCTTAGCCCACTTTTATTATAAGGGCCCATATCTCATTTAATTACCCTAATACTACATACATTATGTATGTATAGTTTTTGTGGGATTCATATAAAAGGTTTATATTAATTAATTATTCTAGTCTTTTCCATTCTCCTACATACTATTCACACCACTTTCTTCATCCCTAAAACCCTACACAAATCATCTTTTCATCCTAGCAAGGATTCAAAACAAGACTACTCTTTTAGGGATTACTAAGCTTGGGTAAGTGTTAGATCATGTTTAGATTGCATTTTATTCTACATTTCCTTAGTCTTTATAAGTTTCTTATGGTTTTCCTTGGGGTGTTCTTGAATTGGGTCAAGATGATCATGGTGATGATGGTGGTTTGATGGATTGAGCTAGGAGATTGTGTTTTGGAAAAGCTACCATAGAGGTAACCCTCCATGTCTCACTAAATCTACTTTCACTCTCATATATGTGTGGTTTGGTGTATTGTGGAATTCTGTGGATTATTTCTTGGTTATAGCTTGTGATTTGTTGGATTACTAAGCCTATCTTGTAGATCTTTGGATTGCGTTAGCTATTCTTGAACCTTGGTATGTTTGAGTATTGTTTTGATGAATTCCATGTGTTATTTGGCTTCTGAAATATGTAATCTGATCATATTTTGGGTACTTAGAAGTTAGAATGAGCTATCGTACATTATGTTCTAAGTCTGGGATCTGTGCATTGGTATTGCTCTTGCGGTGCATCTCAGCGGTATAATGTGTCCCGTTGAGGTTCTTCGTAAGTGTAGTGGTGGTGGAGTGTGACGGAATGTGGTGTTCCGTGGGGGTGTTCTGCCCCTTCGTGCGGAAGGAATAGACGGTTTGGTGTATTTCGCTAGGTTATTTTCCTGATCTGTTCCAGTGGTTGTTTTGTGGTTTAGTGACTCTGTTGTTTCACCTTTGATTCTAAAGTATATTCGAAATATGTTGTTGAGTATACTACCCTGATTATTGAGTATTGATTCATGGTTGTTGGTCATTTATCTTGGATTATTGATTAAGTATTGTTGGTTTATTCTTTGGTTAATGTTCTGAGCATGAGGTCCTGTTATTCATGTTCTGAATCTGAGTATTCCTTGGTATGAGTAATTCCTTTGGAGATGAACCTGAGTTTGATATGTTGAGATCTTGAACTCTTGTGAGTAATTCTTTGGCTTCTTGAGTCTTGTATACCCTTTGGAAAGTGGTTATTAGAGCTACGACTCTACATGTATCTATTAGTATGGGAGGGAGTTAATTGGTCATTGTACGCCTCTGTGATTAGGCATCGTATGCCTATGTAATTGGGCTTATATGCCTCTGTGATTGCGCACCATGTACCTCTGTGATTGGGCTTGTATGCCTCTGTGATTGGGGTTTTATGCCTCTGTGATTGGGCTTTTACGCCTCTGTGATTGGGCATTATATGCCTTTGTGGTATGTTATTTATGTTACGGTTGGGAGGTTTGGTTTGGAGGTTATACTATGTCTCTTGGTTTGGGTCACTCTAAGGGAGTGATGTGAGGTTGTTGATTGATTGATTTCGCTTGTGTTTTTCAGTTGAGCTTGTGCTTTGGTTGAGTATCATTATATGGAACTGTGGTATTGTGGATTCATTCTTTGATATTGAATTCATCGAGGTGCCCTTGGTTTGTGATTCATTTAGCCTATTATTGTTGAGTCATCTGGTTTTTAAACAAAGGATAGTTTCGTTGGCATATATTCTATATGCGTGTGTAAAACCTATTTACAAAGCTATGCTATACTATTGTATTTCTCACGAATGTGAGTGGATGATTACTTAGTATTTCTTTGCTAATATTTCTAACTGTTTTCCAGGTATGGAGTAGATATGCACGTGAGAACGCTAGCTGTAGTTCTACTTCTCCCTTTATTATTAGCTTAGAGATTGTTGAGGATGTTTAGACATTGGGCCTACGTGCCTTAGACTTATGTTTGTAATGACTTATTTGGATTCTGTTTGACTTTTGAGGATTATGAGATGGATGTTGAATTCGCCTTAGCATCTAGGTTATGGTTAGCCTGGATGTGGCGTAGCACCCTGAATTGGTACGCTTCCGCATTTATATTATTAGCATTGAGATTTGATAGCTTTATCCTTAAGTTTATTGCTTATCTCAGTCTGAAAGTTAGGGGTGTTACAATGCATCTAATATTGTCTATTTTCCGCATTGGTCCATGTTCCTCTCCTAGACACGAAGACCTAAGGCTATCCGCACTCATGCAATCTTCTCTCACTTTCAAAATGTCACATCACAAAATTTGCAATTATTCACTATTCATTCTTCATCCATGCAATTCTCTCTCTTCTTTCAAAACTAACTCCATTATCATATCAACTTATTAAAAAAATACTCCCTCCGTCCCATTTTACCTGTCCTATTACTATTCATTGGTCAAACCAACTCTTTCTTCATTGCTTATTTTCTTTAGTAATTTTTTATTATTTTTAAATTTAATTTTTTGTGTTTAATAGTACTTTTGATGTAATTTCTAAATATATAAATTATATATATATACTAAACTTAATATTATGAAAAATTGGATTAAAAATAACTTTAGTCAAGCCTCGTTATATGAACCAGACAACCAAAATGGGACGGAGGGAGTATTATTTACCAATAAAGTATTAATAATAATTAAAATAAATAAAAGTAATGATTAAGATATTAAAAAAAAGAGGACGTGCAGCCACATGGCAGTTATTATTATTATTATTATTATTATTATTATTATTATTATTATTATTATTATTATTATTATTATTATTTTCATCATTTTGCAATACCCAAAATTTCATGGGTGTGGATAGCTTAACATGTGTCAAGATTATTTACTTGTTGAAGTTTATATTATACTAAGTTATTAAATATTTGGAAAATGCAATATATGAATAAATTTTATTGTTTTAAATTCGATGCAGCACATGCTGAAAGAGCTATCATACTATGAGATGTTTCCCAATAAGGAAGCCAATACAAGATTGTTATAAGAAATTTGAAACAAAATGTTTGGATAGGGAAAGTTCACTGAATGTTGTGGATGGTATTTATTAATGTTTTTACTTTTGTGTTGACAATTATATTATTATATTCTAGAATTTTACTCCGAAATTCTTATCAATTGCCTAGAAAATCTACTTGTCAAGAACTCTGTATGACAGAGGAAATTTGAGTATAATTTTGAGGAGTCTAAATAGGAAAGAATGTGATGTCTAATTTCAAGAAGATAAGAATGAGGAGTTGCTAATTATAGAAGATAAACCATTGATAACGACTCCATTAAGAAAATGATTCTTTATTCATGGAAAAATCTTGATATTAAATGAATTGTATCAGTGATCATCACTTGTTAACGAAGTTTCTTAATGTATAAAGGTATTTTGATTGAAAAAAATCCCTTATTTCTCCAATATGTTTATTGAAAATATTTTTTAATTTTTTTTTTCAAATTTACGGTTTTTATCAAAAAGTAACCTCTCATGGTTTTCTGTTACTTAATATGTATATCTGTAAGTATTATTAAATTTGAGGAAAAATTTGTCATTTCAAGTTCTTCTTCCTTACAACCNTTTTAAATTTAATTTTTTGTGTTTAATAGTACTTTTGATGTAATTTCTAAATATATAAATTATATATATATACTAAACTTAATATTATGAAAAATTGGATTAAAAATAACTTTAGTCAAGCCTCGTTATATGAACCAGACAACCAAAATGGGACGGAGGGAGTATTATTTACCAATAAAGTATTAATAATAATTAAAATAAATAAAAGTAATGATTAAGATATTAAAAAAAAGAGGACGTGCAGCCACATGGCAGTTATTATTATTATTATTATTATTATTATTATTATTATTATTATTATTATTATTATTATTATTATTATTTTCATCATTTTGCAATACCCAAAATTTCATGGGTGTGGATAGCTTAACATGTGTCAAGATTATTTACTTGTTGAAGTTTATATTATACTAAGTTATTAAATATTTGGAAAATGCAATATATGAATAAATTTTATTGTTTTAAATTCGATGCAGCACATGCTGAAAGAGCTATCATACTATGAGATGTTTCCCAATAAGGAAGCCAATACAAGATTGTTATAAGAAATTTGAAACAAAATGTTTGGATAGGGAAAGTTCACTGAATGTTGTGGATGGTATTTATTAATGTTTTTACTTTTGTGTTGACAATTATATTATTATATTCTAGAATTTTACTCCGAAATTCTTATCAATTGCCTAGAAAATCTACTTGTCAAGAACTCTGTATGACAGAGGAAATTTGAGTATAATTTTGAGGAGTCTAAATAGGAAAGAATGTGATGTCTAATTTCAAGAAGATAAGAATGAGGAGTTGCTAATTATAGAAGATAAACCATTGATAACGACTCCATTAAGAAAATGATTCTTTATTCATGGAAAAATCTTGATATTAAATGAATTGTATCAGTGATCATCACTTGTTAACGAAGTTTCTTAATGTATAAAGGTATTTTGATTGAAAAAAATCCCTTATTTCTCCAATATGTTTATTGAAAATATTTTTTAATTTTTTTTTTCAAATTTACGGTTTTTATCAAAAAGTAACCTCTCATGGTTTTCTGTTACTTAATATGTATATCTGTAAGTATTATTAAATTTGAGGAAAAATTTGTCATTTCAAGTTCTTCTTCCTTACAACCCTAAGTGATGGACATAAAAAAATTCATAAGCTAAAAGTAGTTTATTGATGCAAGTATGGAGTACACTATTGAGGTTTTATCCAGCTTAAGTTCTACTAGAAGGAAATGCCAGCTAAGTATACTTAAATGTAAAGATACACGTGAGGAAACGCCAACATATCTTGTGGTTCATCGTAGAAAACTTCAGAATGCATGTTGTATATAACATCATAATTAAAATTCATCATTTGCATTGTGAACAAAGAAAATTGAATTTTATATTGAAATTCAAAACTATTAGTTACTCGGAATGTCAATATAGTGTGGGTGCAAGATCTCTGTGTAGTCCCTTGATTCTTCAATTAATGTCTTGAACACTTCATTGAAGGGCCTCCGTATTTCAAGTGGCTTGATATTCAAAGAAGAACTTATATGTTTGTTATTCTGAAGGGCCTTCGGGTTCAAATGACTTGATCTTCAATGTGGGTTTAGAGTAACATTGGGCATAATCTTTATGGAGGGGCTTTTACATTTAGGATCATTTTATTGAATGATTCTATGATTTTTCCTAGGATTAATACATAGAAATAAGAGCTCCTATTTATAGCTGTAGGATAAAAGAGTTGTGATAAGTTCAAACTCTTTTGATATTATCTAATTAACAAATTAGATAATATCAATATTATCCAAAATCTATTTAAATATACTAGTATTAAAAAATAATCATATTTAGCTAATTTTCTGTGTCAACAAATGCCTCATCGAGACTTGCTTGTACACCACTTGAGAGCATATACTACTCGAGAGTATGTAATGTAAGGAAATTTCGACACTACAATTAAAGATAATGCGTTTCAACTCGTGCCAAGGGGTATGGAGATGAGGCCGTTTCTACTTGTGCCAAGGAGCCTTGAAGGTATGAGGCCATTTTAACTCATGCCAAGGAGTATTTGTTTAACTTCCTCCATTTCAAATTTCATACAGGGTTTGCCCCCATATCGATCGAATGGTATGTGCCTATGAAGAGATGAGAGGTAGACCTGTCCCACTTGGCGTGCCAATTTGTGAATAAAGAAATTGAATTATGTATATTGAATTCAAAATTGTTAGTTACACAGAATGTCAATATAGTGTGAGTGCAAGATCTCTGTGTAGTCCCTTGATTCTTCAATTAATGTCTTGAACGATCCATTGAAGGGCCTCCGGATTTCAAGTGGCTTGATCTTTAAAGAAGAACTTATATGTTTGTTTTTCTAAAGGGCTTCCATGTTCAAATGGCTTGATCTTCAATGTGGGTTTAGACCAACATTTGGCATAATCTTCATGGAGGGGCTTTTACATTAGGGATCATTTTATTGAATTGAAGCAGATTCTATGATTTTTCCTAGGATCAATCAATAAAAATAAGAGCTCTTATTTATAGCTGTAGGATAGAAGAGTTGTGATAAGTTGATGTTTTTTGTTTAGTGGTGGTGTGGATGAAAGTGATAGTTGGTAAAACGAGGAAGAAGTTCCCCGAGTGTCGTGTTCTCAAGGATGACAAATTGGAATCGAATTACGTATTGGCATTTAGGATGTTAAGAGGCAAGAGTTACAAGAATCACTAGAAAACAAAAGAATCATCAGGAAAAAGGTAAGCAAGGATAGACTAAGGAAAACAATGAAAAGAAATGGGAGGTTGGATGTCCTAACTAGTTCTTGCGGTTGATTCTACTACGAGGATTCTAGATAATGTGACTCGGGCTCAATAAAGGGAGCTCACGGCACCATCACCGGGTGGCGTCACACTCCAGACTCCCAATTCCTCATTCGGATGGGGCATTCTATCGAAAACTTGGTCTACCACTCCTCCCGGACCTCATCCTTTCGGGTTAAGGGCAGGGATGTGGTCGATTAGGACTCATGTGGATTCGCTATCACGAAATCCACACTTCCCCTAACTCTATTATCTATCCCAGCTGGAAATAGAAGCAAATCAAGACAAACATCAACCACACAAGACTTAGAACCCTAATTCATCATTTCTACAATCAATGGAAGAATTTCAACAAATCAATCATAATAGCTAGGTTAGGGCATTGATAAGTGCCAAAAGTAGCCGTGTTTGAGGGGTAATTTAGGTGTGAAATATGCTATATTAGATGTCCATTAGGCCTAAAACTTGTTAGAACATGACAATTTCTGTGTGTGTTTTGATATAATTTGCACGAAGCTGAACTTTCGCAGGGCATTCCGGCGACATCTCAGTAAAACAAGCGTAATTGGAGCTAGGAATGTCCGAATGAGGCGAGGCAATTTGCTAAGGAACCGCATCGTCGTGGACTACAACTTAGATGCAGAAAACAGAAGCAAATTTTGGGTCCACGCAGCCCACACGCGTGGATGCATGCGTGGACAACTACTGGAAAGTGTCCACGCCGCCTCCACGCGCGTGGAGGCCGCGTGGAAAGGACACTGCGCGGAAATGTTTTTAATGCGAAATTTCGGAGGCTATTTAAGGAGGCTTGAAAGGATTTTGAGGGAGAACTTTCAGAAATCATATTTCCATTCTTAGATTAGGTTTAGAGTAGGAATTTTAGAGAGATGAAAGAAGATTGAAGGAGATTACTTTCCCCAAATTGGTATAATCCTTTTAATTTTCTTGCATTTAATCTTCAATTTCATTTGGTTGAATCCTTTCTTTCTTTGATTTCATTTGCATTTTATATTGTTTTTGTTATTGAATCTTGATCTAGAATAGTATATGATGTTTGTGAAGCCCATGAGTGGCTAGATTTTAGGATAGGGCTAGGATTTTAGGAGCTTTGCACTCATGATTTGATATTCCCAATTGTGATTTGATTTACCTTTGATCTTGTTAAATTGTGAGTATGATTGTGTTGATCTTGTTGGATCGAGGTACCCGATCTCTCGAGAGTCTAAGATCACCCATTTGGCGAGATATCGCAAATGGGTGAGAGCTAGATGCTCACATCTCCTGCCCTCTATCCGAGAGGATGAGGCCCAAAGGGAACTCGTAGGCAAGGTGTTTGATAAAATTCCCCAACCGACTGAGGATTGGGAGCTCGAGTGTGACATCACTCGGGATTGTATAACAAGTCCCTTTAGCTAGATTGATTGGCATTTCATCCCTACCATAGCCCGAGAGTGCAAACTCCGATATATCCTAACCCCATCCGCATTTCTTTAGTTATGTTTTGATAATGTTTAGCACTTTCTCCAACCTATGCCTTGTCGTCCTCTTGTTCCTAGTTAGTTCTTGAACTCTTACCTCTTAACATCCTAAATGCCAACACTAATTTGCTCCAATTTGTCATCCTTGAGAGACACGGCACTCGGGGAGTCTTGACTCTTCGTTTTATCACCTTCATTAAACCTATACCACCACTAAAACACACATTCAGGCATCCAATTCCCTAAACTAAACTATCTAGTCATCATCTAAATCATAAAATCAAAGCAAAAGATAACAACAATGAAATCAAATGGAAATTGAAATGAAATTAAAGAAAGGAAAAGTAGAGTAGAGATACCAATCTATTATAGGAACTCTATTACATCTTCCTCTTTAATTCCTCCAATCTAGCTAGATCTATTCCCTAAACTAAAGAAATCTACAACTAAGGATTTTGGGGAAATTCCCCTAAAAGGGAGAGAAAAGAAAATTAGATCTAAACTAGAATTGGGATCCCCTAAAAAATGTTCAGGATTCACTTAAATAGTCTTCATCAGCCAAATCTCAATTTTGCCCTTAATGGTCCCATCCACGCCAGCTCCACGCGTGGAGGCCTGGCGTGGAACCACACTGGAATTGTTCCACGCTAGCCTCACACGTGGGAAAAGCATTGACCTTCTTGTGCCTGCTTTGTTTTTTGTTTGTTCCTTGCTTTGGCCCCAGGTCCTGTTTTGTCTTGCGGGAATGGCTTCGAAATACAACACAAAGTGAATTTTGCAAAAATGATCACATCCGAGCTTATTATACACGAATTGATTACAAATGGGTGTAAAACCAGTGCGTTTAAGTCCTTAAACCGACTCTAAACGCGACTACTTTTGGCGCTTATCAAAGTTTCCACACTTAAAACATTGCTTGTCCTCAAGCAATTCTCAATCTAAACCCTAATCACTTAAGCGCCAAAAATAATCACATACTCTCATCAATTGATTGACCTAGTGATTCGCGGGTGTTACCGAGCGGAGAAGGTGAAATCCCCCACACTATCTACCAGGAATGTTAAACACATGTCAATTCAATTTAAAAAGTATGCCAAGGAAGCAAAAATCTCTAAAGGTCAATGTGACACCCCTAAACTTTCATGCTGAGATAGGCAAATACTTAATATAAAAGCTAGTAAATCTCAGAACTAACAACATAATAAAGCGGAAGCGTACTAGTACTCAAACGGTGTCATGCTACATCTAGGCAAATCTGAACCTAGATACATAGGCTAAGAATCCACAATACTAATCCATCAACGTAAACATAACTGAAATAGCCAATACATAAACATAGTCTGAGGCACACAGGCCTGAAAACGTCTAAACAGATCCAACAGATCACTAGACTAAGCATAAGGCGAGGTAGACCTATC
The DNA here is from genome assembly GCF_003576645.1 of Ipomoea triloba. NCBI lineage: Eukaryota > Viridiplantae > Streptophyta > Magnoliopsida > Solanales > Convolvulaceae > Ipomoea > Ipomoea triloba. The sequence continues at coordinate 25,996,560 of NC_044924.1, forward strand.
ACTAGAGCTCTCGTGGCTTAGTCTACTCCATACTTGGAAAACATTTAGGAAAACATTAGCAAAGAAATGATAAGTAATCAACCACTCACACTCGTGAGAAATTCATAGTATAGCATAGGTTGTAAATAGTTTTACACACATGTATAAAATATACACACCAACGAAACTGTTCTTTATTTCAAATCAGATGACTCAACAATAACAAGCTGAATGAATCACAAACCAAGGACACTTCCAAATGAATCCAATATCAAGGAACGAATGCATAAGACATCAATTCTATAACAAGATACTAATTGAGTCATAAGTTCAACAGAACAACCACAAGTGAAACCAACTAAACACAATCTCACATCACTCTCTTAGAGTGACCCCAAACCAAAAGGATAAAGTCCAAACCACAACCACCAAACCATCGTACCAACCATCATACCAAACCATCATACCAATGTCACAACACAGAGGCATAAAGCCCAACCGCAGAGGCACGAAGCCCAACCACAGAGGCACAAAGCCCAACTACAGAGGCATATAATGCCCATTACCATAGAGGCATAAAGCCCAACCACAGAGACATAAAAGCCCATTACCACAGAGGCACAATGCCCGACCACATTAGAGAGTGTGTCATTGTTAATACTATCTAGGAGGAATTCTAATTTTATGTCGAGAAAAATTTTGAAATATGCTTTGGAAGTTACGTTTTGCACCAAAAATTGAAATCTATGGAACCGAAATGATTCAAATCTTTGTGTGATTGCATGTTATTCACCTATTATTTTGTTGGGACCTTAGTCAAGGATCTTTTGAAGTGGGAGTGTGTACCCTCTAGTTTTAGAAATATAAGGATAGCGAAGCCCAAAAATTGAACTTAATTCGGTAAGGCATGGGGTAAAAGGAGAGCTTAAATGTGAGAGTGTTAGATCATCCCCAATCCCCTAGGAAAAGGCATGAGGGGTTGTACTGGCGAATTGTGAATAAATGCTTAAAAATGGCCACTCCTAGAGATAAGATACGAGGATAGCCATCTTGTTAGGATATGGGGAAACCATTGCACCGCCTTCGAAAAAGCGTAGAGCTCTACGTGAAGTTGGTTATCTTAAAGAGATCTTGGGAGATGAGAAAATAGAGAGGAGGTGAGCCGCCCTGCTCGGATTCGGGCACCCATTGCACTGTCTTCGGAAAAGCATGGAGATCCATGTGAAGTCGGGTTGTCCGAAAGAATAGCCGAGGGGGTTGAGAAGAAAGAGTGACCGCCCAAGCCATGGCGGTTAGCGGTCCATGTCCCTACCCTCATTTATTTTTACGTAAGGGGGCTTTGGCGTAAGGTTGAACATTGACTAGGGTGTGCACATCGTTCCCACTAGTGGGATCGGCTTTTAGGCCCTTGCAAAATGGAAAGTGAGTCCCTATTGTTTGCATGCTTGGAAGGTGTGAAAATGGTTTTTCTTGTTATAAAGTCCATCTTATAAGATTTTTGCTCCCTTAGCATATTTCTCACATTTGGTTGGCATAAGCTTAGTATTCTTGGTAGATAGTATAGGAAATTTCACCCACTCTGCTTTTAGCACCTGCACATTACCTGATTGATCAACCGATAAGAGTACTTAACTATTCTTGGCACTTAAGTGATTAGAGTTTAGATAGTATACTTGCTTGAGGACAAGCAAGGTTTAAGTGTGGAAACTTTGATAATCACCAAGAACAGTCGAGTTTAGGGTCAATTATAGGACAATATTGTGTAGTTTTATCACCCATTTGTAATAATTTCATGCATAAAAGACTCGGATGTGAGCAAAGTTTCTAATTGAATTTTAGAGCATGTTTTGAAGTCAATTCCACAGAACAAAATGGGATTCGAGCCCAAAACGGATCAACAAGCAAAGAAGCAATCGGGCAGGATCCATTCACGCAAGCTTCACGCGTGAAAGGAGCGTGGACCACTTCCAATACACGCCCACGCCTCCATACACGCGTGAAAGCCACGTGACCGGGCCATCAGGGGCTATTTCAGGATTTTGACTTTATGATGGTTATTTAAAACCCTTCTCCTGCAATTTTAGAGAGAGCCCTAATTTTAGATCTGAAATCTCAAGTAAAAACATTAATAAATACCATCCACAACATTCAGTGAACTTTCCCTATCCAAATATTTTGTTTCAAATTTCTTAAAACAATCTTGCATTGGCTTCCTTGTTGGGAAACATCTCATGGTATGATAGCTCTTTCAGCATGTGCTGCATCAAATTTAAAACAATAAAAACTTATTCATATATTGCATTTTCCAAATATTTAATAACTTAGTATAGTNTGCTTGAGGACAAGCAAGGTTTAAGTGTGGAAACTTTGATAATCACCAAGAACAGTCGAGTTTAGGGTCAATTATAGGACAATATTGTGTAGTTTTATCACCCATTTGTAATAATTTCATGCATAAAAGACTCGGATGTGAGCAAAGTTTCTAATTGAATTTTAGAGCATGTTTTGAAGTCAATTCCACAGAACAAAATGGGATTCGAGCCCAAAACGGATCAACAAGCAAAGAAGCAATCGGGCAGGATCCATTCACGCAAGCTTCACGCGTGAAAGGAGCGTGGACCACTTCCAATACACGCCCACGCCTCCATACACGCGTGAAAGCCACGTGACCGGGCCATCAGGGGCTATTTCAGGATTTTGACTTTATGATGGTTATTTAAAACCCTTCTCCTGCAATTTTAGAGAGAGCCCTAATTTTAGATCTGAAATCTCAAGTAAAAACATTAATAAATACCATCCACAACATTCAGTGAACTTTCCCTATCCAAATATTTTGTTTCAAATTTCTTAAAACAATCTTGCATTGGCTTCCTTGTTGGGAAACATCTCATGGTATGATAGCTCTTTCAGCATGTGCTGCATCAAATTTAAAACAATAAAAACTTATTCATATATTGCATTTTCCAAATATTTAATAACTTAGTATAGTATAAACTTCAACAAGTAAATAATCTTGATACATGTTAAGCTATCCACACCCATGAAATTTTGGGTATTGCAAAATGTTGTGGAAGAAAATAATAATAATAATAATAATAATAATAATAATAATAATAATAATAATAATAATAATAATAATAACTGCCATGTGGTTGCAAGTCCTCTTTTTTTTTTTAATTTTTTAATCATTACTTTTATTTATTTTAATTATTATTAATACTTTATTGGTAAATAATATTTTTTTAATAAGTTGATGTGATAGTGGAGTTGGTTTTGAAAGAAGAGAGAGAATTGCATGGATGAAGAATGAATATTGAATAATTGCAAATTTTGTGATGTGACATTTTGAAAGTGAGAGAAGATTGCATGAGTGCGGATAGCCTTAGGTCTTCGTGTCTAGGGGAGGAACATGGACCAATGTGGAAAATAGACAATATTAGATGCACTGTAACACCCCAACTTTCAGGCAGAGATAAGCAATAAACTTAAGTCAAAAGCTATCAAATCTCAATGCTAATAATATAAACGCGGAAGCGTACCAATTCAGAGTGTTACGCCACATCCAGGCTAACCATAACCTAGATGATAAGGCGAATTCAACATCCATCTCATAATCCTCAAAACTCAAACATAATCTAAATAAGTCATTACAAACATAAGTCTAAGGCACGCAGGCCCAATGTCTAAACATCCTCAACAATCTCTAAGCTAATAATAAAGGGAGAAGTAGAACTACAGCTAGCGTTCTCACGTGCAGATCTACTCCATACCTGAAAAATAGTTAGAAATATTAGCAAACAAATGTTAAGTAATCATTCACTCACATTCGCGAGAAATACAATAGTATAGCATAGCTTTGTAAATAAGTTTTACACACGCATATAGAATATATGCCAACGAAATTATCCTTTGTTAAAAAACTAGATGACTCAACAATAATAGGCTGAATGAATCACAAACTAAGGACACCTCGACGAATTTAATATCAAAGAATGAATCCACAATACCACAGTTCCATAATATGATACTCAACCAAAGCACAAGCTCAACTAAACAACACAAGTGAAACCAATAAATCAACAATCTCACATCACTTCCTTAGAGTGACCCAAACCAAGAGACATAGTAAAACCTCCAAACCAAACCTCCCAACCATAACATAAATAACATACCACAGAGGCATATAATGCCCTATCACAAAGGCGTAAAAGCCCAATCACAGAGGCATAAAAGCCCAATCACAGAGGCACATGGTGCCCAATCACAAAGGCATATAAGCCCAATCACAAAGGCATATATACAATGCCCAAATCACAGAGGCACATGGTGCCCAATCACAGAGGCGTATAAGTCCAATCACATAGGCATACGACGCCCAATCACAGAGGCATAAAATGCCCAATTAACTCCCTCCCATACTAATAGATACATGTAGAGCCATAGTTCGAATAATTACTTTCCAAAGGGTATACAAGACTTAAGAAGCCAAAGAATTACTCACAAGAGTTCAAGATCTCAACATATCAAACTCAGGTTCATCTCCAAAGAAATTACTCATACCAAGGAATACTCAGATTCAGAACATGAATAACATGACCTCATGCTCAGAACATTAATCAAAGAATCAACCAACAATACTCAATCAATAATCCAAGATAAATGACCAACAAACATGAATCAGTACTCAATAATTAGGGTAGTATACTCAACGACATATTCAGAATATACTTTAGAATCAAAGGTGAAACAACAGAGTCACTAGACCACAAAACAACCACTGGAATAGAGAACGAAAATGATCTGGCGGAACACACCAGACTGCCGATCCCTTCCACACGAAGGGGCGACACACCCCCACGGAACACCACATTCCGCCAAACCCCACCGCCACTACACTTAGGGAGAACCTCAACAGGACACATTATACCGCTGAGATGCACCGCAAGAGCAATACCAATGCACAAATCCCAGACTTAGAACATAATACACGATAGCTCATTCCAGTACCCAAAATATGATCAGATTACATATTTCAGAAGCCAAATAACACATGGAATCCATCAAAACAATACTCAAACATACCAAGGTTTAAGAATAGCTAACACAATCCAAAGATCTACAAGATAGGCTCAATAATCCAACAAATCACAAGCTATAACCAAAAAATAATCCACAGGATTCCACAATACACCAAATCACACATATATGAGAGTGAAAGTAGGTTTAGTGAGACATGGAGGGTTACCTCTATGCTAGCTTCTCCAAAACACAATCTCCTAACTCAATCCATCAAACCACCATCATCACCATGATCATCTTGACCCAAGAACACCCCAAGGAAAACCATAAGAAACTTATAAAGACTAAGGAAATGTAGAATAAAATGCAATCTAAACATGATCTAACACTTACCCAAGCTTAGTAATCCCTAAAAGAGTAATCTTGCTTTGAACCCTTGCTAGGATGAAAAATGATTTGTGTAGCGTTTTAGGGATAAAATTATTTCGACGTGAATCGAACCCAATTAATTAAATTATTTCGATGAAAGAAGGAATTACCGGGGTTCAAGGCATGATTTAAATCCGGGGTATCACATGCACACAAAATTTTACATAAAACTTATTCATGTTCTTATTATGTAGATTCATTTGATTAATTTAGTAACTCATCATATTCTCTTGTACGTGAAAAATTAACAAGTTTTTGGCCTGTAACTTCTTTTCATTTGAAATGCCTACAAATATATATATATATATATATATATATATATATATATATATATATATATATATATATATATTCACTTTTTTAAATTCATAAATGTGTACCTGGAGTGGTTGAAGGATTATCATGATCACTTTCTTCATTCGGATTTTGAATATCAGAGTCCCACATCTTCTCCCGTCCATCTTTGTTAAAAATTTTAAAATCAAAGTGCATGCCTCCAACATATGTATAGAATACAACTTCACCAATGTCAAGATCATTGTCTTTGTAAAATGTCTCCCAACCGTCGCTAAAAAATGTGCCATCTCTCTCTGTACGTATGTGAACCCTCCATTGGTGACCTGGTCGCCTCAAGGTTGCAATCTCACCTAACCACTTTCCCAAGTGCTTGACAAACATCGCTGGAATTAGCTTCAAAATGGCAAAAACAATGAAAAAGTTACTACTAATTAAATAAGTTTATTGTTTGGATATTTCTTTTTTCTATTTTTTGTTTGATGTCATGATAAAATTTTGTAATGACATAAAGTGAATAGATATACATTACAAATAAATATCAAACCAAAAATAACCAAATAGAAATGATATAGCATGCAATCCAACAATAACAGTATCTCGTAGAATAAATAACAACAATATAAATACGATAGATGTATAAAGAATCAATCCTAGGCCACAACTCAAACTTTTCTACAACAGGTTCTCTAGTCTTGGCCATCATTAAATCTTCAACTCAAAACCACATATGTCAACACCACATTCTCAAACATTAACCCTAACCTCTAAAAACTAAAGTGAAAACTTTACAAAGTTTCTCTAGTACGTACACGAAGACCACCATAAGATCTACAAACAAAAATCCAGCTATCTTGACAAAGTTTCTCTAGTTCGTACACGATGACCACCATTAAGATCTACAAACAAAAATCCACCTATTCAAACATAACGTACTCCAACTTGAACCCTTCTATTTACCATAATAGATATAACCCTAAACTGTCAAAATCAAATGAACACTCAATAAAAATTCTTTATAACTGTAGTTCTTTTTTATGAAAAAAAAAAAAAGAAATTAAAGAAGAATGTTGTGAATCATTCATATATAATTACCTTTTTCTCCTTGTCGTCATTCCCTATAGTTTGAGAGATATGAAAATCATGAACTTCAAAACTACCATAAGCTTGTTTGATCTTTCTGTCGCTTGAAGATTGGCTTTCCCCTTGATCCTTAGTTAGGTTTTCCATTTTCTCCCTCTTACGCGCTATGATAAACCACAAAAAAATAATAATAATAAAGTGTTTGTAGGATTCTTAATTTAGGTATGTGTAGATATATAGCGGCGGAACAAAGGCAAGTGGAGGCAGCCCAAGCTCATTCAAAATTATTAGTTTAAAAAGTGTTTAGGGTTTAGGGTATTTATGGCTAAAAGAGATTGGCCTAAAAGAGATTTTTTATATTTACGGCTAAAAGAGAAATTTTTTAAAGATTCAGAACCGGAAGAAAAACAAATAAATTTGAGAAATTTTTTAAAGATTCAGAACCGGAAGAAAAACAAATAAATTTGACAATTAAAAGCAAAATTGCTACTAAAATTTAGTGACTAAAATGCGAAACAAACCCCCAAAATTGCTACTAAAATTTAGGGCAAAATTTTTTTTAGGGAAATTAAGACAAATAATAACTAGCGAATTACAAACTACGAATTACAAACTCTTCTTCTACACCCTTCATCTTCCTTCTCCCAACCAAAGCATAGCAACAACTTCACCATTTCAACTCAAAAACACAACAAATAACCCACATAAATACATCATTTCAATAACTTATACTAGAGGATGGAATGGGGGAAAGGAAGAAGAAAGTTACCAAGTCTTGGGCTTAGGGTTTGGAGAAGAGAAGCTCAAATCAAGAAGAAAAATTTAGAGAGAGAGAGACTTACGTGAGAGAATGAGAGGAATCGTGGGCTGCAAAGTGAGAAGGAAAATGGGGATCGGAAGACACGAGTATGCTATTTGTATAGGTAGGGTACGTTTTTTAGGGAAAATTGTAATTATTAAATTTTAGGGTAAAAAATACGGGTTAGAGATTTGTGCTCATGATAAATTATTGGAATTAGGAATATAAAATATATTTAGGCTCAAACATTAATTTGATAGTTATAAAAATGATGTTAGCCGGTTGTTATGTCATGGACATGGGTCCATGTTCACAATTTTAGAACTCTATGTTCACAATTATAGAACTTTGTGTTCACAATTTTAGAACTCTATATTCACAATTACATAACTATATATTCACAATTACATAACTCTATATTCACAATTTCATAACTCTATATTTACAATTTTATAACTCTATATTTACAATTTTATAACTCTATATTCACAATTTTATAACTCTATATATTCAACAGTATAACACAATTTTTGAATCTATATAACAAAATTGTGAATATAGAGTTCAAAAATTGTGAATATTGAGTAATGTAATTTTGTATTTTGAGATCTAAAATTGTGAATATAGAATTCTAAAATTGTGAATATGGACCCGGGTCCACCTTGCAACTTGGACCCGGGTCCATAGCATAATTTGCCAATATTAGCAGGCTCCCCTCTTAGATAGATTTTGAATAGAAAATTTTAAGATCATAAATTAGTTTATTTAAAGTCTAAAACAAAATAATTGATTTTAATAGCATTTAAGCTAAAAATATTTATAATTCAAAATTAAATTTTACTTCTGTAAGTATTTGTATTAAAATAATATCGTTTATTTGTAATAGAGTTAATTCCAGCAATGTTTCCCCCGACTATTGTGATTTTCTAAAATTGGTCCTCATCTTTTAATTTGGACGAAAAAGATACTTTACTTTCAGATTTATTCTAGCATTGGTCCTTCCGTTAACCTTCAGTTTGTTAGGCGTTAGTGTAAGGGCTAAAAGAGTCATTTCAAGGCTTCAATATAGTCATTTGTAAGGGCGAATAACTTTTCAAGCCTTCAGAATTTTCAGCCTCTCTCTCTCTCCGCCCATGCCTTCGGCGACTTTTCATCCACGCTGGTCGTCATGTATGGCGCCTCTACAACCACCTATGGTATTGTAGCCAGGAAATCCACCCAGAATGTTCAATGCTAGACAAACAGTCGGAGCACGCCGGTGACCGTATATCCCGAAGTATCTTTCAGCGTTATCATCGGCGAGACTAACGTCTTCTGCGGTGTTCGCTCTGGTGGTTTCACGCTCCTATGCTGGAACCCTAATTTCTGCCTCAAAAGGCTCTACCTCAACTACACAACCCCACTTTCTAGCCTCACAATCGGCGATACCCAAATTTGCAGGCTAACAAACAGGTCGACCCGCAACGCCCTATGCTGGTGCGACGGTTCGATTTGGAACCCACAAAATAGGTCATCGAAATTCTAGTCAATTTCATTTAGGTCAGGATTTACTTGCGGCGTCTTGAAATCTTGAAATAGGGTTGCATGCTGGGGAGCGACACCAATCGCCTCAGACCTAGAAACACAGTTCTAAAACGAATCAATGCCGGACGTTAATGCCGATAGAAGCTTTGCTAGCGAGATAAACACCACTGGCTTTGTAATCTGCAAAGGAAACAACGAAAATGGCGAATTAGAAGTGTCATTCAATTCAGCTTACGATTACAACGGATTAGCATTAGGGTTAAACCACAGCTGCGCAATCCGGAGAGCGAATCAGACAGTCATGTGTTTGGGACAAAACAGTGAGTTTTCGAGTAGCGTAGTGGGTGGCGTCCCCTTTGAATCCATTGTTTCCGGGCCGGATTTCACTTGTGGATTGAGGACAAGCAAATTTTTAGTGGTTTGTTGGGGCCCCGGTTGGACGGATAATTCATATCCTCAAGCGGCCGAGCTTCTTCTCCCGAAGATTCTTCCGGCACCGTGTGTTAATAGTGATTGCGATGAATGCAGCGTCCCGAAGAATGCAAGCTAATGAAATGACTATTTTAGCCCTTACACTAACGCCTAACAAATTGAAAGTTAACGGAAGGACCAATACTGGAACAAATCTAAAAGTCAGGTGCCTTTTTCGTCCAAATTAAAAGACGATGACTAATTTTGGAAAATCACAATAGTCGGAAGACTATTGATGGAATTAACTCTTTGTAATATTTTGCGGAGTATTATAGTTGTTGCTTTATTATAGTGATGATAGATTAAGAGTATAAAGTTAGTATAGTATACTTTTATCTGTCCATTTAAAATGATTGTGCATTCAAATTTGTTTGTTTGTTTGGGTAGATTAAGAAATGTGTGAGAGGTTATGGGTTTGAGTCTAAGGGCGGTATTGACTTTTTGAGCTTCAGTGTTAAGAAAATAGTTATGAAAACATATTGTAATGATAGAGTGAGTAGTATAAAAAAAAAAAAAAAATGCATGAGACTATGAGAGTGAATTTTGAATTTGATAGGTTAATTAAAAATCATTGTAATTGACTTGCTTGCGCTGTTGTGCATTATGCAGTATTATTTGTGAAGTGAAGGTGAAGGGTACAGACAGTGGACAGACAGACAGACACAGAGGTCGTCTCCTTCCTCTTCAGGTCTTCATTGACTTGGCCTTCCTGCCAAGAAAGAATCCAATTCCAGACGAAGAAGAAAAGAAATCAATCGCAGAAATGGTGGCCCGGAGGTTCTCTGTCCGCCACAATGACTCCACCTTCGACGTCGATTACGACACCGACGATGGCTTCGAAGTCCTCCTCTCCATCTCCATCTCCTTCCCTCTTTTTCTCTTTCTTCAATTCCCTCGTTAACACCTCCTTCTTTTACCTTTTCTCTCCCTATTTCCAGGTCCTCAAATTCCAGCTCTTCTCTCTCACTTCCGTCCCTCCCGATCAACAAAAGGTACGCGCCCTCTGTCTATGTGTATATCCAATTATATGCACTGGAATGCTACGCTTGGTTGATGTGAAATGGGAATGATGGACAGATATTGGGAGGTGATGATGATCAGGTTGTATCAGAAGACGCTGATCTGGCGTCGGTTGCAGAAAAGCTCCGATTGGTGTCGATTGACGAAGATGAAGAAACGAAGAAGAAAGAGAATTCGGAGCCTAAAGTCGCGATGTCGGATGAAGAATTAGCTCGGCTTTTGCAGGTTTAGTTTATATTTTTTTCTTTTTACTTTGTCTTTGCTTTTGCTTTTCACTTCAAATATCAACTTGCCAAGCATTGAGATTCCCATGATTGGCTACCAAAAATTAAAATAGCATCTGAGAAGAAATTAAGGACAGAGCTTTGATCTTTGGGAGCAATTTTGACTCTTTTTTTCTTCTTTTTTTTTTTTTCCTTTAAATTTGTGTTTTACAATATCTTGACAGCACCATTTTATACAAGGACTATAAGTGGATCCATAGCATTTCCAAACGGTTTCTAGTGTACTTTTATCTTTTGACATTTCATAATAATTTTAAGTCTAATGATAATGTGATTATGTTTCTAGGCAGAAGAAGATGCACTTATGATGCAGCAGTTTGTAGCAAGTCAAAATAATGCAGGCTTTGAGCAGAAGATAAGGCCTTACATTGATCAAGTTCTACAGGTAAAGCGTGCACTTGTTTGCACTTTTTTTTTTTGGCTTTGTCTTTCCCGGGGGATATTTTATTTAGGATTTTTGACAGAATGGGAATATTTCATGTGGTCTGGACAAAAATGGGGACATCTTTGAAATTTGAAAAAAAAGAAAAAGAAAAAGAAAGGAAGAACTTGGTTCCAAATGTGTTTGAATAAGTTTGCATCAGAAATGCATATGCCATATACGTTTTGTTGAAAACCAAAGGGTTATGCATGTCTATAGGGTTGTGTCTGTTTATGAATAGGTGCTTAAATTAACAGTTATGTGTCCGTATATATATGTACTATGTTTCTTCATTAGAAACATTGAATTGTAGTAATATATTGTAATCTTTTAGTATTATATACATTTTCTCATTCCTCTCCATCTCTGCTTCCGTCTAAGTGGCGGGTGGTTGTTATTCTCCACCCGCCAGGCCTTTGGATCTTTCAAATTCAATATGTTTGAAACCATTTTTAATTACTTACGAAAACTAAATTTTACAAATGCGCTTTATGTAAAATTGAATTCCTGGAAGTACATCATATATCCCTAATTTGATTTTTTTTTTTAAATGTAAAATACATCAAATACGTAATAATTACAATATGTCAAGTGGATGCCCGAAATGCATTTGACAAGTGTGCCTGGTGCCCCTTCGATGCGATTCTTGCTAGCTTTCAATTAGGATGCAAAAGCAATCTTCGGTTGGGAACTGGAGGAGCTAATTCCCAAATAGCTCTGATGTCCTTGTTATTGGGATTAAGAATCTGAGAATAAAAATTCAAGAAGTATCTCATATAATATTTATTTTTTATTTTTGATGTAATTGCAGAAGTAAACTGAATAAATGGTAGAGTTTGTCTTTAGAAATCAAAAGGATGAGTAGTTTAACAGGTGTTCTGATACTCAAGCAGCTAATACCCAAATCGATTTTTGAGCTTCGGTGACGAAAGTCACGAAACTCCTTTTAAGGGGGTAGAGTGTAATACCCCGTATTTCCCTACAATTATTTTAAATATAAATATTTAAAATAATGGGTTATTTTCTTACTAAGTAATTATTAAAATGTTTTTAAGCATTATAATCTCATAATGGGCTTAGGAATAATATGTTTTATATAAGCTATTTTTTTTGGAAAATATGGAGGAAAAAATCCGAGATCAGTAGCTGATCCTCACAACATTAGAGGCACCAAGAAGGCCTAGCTCATCCTGTCGCAGAAGTCTTTGAATATCATTTGGGGGTTGATCATACCACTCAAAAGTCTCATTCTGCCTATGTCCTTTCTTGGCTAAAACATCAGCAATTTTGTTTTGCTCCCTTGGAATGTGTCTGATTCTAATCTCCCACGTTCTTCTCATAAGGCCTCGACATAGCTCGATTATGTTTCTGGCGGGGCCATCGTACTCCTCTCTCTGGTTGATGAGGCTTATAACCTTGGCGCTGTCTGATTCAATTTGTAATTTGTGATATCCTAGCTGCCACGCTCTCTGTAGTCCAACTTTAGATTCCCCACGCCTCCGCTTCCAAAGGCGTGCACGTGCCTACTTTGCTCGTAAAGGCACCTAAAAAATCAGCTTCCGAGTTCCGGAAAATGCCTCCGCTCGTAGCTGTTTTGTGCTTGTCAACTGCTCCATCCGTGTTTAATTTGATCCATCCCTCCTCCGGTGGCTGCCACGGTTGACTTCTTCTTGCATCACTTATCTGTTTCACCATTGGGCCTGTTTGTTTGTCCAGGGATGTTTCAACTTCCTTGAAATGCCCGTGCAACCATCCAATTTTTTCCTTAGTCTCTCGCCCAACCCCGTTGAAGACGACGTCGTTTCGCCACTTCCAAATCCACCACATCGTGATTGCAAACCTCGCCACCTTCTGCTTCCTTCTCTGCCCGCCTTGATTACCTGTTAAATTGCTTGTTAGCCATTGATCAAAGCTCATACAAGAGGACATACCTGGATTGTTGATCACATTAATGTTCTTCCATACTCCCTCTGCTGCTAGGCAACTTCTAATGACATGATTAACATCCTCTATCTCTGCGCCACATACGTCGCATCTTTCGTCCGGAGTGAATCCTCTCTTCTTTCTTTCCGCATTACACATGATCCTTTTGTGTTTGACCAACCATATGAACGCCCGGATTCGGTTTGGAACTCTGATCTTCCAAATGTCCTTCCACTCGTCCGTTTCAGTTCTGTTTCCTTGTAGTAGCAGCCCGTATGCGGACTTTGTCGAGAACATGCTGTTCTTGGTAAGGCCCCAGCCCAGTCTGTCCTTCTTCTCATCATCGTTCAAAACCACCTTCACCACCACTTCATTTCGTTTATCAGGATGGAGTGCCACATCAATTTTGTTCCAATCCCATGTGCTTGTCTCGGTCCACATCTCGGCCACTATGACCTTCTCATCATTTCTGTTTAGGGGACCAAATACTGCTTTGTTTAGAGGTTCAGAACCCACCCAACAGTCGGTCCAAAACATAGTATCTCTCCCGTTCCTCACCACCTTCGTTAGTCCCCGCTCGAGGATGGGCTTCGCCGCGCAGATGCCTTTCCAGACATTGGAATCGTTTCTTTTCCTCTTGATGTTCGAATGATCAGCTCCTGCTTTCATGTACTTACACGTGATGACTCTAGCCCAATTGTTGTTCGGCTCTTTGAGCACTCTCCACCCTAGTTTGGCAAGGAGAGCCATGTTCATACTCCGCATAGACTTAATCCCAAGACCACCTTCAGCTTTAGGTAGGGTGACCGTCCCCCATTTCACCAAACTAGTTTTCCTTTTCTCACCATCACCTCCCCATAGGAAGTTCCTTGTGCTTTTATCGATTGCATCGCACACGCCCTTTGGTATGAGCAGCGTCTGCATTGCATATGATGGAATGGCATTTTGGACCGATTGGGCCAACACTTATCTTCCTGCTAAACTGAGAAAACGTGTCTTCCATCCCTCCAATCTACTATGAACCCGATCCAGGATGCCTTTGCAGTGGTCCTTGGTTATTCTCTCGTGGAGGGTGGGAACCCCAAGGTATCTTCCCAAGTCTGTCGTCATTGGGATTCCAGCCATCTCTGCCAAAGCTTCCGCTTTCTCCCTGTTGACATTACTGGAGAAAAAGATGTTAGATTTAAGCTTATTAATCCTTTGCCCAGAATACTTACTAAACGTGTCAAGGCAGTCCATTATGGCACGTATTTGATCCTCCTCAGCTTCTGCGAAGAGAACCATGTCGTCTGCAAAGAAAAGGTGAGATATGCTCGGTCCGTTTCTAGAAGCCTTAATGCCTCTCCACTTCCCTTGGTTCACCGCTCTGGTGATGATATGCCCTAGTCTCTCAATGCATAGAACGAACAGGTACGGTGAGATAGCGTCACCCTGCTTAACTCCTCTCTCTGGTTTAAATCGCTCGAGCTTCTTTCCTTCCCAGAGTATTGACATGCCCGCTGATTCCACACAATGCATAATATTCCTGACCCAGTTGTCGGTCAAGCCTATTTCCTTTAGGGTAGACCGTATAAACCCCCAATCTAGTCTATCATATGCTTTTTCCAAATCAATCTTCAGAACCATATATCCGGTCCTGCCCCTCTCTATCCTTATGGTGTGGAGAATTTCTTAGTATATAACAATATTGTCCGTGATTTGTCTGTTGGCAACAAAACTGCTTTGACTTGGGCTAACAAGGTCCGGCATTATGCCCTTAAGCCTATTGGACATAACCTTGGTAACCAGCTTATATGCTACATTGCAAAGGCTAATAGGTCTCAGCTGGCTGATTTTTTCCGGGTTCTCTCCACTTTAGGAATGAGCACTATATTCGTTTCATTGAGATCATCGTGTAATCTTCCCTCCTCAAAAAAATTCCTAACTAACTTGTACATACAATCTCCGACAATGTTCCAGTGCTGTTGGTAGAACATTGCATGTACCCCGTCAGGTCCGGGTGCTTTGAGCGGTGCCATAGTCATCATAGCTTCTTCAACCTCTTTCTTCGTGATCTCTTCGTTAACAAGTTTCCATTTAGTCTCGGCGATCCTCGGGAAGCACCCGGACAGAGTCCCATTTTCGGTTGTCACTCCTTCTTTGGTGTACAAATTCTTGTAATACTCCTGAATCATTTCTTCTAATTGCATTGAGTCTGTAATCCATTCGTCATTCCTGTTCTTTAGGGCATGGATTTTCCCTCTCGCGCGTCGAACCATGGTAGCTGCATGGTAAAACTTTGTGTTGCGGTCACCCGAGTTGATCCACTCCTCCTTGGATTTTTGAAACCAAGTGAGCTCCTCTTGATTTCTTAGAGTTCCAATCGTAATTTCCTCTCGAGCTTGATGAGACCATTATGAGGTTTGCTATCCATAATTGTTTGTATGCCCTTGATCCGTGCTAACATTTTGTGTTTCCTCCGGTCTATGTTTCCAAATATCTCTCTGCTCCAGTTCGCACACGTGGCCTGCATATTCGAAATGTTCTCTCTCACTGTTCTATCTCCATTCCAGCATTGAGAGATTATATTGTTGAAGTCCGGATGACTGCTCCATGTAGCCTGGTAGTGAAACGTGCGACTCCTCTGTACTTCTGTTGAAAGGCCTAAGTCAATGAGCAAAGGGGAATGGTCTGAGCACACTCTCGGCAAGTGAACCACCTTCGTGTTTGGGTACTTGGTTATCCATTCTAAATTGCAAAGCGCACGGTCAAGTCTTGCTCCCGTGAACGTAGAGCTATCTCGTCCTCTCGTCCATGTGTACCTGCCACCAACAAAGCCCATATCAATCAGGCCCTCTTTAAAAATCCAATGGTTCATACCTGCACATCGGTGATTATGGAAGTTGTCCTTGTTGCTGACATCTTCCATGCATGTCACTGCATTATAATCCCCTACCGAAATCCACTCTTCGTTTAAGGAGAAATTATCAATAGATAAACTGTTCCAAAGTTTTTTCCGGAAGTGGTGTGACGGGTTGCTGTAGACGAACGAAACCAGCCCCACCGTCCCATTTCCTTTGCTAACTTTGGTTAGAATGAATTGCGGATTAGTCGCCATGACCTCCACGTTGATGTTGTTTCGCCACAAAAGCCAAATGCCCCCGCTAAAGCCGACCGCTTTAACTCGAATCCAGTTATCAAAACCAAAGCTCCTGCATGCCCTATCCGCAGCACTGCCGGAGATTCTAGGTTCAACCAGGCCAATCAAATTAGCCTTAACATTATTAACGAGGAGAAGAAGGGCTCGTCTAAACCCGCTAGACGCAGCCCCCTGACAATTCCAACTAACTATCTTCATAGAAAACTGAAAAGAAACAAAGCCCAAAAAACGACACACAAAGAGCACAGTGGGAAGCTCACAAAGCAGCTTCACCACCCACCTCCGAGGACTGTCCCTCGGTGAACTCAACATCCATCATAGGATCCTCATTTCCTCCGCTATCCATCGGAATACCCCCATCCGGTGGGTCCTGGTGGTGTTCTCCGGCCTCTTCCTGGGTGTGTTGAACTTCTATCATGCTACCTTCTTCATTAATTATTGTTTTCTCCACCCTCGACCCCTTCTCATACCCTCGAACCACCGTGTGGTTGTCAGTTTCTGCCGCTTAGTTTATTTGCTTATTAGTTCTGACCGTGCCCCTAGTTCCTTCCCTGACTTTCTGCACATTCTAACCCCCCTTAGTATTTTCTCTGTTGGTAGCCGACTTGTCATTTGCTATTTGAGCTTTTGTGGTCTGAATTTGTGCTCGCTTACCTCTCCCGGCAAGAGTGGTTCCTGTTGAACCATCCGTTCCGTCCATCTCCGTAAAAGCCTCTTCGTTTGTCTCCTCATTCTCGTCCTCCAAGTTGTCCAAGACCCCATACCTCGAGTTATCCCATATCTTGAAACCTTCCTTATTGAAATTCTTACCATTTCCTCCTTGATTCCCTCCAGACCTTCCTTTTGAATTTTCTCCATTTACACCAGAATTTCTCCCGTTAGACTTTCTATGATTGCCCTGGTTTTGGAAATTCCTTGGTTTCCTCATCGCAATCATCCAGCTTCCATATTTGTCTCCCGCAAATCTTCTGTATCCCTGGTTATCCGCCTTTCCATCAGCAGCTTTCCATGTGGGGCCTTGTCTCATCTCCGCCGTTGGGTCGCCGGTGTTCTCCGTTCCACCACTCTCTGTCTTAGGCGACTCTTCTGTTTCTTGCGGCTGTGCCAGTTTGCAAGTCTCCTTCCAGTGCCCCACCATTCCACACCTGAAGCACACAAGATGGAGACCTTCGTACTCGATCGTTCTCATTTTATTCCTTAATGTAAACCTTGCGAGGAGGGGCTTTGTTATGTCAACTTCTACACACACTCTCGCAAAGAGTCCTCTAGATGCCATGCTTGTCGCATGATCAACCTTCCTTGTTGTTCCAATGATATCTCCCACCCGCATCAAGAACTCATAATCATAATACTCGATTGGTAAGCATAGAAAGTGAACCCAAACCAGAAGTCGCTGGGTTTGATCACGCATAGGATCAAAGTCCGGTTCCCAATCCTTAACCGCAAGACAGTGATCTAAAACCGTCCATGGACCTTCGAATCTTGCGTGTTCATAATCAGCCACCGATGCGAAACGGACTAGAAAATACCCATTTTGTATAGCTATAAGATCCATCCCTGACTTTGGATTCCATATTGTCCATAGTCGCCGGAGGAGATAATTGTACCCGACCACTTTCCCGAGCACCTTGATGATTAGGGTGTTTTCCTATCGCTTCCGCAGCCTTCGCTTCTCCTCTTTTGTTAACTTGACCACAGGGCAATCCGGGTCGTCATCTTCTTGTTCCCCTGCTTCATCATCCGAGACATCATCAGTAATGTCTACCACATCTTTCAAGCCCGTTAGCGCTCTCTTGAAAGAGATCGTCGGCCTTTTCACCGTATTACTGGGTAGTCCGCTTTGTTCATTAGCAGGGATGTTTCCGTTACTCAGCGGATGAGCCGTATATTCCCCTTCCATCTCCATGGGATCATTATCCCTCTCCGATAAGCCTCTTTTCGTTTTCTTCTTGCTACGTCTAAGTAGATCAGTCTCTTCCGCCGAAGCGCCGGCCACCGGCTGGTTTTCCGACGAACTAGAGAGCATATTGAAAAGTTTCGTGACCGAATTATATAAGCTATTATTATTGTACAACTAAATGTCTTTAGCCCAATATACCTATATATATATATTTATTTATTATGGAGCCCAAATGATTTACATTTGCTAGAACTACACTAAGTCCATAATTGTATACATATATGTCTTATAGACTATGGTTAGTGACCCAATCAACCTTGGCCCTTGCCATAATTAGCCCAACCCATATATAGTAACCCTACTATATATAGTAAATATATGTACCATATATATGTTATTTTGATCAAGCAGCCAAACACCTCTCAAATTCTCTGCCTCCCGTCTCTCCTCTCTCTTTCGTCTCTCGCGTCTCCATATCTCTCGATCAAGTTACCCACGGCATCAATAGAGGACCCTCCAGAACAACTCAGAACAGATCACAGAACACAGAACAACTCACTGGAACAGAATTCCCAACAGAACAGACGGAACCCTCCAACAGAACCCCGCCCTCCGCCACTCTCCTCCGCAAGGAGGGAGCGGATCACCTCGACGGATCTCCCTCTTCCGCCGTCCCTCACCGTGGCCTACTTACGGAAGACTCCAGCGGGACACATTATACCGCTGGGGTACTCCGCAAGGCAAACCCAAACCCCAAATCACAGACTCACACAGAATACGCAATGTCCATTCCAGAATACAAAAATAGGATCAGATTGTTCAGATTGCAACTCCCAGAAGCCAAATAAACAAGGAATCCATACCAATAAATACCCATAAACATCAATATGCAAAGGATCAAGAACACAAGTTCATAATCCATCAAAATGACTTCACAGACAACCAAAAATAGGCTAAGCAGCAAAGAATTTCTCGGGATTCCAACACACCAAATAATATCATAGATTGAGAGTGTAAAAATAGATTTTAGTGGACATGATGGTTACCTCTTGAAGCACACTTCACCCAAGAACTCTCAAACCTCCTTACAAAGCTTCACCTCCACCTTGATCATCTTTTTCCCAAAAGATCCCCAAAAGAACAACATAAGAACTTGTATAAAGATTATGAAAATAACATGATGCAAGGTATATTCCTAGAGATAGACACTTACCCAAGCCTTAACAATCCTAAAAGAACAATCTTGGCCTTGAATCTTGGAGATGAAAGTGTAGGATTCACTTAGGGTTCTTTAGAGCTGAAAGGAGTAGGATGGATTATATTTGTAGGAAATGAAAAGAGGAATAGGATTGTAAGTACAAGGCTTTTATATTAGTAGGGAAAGATCATTACATATATTATGTATGTATCAACTAGGGTAAGACATGAAATAATGGGCCCTTATAAAATGGGTCTCACATTATTTATTATACTACTAGTTTGTAAGGAATTAATCTTTCAAGAATAAATACATATATTGGGCCATTATAAAAAATATAGTCTTACTTATAAGAATTGTAAGGATCCAAACTTGAATAAATCACATACAAGAATTAAATCAAGAATTGGGCTTTTGAATAAATAATTAATTTCGGATTCAAGAAATATATATATATATATATATATATATATATATATATATATATATATATATATATATATATATATATATATATATAT
>NC_044924.1:26017272-26050032 GCF_003576645.1 Ipomoea triloba
ATATATATATATA
This sequence comes from Ipomoea triloba, assembly GCF_003576645.1. NCBI lineage: Eukaryota > Viridiplantae > Streptophyta > Magnoliopsida > Solanales > Convolvulaceae > Ipomoea > Ipomoea triloba. The sequence goes on from NC_044924.1 coordinate 26,017,286, forward strand.
TATATATATATATATATATATATATATATATATATATATATATATATATATACATATATCAATTGGAAAGATTAAGCCCAATCAAATCAAATAAATCGCCCAGTGGAAATAATTACCGGTCTCAAGGCTTGAACAAATTTACGGGGTACTACACTAGCGTGGAAAAATTCTAGTGTGGTTCCACGCCAGGCCTCCACACATGGAGTTGGCGTGGACGGGACCATTAAGGGCAAAATCGGGATTTGGCTGATGGAGACTATTTAAGTGAATCCTCAACATTTTTTAGGGGATCCCAATTCTAGTTTAGATATGACTTTCTTTTCTCTCCCTTTTAGGGGAATTTCCCCAAAATCCTTAGTTCTAGATTTATTTAGTTTAGGGAATAGATCTAGCTAGATTGGATGAATTAAAGAGGAAGATGTAATAGAGTTCCTGCAATATATTGGTATCTCTACTCTACTTTTCCTTTCTTTAATTTCATTACAATTTTCATTTGATTTCATTGTTATTATCTTTTGCTTTGATTTTATGATTTAGATGATGACTAGATAGTTTAGTTTAGGGGATTGGATGCCTTAACCTAGCTATTATGATTGATTTGTTGAAATTCATCCATTGATTGTAGAAATGATGAATTTGGGTTCTAAGTCTTGTGTGGTTGATGTTTGTCTTGATTTTCTTCTATTTCTGGCCGGGATAGATAGTAGAGTTAGGGGAAGTGTGGATTGCGCGATAGCGGATCCACATGAGTCCTAATCGACCACATCCCCACCCTTAGTTCGAAAGGATGAGGCCCGGGAGGAGTGGTAGACCAAATGTTCGATAGAATGCCCCATCCGAATAAGCAATTGGGAGTCCGGAGTGTGACGCCACCCGGTGATGGTGCCATGAGCTCCCTTGATTGAGCCCGAGTCACATTATCTAGAATCCCCGTAGTAGATTCAACCGCAAGAACTAGTCATAAGGACTCCGGCTATACTCAAGAACTAGTCATGAGCTCCCTTGATGTGGAAGTGAAGGTGTATTCCGGCTATACTCAAGATGAAAACATTGAAGCGTCTTGTAGTGTTAGTCATAAGGGTTCTCCTTTACAGAGAAAAATGAGCGAAGACAACCCAGTTGATATTGCTGTTCATCATGATCTCACTTTGGTGCAAGGTGAAAATCTGAAAGCACCCCCCATTGAAAGTCATGTTGATCCGGCCGAAGCATCAAGCCGATCAACTGAGGTAATTGTTGATACTGTCTCTACCTTTTCTTCTTTAATGACTGTTATACAGGGCATAGCGAAGACTCAAGACACTTAATTCAAATCTATCAACGAGTCTATCGCTAAAATCAAAAAGCATTTAAAGAGGCAGAAGAAGAAGGCATCTAAATCTCCTGATAATGCAAGAATTACTGCTCTTAAGCAAAAGGTTGACAGAGCTTTCTCTGAGAACTCGGTCTCTCTCGAATCCTTGAAGGAATCATTGGCTGAAATCAAGAAAATTCAACACGAATTGATCACGAAGCATGCGTTCATCAAGGAACAACTTGATCTCTCCTGCACGAAGCTCGAATATGTCACTAGTAACCAGAACCAGATGGGCACTTATCTGTTTGAATACGAATGGACACTGAAGGAGCTTCAAGTGTGCGTCAATCGTCTAAGTGACAAGATTGATTGTTTAATGGAGGCGAATGATGCCAACAAGGGGGGAAAGAGCACCTGGGAGTAGTGGGCAAACCAGAGAAGATTTCTTAGCTCTTAAACCTATCCCATCTCCCTCACCATCACCCACAAAAAGAACACAGGAACAGCCTTCCAGAAGTCAAGCACCGAAAAAGACAAAGAAAGAAACCACCCGAGCACGTGATGGACGACTGCTTGACTATGTCCCATATGAAGAACGGAGTGGAAAATGGTACAAAGACTGCAACATTCCACCCTTCTGGAAAGACAAATTGCCAAAGGACAGAGTCGACTTGCACTTAGTATTGATGCTCTGTGTACAATTTACTTGCACTTGTAATACATTTTACTTGCACGTGTGCACCTATTTTCACTTACAAGTACAAGTAATTTACCTTATTAACATTTATGCATCTGGGTGCACCTAGGTGCATCTAGTTATAACATTACGTGCATCTAGTTATAATGTCAGATGCAACTACATCCTGGACACGTGGCGCGCTGCGATTCGTTCGCAGTTCTCTCATGAGCGGCCCGTACGCACCTGAACGCCATCCTATATATATATATATATATATATATATATATATAAGCGTATTGCATGATAAAATTAATTAAAGCAATATAGATTTGAAATATAAAATAAATTTTTTTGCTACAACAAATAAGATTTGGGTTTAAGTAAGGAGAAAACAATGTATTCTTAGAACAATTCTAGTATATAACCTTCATATTCTTTTAGGATGAAAATTCAAAAAATAATATCTTTAACTTTTTTTTAATGGTTGAAAAAATAAATAAAATTAAGTAAATATTATTATATTTTAATTATTCCTGCAAAAAAAAAAAAAAGAGGTGGAAAAGAATAGAAACTTTTTTAGAAGTTACAATAATAATAATACCACCACCACTATTAACTTAAATATATACCATTTTATAAAACAGAGTTAATGCTAGATGGGGTCCTCAAAGCATAGTGATAGCAACACGTTTAGTCCTAACAATGCTAAAATGACGGCTTTGCCCTTACTTTTTTTTTTTTTAAACAATACTGAGAAAACTTAATTATTAAAAACCAAATGTTGAATACAAGTAGGATAAACTAAAAACCAATAAGGAGGACCAAGTTGAGAATTTGCAGCTCTCGTTAAAATATGGGCAAGCTTATTCGCTATTCTAGCTAGATACGAATCTAAAAGACATCAAATCAAAATGTCATTTGAGGTTAAAACAATCTCAAAGAACACATCCTGCATAAGACAGATTAGGAGAGGCTGAATTTAGCAATGAGCTGAGCAAACCATTTGACAATCAGAAAAAAACAACCACCTTACGTCAACCACAATCCATAGCCCAGGATAAACCTCCCTTAACTGCCATAATCTCCGCCAAGTGAGTGTCCTGAAGACAACGGACAGACGAACTCAGGGCAGCCAAAAAAGTATCATTTCCAGTATGGACCGCAGCCGCAACGTACCCATCATCCTCACCAGGGTAAACCCAAGCATCAACATGAATTCAAATTGAATCCCCCAAAGCAGTGTCCACAACTCCCACATTACCAGGACCTGTAATATTATGCTCACCATGCAGCGAATGGTCATTCCAATTATCAAGCAAAGAATTTGCCAACCTTAAAACTTTGCCCTTGCTTTAAATGGCCTAAACTGACCGGAGGACCACAGTTAGTTAAAATTTGAACATCAAAGGATTATGGGTGATTAACTTGTAAGTTTAGAATAACAGCATGTTTGGTTCAAGTTTAAGGGGCTACCAATAATATTTCATAGAGAATGGAATAGGTAAAAAATATAATATAATAGGAATTATATTCTATTATTTAGTTCGCTGAATGCATAGTCTTTAGAAATGTGATTTCAGTGTTTGATTGGTTTAAGGAATAGAAATGGAATGTGTTTAAAATACATAAATACCCTTATTATATAAAAAATATATTATTATTATTATCATTATTTTATTATTATTATTATTATATGATAGATTAGGATTCTTAGAATTTCATTCATTCACTTCTATATTTTCATATATAATTTATATTTTTTTCATAATAATAATAATAATAATAATTGTTATTATTATTATTATTAATGAATTTATATATATACTTCAATAAATATAATGTATTACATAAATGCATATATTTAATTAATTACATTTTTAATATTTAAATAAATAAATATTATATATATATATATATATATATATATATAAGGATATTTTTGGTATTATTATAGTATAAAAGCTATTTTCAAATACTTGGAAATAGCTAATAGTAGGGGACCAGGGTCCCCTAGGAATGACTATTCTCCCTGCAAAGGGAATAGCTCATTCCCGAAAATGCTATTCCCATGAATAAAAGGATAAAACAAACAATTGAATAGGTCTATTCTCGGGAATGGTATACCATTCTCGACCTATTCCATGAACCAAACACGTTGTAAATGTAATTAACAAAATCACTATATTCGAAAGACCGCAAGTAGCATTATTTCAATACAATTAATATATAAAAACATATCATTATTAAAAATTTCTAAATGAGATCATTTAAATAATAATTATATTCCTTTTTACAAAATTTAATGAACTTACATGTTTATTAAGTTACTATTGCATGTTTACAAAGTCACTATTGCGTGTTCATTAAGTCATTATTACATATTTAATAAATTACTACTGTAAGTTTCTTTAGGATGTCCCCAATCCTACAATTCTCTCACTTGCAAATTGAGGTATAAAAAAGGTATGTTTTTTTACTTGCTAGGGTGTGTTGCAAGCTTGCCATACCTACAAAAGCTGTAAAATGGCAACTTGGGTACTTTTGAAATTTCATTTTTGTTACTTTAATATTTGAAAGTAATTTATATATTGATATAAAAGAATAACTATGAAGAGAAAAATAATACCACATCTGTCTCATTTTATCTGTTCTACATATTATTTATTAGCTAAATCAACTCTTTCTTCTTTGATTATTTTCTTTAGTATTTTTAAATTTGATTTTTTTTTTGTGTGTTTAATAGTACTTTTAGTGTAGTTTCTAAATGAGTTAATACCACAAATGGTCCTCTGACTATTGGACTAGTACTCATTTTAGTCTTCGACTTTCAATTCGACCACAAATGGTCCTCTGACTTTCATTTTTTACCACAAATAGTCCTCCATTAAAAATTCTGTTAAATAGGTGTTAAATCTAGAGATATTATCGTCAAATTGATATATATAATTGTAATAAAATAAAAATGTTTACAATTTTTCACCAACAAACATAATTGAAAAAATTAACAAATATAAATACTCCTAAATAAAAAGACAATACACATTATTCTCGTAATTATGCGTACAAAATGAAAATTTAATATTAGAGCTATCTGTTTTTAGTTTAACCAACAGATTAAAATGGAAGATTTTTTTTTAAACCTTGTTTCCATAATTTTCATGGTTGTTCATACATGGCTGATTAATAGTTTTCACTCTTCATTAATCGATCAAACATTTTGTTTGGGACATAACTGAAGGTCACCACCGTTGAATTAATATAATTAATCAAGTACAAATTGCGAACATTAATCATGGATATTTTTTTTAATTTGTTCATTTATGTGATTTGTCACGTCCATTTTGTTATTATATTTATTAACTTAATGTTTATTAATGTTTTAAATTAATTATGGTGTCATATAATTCTCAAAAAGAAGTAATCATAATAATATTAATCAATTTGACGATATTACCCCTAGATTTAACACCTATTTAATAGAAATCTTAACGGAAGACTATATGTGGTCAAAAATGAAAGTCAGAGGACCATTTGTGGTCAAATTGAAAGTCGAGGACTAAAAGGAGTACTAGCCTAATAGTCAGAGAACCATTTGTGGTATTAAACTTAATATTATAAAAAATTATATTAAATATAACTTCAGTCAAGTCTCGTTAACCGAACCAGACACATAAAATGAGACGGGGGGAGTATTTATTAAAAAAAATATAATAATTTTTTAATGTGATGTCAAATTAGGACCCACTTTTGAAAGTGGGTTGGAATTGTATAAATGTTGAGAAAATAGTAAGAGAATTTAAATTTGATGACATGAAAGTGAAATCATTTTGAAAGTTAAAGAGTATTGCATGAATAAAGATAGGCTAAGTCATTATTTCAAGTGCATCAACTAATTGCTGCATGTCCATCAATTTACTACTATAAGTCCATTAAGTTACAAATACAGTTATACATGTAAATTCATCAAGTCACTAGTACAATGTAGATACATTCAGTCACTACTATAAATTCATTAGGTTACTACTACAAGTTCATTAAATCAATACTATAGGGCTATGGGTTCATCAAACAATTATCAAAATGATATATTAAAAGAATATATTTTGCCGATGGGATTATTGTTTGCCAAGGGCCTTGTGATTCAGTGGCATCAAACCCTTCCCTTTATACGGGAGGTGGTGGGTTTGAGTCTCAATGGAGGCAATACTAACTCTTGTGTTTAAACAGGTTGAGAAAGTAGTTGTGAACAGATACTGCATTGAAATAGAGTTAGTAGTATTAAAAAAAAAAAGAATATATTGATATGAAAATCATTTTACAAAATCAATGAGATATTTTTAATGACCTATTGTTTATATTATTTATTGAAAAAATATACACTTTAATGTTTAAGTGAGGATTAGTCAATAATATAAGTATTACATTTATCCATAATTTAGTATTGCATTTACTAATATAAGTATTACATTTATCTTAACTCGACCCGTCTCACGAATAAAGATCCGCGAGACAGTATCACACAAGTTTTACCTTTATTGAATGTTTTATAAATCAAGTCCATAATGTAAGTAAACCCTAATCCATGATATAGTTTGCCAAACAACTCGAACATGAAATCTTTACCCATACAAGGAGCTCTAATGTTAACTTGATCACACAAATTGTGGAGTCATGAAGAGTTAACCCTTGTTTCACATAAACAAGCATACCAAGTAATGTTTTCTAGTCTGAGATGATTCGGGTTTCACCAAAATGAAAGTTGACAAACATTTGCTAGTTGACAAATGAAATTAGCTCAAGAAAACCTAAAATGCTCTCAAAATCATGGCTTTCCAACTTCCAAGTAACAGGAGATTGATGCATTTCTAGTCCTTTCAATGCTAGACACTTCAAACTTCTTATTACTTCAATGGAGGAGTAATAGCAAACTTGTATGAGCACTTGAGTAGAGCCTCTCCGACTCTCGGGCCTGCCACTTCACTGATAGGCACAGCATCAGAAACCTTTTGCAGATCTTCTTTCGTGAGCTTTACCTTCACAGAGCCGATGTTCTCGTGAAGGTTTTTTATCTTAGTAGTTCCTGCATACACAAATGTAGCTTAGCTTAATAACTGAAGAAAATAAGGCTGTAAATTAGTGTGGCTACAGCATAATAATGCAACTACTTTCATGGGCATGCAATTTATCATCTTTAGTATAAAACAAAACTACTAGTTTAATAATGCCCTGAGCTGACATATCTTGGATTTCTGGGGAAGAGAGAACAAGTTTCAAGAATGTGTTTGACTAAAGCAACTAGAGAAATATAGATGAGCTAGAAGGAGATCATCACTTATTTATTTATTTTGTTTTTTCATGCGCAGACTAATTTTCTTTTTTTTTTTTTTGGATGACGAGGGAAACCTCACGACCCTATCGGGAGGGTATAAATAGACCCCACCTAGTGACCCTAGCCGACAAAGGACCACAATGAAGTAAACCAGCCTAAGTTACCCATAGCTGTCAAGCTCAAAGCAAGAGGGCAAGGATTTAAACTCGTGACCTATCTTTTGTTTTGCAGCAAAGTTGATGCATAAATATGTATGCATGTATATGCGGTATGTATTAGTGATAAGGAGTTAATTAGTGCAATTGTAGCTGATAAAATGTTAGAGAGATGACCATAGCTGACCGGCTCAAGCAAAGTAGGCCAATAGGCCATTCCCACTAGAACTCGAACTTGTAATCTTATGGTTACCAAGTCAACAACATGACTAACTTGGCTAGAGTAGTCCCCTTGGATCCCTGTTGTCTACCTACCCCTATTCTGTGCCATTAACATTTTCAGTCCATAACCAGTGCTTACAAAAGGAATTTTAACAATATTACACAGAATTTCAAATTCTTAGATCAGGTTTTGTCTTGGGAGTATTTCTTGGCCCAGAACCAAAGCACCAAATTGTCATTCCACAACACTACAATAGCCCATAATCAAAGCTAGGGTGAACATTAGTCGGTTTTCGGTTAATAACCGAAATAACCGAAATTTTAACCGAACCTTCATAACCGACTGAAAACAGACCGATCACCATTCATAACCGATGTAACCGAAAGCGACGATTTTTGGTCGGTTAAATATAACAAAATTTTTTTAGTAAAATAGCTAAATTTATTTTATTTATTTGGCTAATCTAAAAGACTAAATTATTAAAGGAAAAAAAACAATATCTTAGTATTTATACTCAAATAAAATTAATGTCCTCAAGTACAATAGTAGTTTAGTGAGATATATATTAACTACATTTATACATTATATAGTTAACAAATGCGTGCAATCCAAAAAATGATTAAAATTAATGTGATAGAGTATTGACTTGTTAAATGTAAATGGGATAGGGCTAGATTTTTTTTTCTTTGTTTTTTTTACTGTAGATTAATCTTCGGTTTTTCGGTCGGTTTTCAGTTTTCTCTTGAAAAACCGATAACCGACCGAAAAACCGAAATAACCAAATTTTTATTTTTTATTTTACCTTAATAACCGAAACCGAACCGAAAACCGAAATATTCGGTCTATTCGGTTTTCGGTCGGTCCAGTTTTTTTTTTTGCTCACCCCAGTTAGTAGTAAGCCTTATGCTACCAATTTGAAGAGTAAGAAAACTTATTTTTGGTGGTTTGACACCCACCAATTAGACATTAAAAATGGCTCCTTCGATTGGTTTCGTAGGATTGTTAGAAAGTATAACTAAGTTTAGGAACAACAGAAGAATCAGCACAACTAGCTTCACTGTTGAAAATAGCCTCATAAAGTTAGAAGCATGGCAATAGAACATGTTTGAACAACATATGCTGAAAAATATAAAACTTAAAACTGCACTCCATAGGGTATACACTGGGTAAACCCACTCTTGTAACCCTAGCCAGTAAAAACTACAATGAGGTAAACCAGCCTAGGTTGCCCATAGCTGACTGGCTCAAACAAACTAGGCAAATAGACCGCTCCCACCAGAAGTCGAACTTGTAGCCTTGTGGTTACCAAGTCATTAGCCTAACTAACGTAGCCCCCTTGATCCCTGTTGTCTACCTACCCCCATTTTGTGCCATTAACAATTTCAGTCCATAACCCGTGCTTAAAAAAGGAATTTTAACAACAGTACAATACTACACAAAATTTCAAATTCTTAGATGAGGTTTTGTCTTGGGAGTATTTCTTGGCCAAGAATCAAAGCACCAGATTGTCATTCCACAACACTACAATAGCCCATAATCAAAGCTAGGGGTGAACATCGGTTTATTTCGGTCGGTTTTCGGTTAATAACCGAAATTTTAACCGAACCTTCATAACCGACCGAAAACCGACATACCAACATTCATAACCGACATAACCAAAACCGATGGTTTTCGGTCAGTTAAATAAAACCAAATTTTTTAGTAAAATAGCTACATTTATTCTATTTATTTGGCTAATGCTAAAAGACTAAATTATTAAAGGAAAAAAACAATATCTTAGTATTTATAATCAATTAAAATTAATGTCCTCAAGTACAACATTAGTTTAGTGAGATTTAAATTAACTATATTTATACATTATATGGTTAACAAATGCCGTGCAATCATAATTAAAATTAATGTGATAGAGTATGGACTTGTAAAATGTAACTGGGATGGGGTTAGGTTTTTTTGTTTTCCTGTAGATTAATCTTCGGTTTTACAGTCGGTTTTCGATTTTATCTTGAAAAATCGATAACCGACCGAAAAACAAAAATAACTGAAACCGAAATATTCAGTCGGTTAAGTTTTCGGGCATCCAGATTTTTTGCTCACCCCCACTAGTCACCCTTATGCTACCAATTTGAAGAGTAAGAAAACTTATTTTAACAATTCCAGTCCATAACCAGTGCTTATAAAAGGAATTTGAACAATAGTACAATACTACACAAAATTTCAAATTCTTAGATGAGGTTTTGTCTTGGGAGTATTTCTTGGCCCAGAATCAAAGCACCAGATTGTCATTCCACAACACTACAATAGCCCATAATCAAAGCTAGGGGTGAACATCGGTCGGTTTTCGGTTAATAACCGAAATAACCAAAATTCTAACCGAACCTTCATAACCGACCGACCAACATTCATAACCGACATAACCGAAACCGATGGTTTTCGGTCAGTTAAATAAAACGGAATTTTTTTAGTAAAATAGCTAAATTTATTCTATTTATTTGGCTAATGCTAAAAGACTAAATTATTAAAGGAAAAAAACAATATCTTAGTATTTATAATCAATTAAAATTAATGTCCTCAAGTACAACATTAGTTTAGTGAGATTTAAATTAACTATATTTATACATTATATGGTTAACAAATGCCGTGCAATCATAATTAAAATTAATGTGATAGAGTATGGACTTGTAAAATGTAACTGGGATGGGGTTAGGTTTTTTTGTTTTCCTGTAGATTAATCTTCGGTTTTACAGTCGGTTTTCGATTTTATCTTGAAAAATCGATAACCGACCGAAAAACAAAAATAACTGAAACCGAAATATTCAGTCGGTTAAGTTTTCGGGCATCCAGATTTTTTGCTCACCCCCACTAGTCACCCTTATGCTACCAATTTGAAGAGTAAGAAAACTTATTTTAACAATTCCAGTCCATAACCAGTGCTTATAAAAGGAATTTGAACAATAGTACAATACTACACAAAATTTCAAATTCTTAGATGAGGTTTTGTCTTGGGAGTATTTCTTGGCCCAGAATCAAAGCACCAGATTGTCATTCCACAACACTACAATAGCCCATAATCAAAGCTAGGGGTGAACATCGGTCGGTTTTCGGTTAATAACCGAAATAACCAAAATTCTAACCGAACCTTCATAACCGACCGACCAACATTCATAACCGACATAACCGAAACCGATGGTTTTCGGTCAGTTAAATAAAACGGAATTTTTTTAGTAAAATAGCTAAATTTATTCTATTTATTTGGCTAATGCTAAAAGACTAAATTATTAAAGGAAAAAAACAATATCTTAGTATTTATAATCAATTAAAATTAATGTCCTCACAATATCTTAGTATTTATAATCAATTAAAATTAATGTCCTCAAGTACTCTTAGTATTTATAATCAATTAAAATTAATGTCCTCAAGTACGATAGTAGTTTAGTGAGATATAAATTAACTATATTTATATATTATATGGTTAACAAATGCCGTGCAATCATAATTAAAATTAATGTGATAGAGTATGAACTTGTAAAATGTAAATTGAATGAGGTTAGATTTTTTTTTCCTGTAGATTAATCTTTGGTTTTCGGTTTTCTCTTGAAAAACCGATAACCGACCGAAAAACCGAAATAACCGAATTTTTAACCTTAATAACCGAAACAAACCCGAAAACCGAAATATTCGGTCGGTTCAATTTTGGGTAGTTGGTTTTTCGGTCGGCCCGGTTTTTTTGCTCACCCCTAATCAAAGCAAAGACTATCAATTACTACAGTACTATAAGAATATTTTCAGTTGCAGTCAAGTGCAAGTTCATGGTAGCAGTTCGAATACGAGTATAACTAATTACCAGTATCATTGTATGAACTTGTTGCAAAAATTTTAAGTTGCAAAGAATTGCTTTAGCCCCTTAGTTTATCATATTAAGAAGTTTTAATGCTTTTCTGGAAAAAACATGTGCAGGTGTAAATGAAATAAAGTGACTTACCAGGAATGGGTACAAAGTCATCCCCCTGTTGAAGAATCCACGCAAGAGCAAGTTGAGCAGGTGAGCATCCTTGTTTCTTAGATAGTTCTTCCAAACGAAAATAGATGGTCTTGTTCTTCTCAAAGTTTTCACCTGTAAACCTGGGATGTTTTACCTGGTAGTGCCAAATTCATATAATTAATTGAATTCTTCTGAGAGTTTTGAGAGACTAAAATGTAAGTTGACCTTCATACCAAGGAGCTGTTAGCAGGCAAGCTCTCAGCAACTGCCTTTCCACCGAAAAGCCCACGACCAACAGGGCCGTATGGAACAATCCCAATTCCTAGTTCCCTGTAAATATGGGAAAAGACTATCCAAGCTTAAAAACTATATAGCATATTATTGTTCTATTTACATTCTTGCTTTGTTGTTTAAGAACGAGAACAGGAAAGTTGCGATGCCTATCGCGAGGAACTGATTTTATAATTAAATACCAGAAGGCTCAATACCGATTGCATAAGAAGAATAAACTTTCAAAGAAATTTATAACATATCAAGATATAAAGAAACCTGCAAAGCTGTACAATTTCCTCTTCAATGTCTCGTGTCCACAGGGAATACTCGAGTTGCACAGCAGTTATTGGATGAACCGCATGTGCCCTCCTTATTGTGTCTGGGTGAGCTTCTGATAAGCCAACATATTTTATTTTTCCTTCTTCAACTAATTTCTTCATTTCTCCCATCTGAACAGCCACCAAAATAAAAAATAAAAAAGGAAACTCATTAGCAAACAGAAACTAAAGAGTTCTCAAAGAGAACTCAATATACTATAAATTAAGAGCTATGAGGGTTATGAATGTATGAAGGGATTGAAGGCGCAAAATAAAACGAGAAAAAAGTAAAGCACTTACAGTTTCCTCAATAGGTATTGTTGTATCAATACGATGTATGTAGTACAGATCAATATAGTCAACCTGAAGGCGGTGCAAGCTAGCTTCACAGCAGGAGCGAACATATTCAGGAGTACCTCTCACTACAACCTGAGTGGGTTCAAATCTGTACATCCCAAACTTTGTGGCTAGCTGTACTTTTTCTCTAGGCAAATGCTTTAATGCCTGCAACGGTTATATACCATAACAAACGCAAACACCTTGTTAAGAGTCCCACATTGATAAAATAAGAGAGAACATATGGGTTTATAACACCATGAGTTAGACTAGTTAATTCGTTGGATTCAATTTTATAGTGTGGTTTGACTCATGTACATTATAGCCCATTTATGCTGTGGTGTTTGTAATATACACAAAACACATAGGGGACAACCAAAATTTTCACCTTTTTAAATTTTATTTCAGTAACAAGAACAACATATGTTATGCAAGAAACCTAAATCAAGATTGTCTAGGAAGATTAGTTTTTGAAAATGGAAAAACCTGCTAGTGAAAAGACCATTATCTAAAGCGATCAATGTTGGAACTTCCAGCCAACTGTCATCTTTAGAACTCTTTTTTGTATTGACTGAAAATTAATACTGTTTTGATAGACAAAACTTTCCCCAGATTTTATGGGCGGTTTAAGCTATTATTAAGAGTTGCTTATTCCTTATTTTGCAAGTTGCCAATACTGTCCATCCATCCCCTTTCTGGACTTTCCCCAGCCTACACTGTTCATTACTCATTCAATAGGTTGGATTTATCATGCAAAACTCACTCGTAAAGGAATGTATATTTGAGTTAAATGGTGAATGGTCTAACAATCAATGAGTAAGCATTTTGCCCAATATCCAATCTAGCTAACCTAACCTTTCCACACTCATTATTGCTCATTAACAGCATAACTTTCCAGGAAAAAATTTCCTTTCCGGTAACTGTGACACTTTCACAATATAGAATAACAAAGTAATCCAGTCTGTAGTTATATTGAGCCATCACATTTTCATCTTTTGCATGCAATGAAAATTATTTTGAAAGTTTACCTGAATACCACATAATAAGAGTTAATACCTAATTTGGTCCCTCAACTATTAGGATTTCACCACTTTGATCATCGACTTCCAAATTTGCTCAATTCCATCCCCAACTGTGCAATTGTTAACCAAAATGGTTTTGGTTTGGACCAAAGACTATTTTAGGTAAAAATTGCCTAGTTGGTGATGAAATTGAGCAAGTTTGGAAGTCGCGGACTAAAGTGGCGAAATCCTAATAGTCGAGGGACCAAATCGAGTATTAACTCCACATAATAATTGGACAAAACCGGCAAAAGTATATATTACTGATAAAGCAGTCCAATATATTACCAAAATGCTGACAAATGCACATATCATTTAATCACATTAGCATCCAGAGAAATCATTTCTCAACCAAAATTTTTTTACCTTTCCCACCAAATACTCGTTAGAATGATTAGCCCCATAAACATCAGCAGTATCAAGAAATGTGATTCCTGCATTGAAAGCCTCTTTGATAATTGCTATCCCTTCCTCCTCTGTCACTGGATTATTGTACATCCCAGTTAACCCCATACATCCATACCCCAATCTAGAAACCTGCACAAGATAAACACTCTTAGTGTTGAGTTCGTCTCATATAAGGAATAGGAGTGCAGCAGATTAGGTAGGCACATTGTATAAGATAAGAATAGATGTGTATAAATACATTGGTTGGTTGTATGCTAAGTGTTGAATTACCATCACAATTAATAAAAGAATAGTTTCACATAGGCACATTAACGAACCTGCATTTTACCTTATGCCATTATTATTGTTTTTTGTTCTTGTTAATCTCAACACTTACAAATTGCAAATTAATCATAAAAGCAAAATAACAAGTTGACAACGGAGAAATGCAAATTACACCACAAGCTCCGGCTTGTGGTGAGCCCGGGTGAATGTGAATTACATTTACACTGAGAGTTAATACAATCTTAACCGAATAGGAAAATCTGATAGAAGAAAACGAAAAATTCAAAGGTAAATAAAAAAATAAATAAAAATAACGCGGGGAGCATAAGATTTGAGATTACAATACCTCTAGCCCTTGGCTTCCCAGTTTGACTGTTGTCATCTCTGCCGCGTTCGCCATTTGCGCTGTCGTGTCTCTTCTTCTGGAAGGAATCGCTGCAATGCACCGCTGGTTTCATCCGTATATGTAGTTTGGTGTTTGGTTTGCATCTTTCAGTTTCATGCTTACCTACCCCGAGCACCAACACGAGTAGGTAAGCTGTGGAGTAGTGTGGCCTGTGGGTGGACTAATTTCTCGACACAGGTCAAATAGTAGTGCTCAACTTTTAAATTCACCACCATTAGTCCTCTTACTTTTGGTTTCACTCCATCAATAGTCCTTCCGTTAGATTTGGCTGTTTGACTCTGTTTTCTCGGGGGGTAAATTTGTCCTTTTCATAATTATTGAAATTAATACTTTGTTTTTCAGACTTCTTCCTCATCACCCTGTGCCACAATATCATCGCAAAAGACGCAAATAATCAATCTTTTTTTTTTTTCTCAAACACTCAAATGTATTCAAAAATTTTCCAGCAGCTCCCAAGGCAAAGAAAAATTTCCGCCGAGAGGAAGCTGGCCTCCGACAAGCCGACAGAGGAGGGGAATAAGACCAGTGTCACCGAGAAGGCTCCCGCGGAGAAGAAGCCAAAGGCCGGAAGAAGCGTCCGAAGAAAGGTGGCGCCGCTACCAGAGACAAAAAGAAGAAGAGGCTGAAGAAGAGCTCCGAGACCTACAAGATCTGATCTACATCCTCAAGGTTCTGAAGCAGGTCCATCCCGACATTGGAATCTCCAGTAAGGCCATGGGCATTATGAACAGCTTCATCAACGCAATCTTTAGGAACTGGCGCAAGAGGCTTCCAGGCTCGCCGGTTACAGCAAGAAGCCCACAATCACGTCCCGTGAGATTCAGACCACCGTGCGCCTCGTCCTCTCCGGTGAATTAGCGAAACATGCCGTGTCTGAAGGCACAAAGGTCGTGACTAAGTTTACAAGATATTGAATTTAATGCTTTCCAATCTAGAATTGTCTCTTCTTCTTATGTTGTGTTTTGAAAAATGGAACTGCCCAATAGGTACTGTGTTATTAAATCAATGAAAGAAGTTGTTGTTCTTATATACAGAGTAATAGAATATTAGGCCGGGGAAAGTAAAAGAAGATAAATATTGTATGCGTTAATCGCAATGGGTTATCGGGTCATAGAGTTTTGTGATGGGGAGGGCAGTTACAGATTCCTTTTCTTTGGTTCCTCGCTCCCTCTTCCATCTCATTCTTCCTACCAAGCTTCACAGAAAAAAAAAATGGTTGATTATTTGCGATGATATTGTGGCACCGCCGGGGTGATGAGGAGGAAGTCCGAAAAAGGAAGTATTAATTTTAATAATTATGAAAGGACAAATTTTACCCCTGAAAAACGGAGTCAAACAGCCAAATCTAACGGAAGGACTATAGATGGAGTGAAATCAAAAGTAAGAGGACTAATGGTGGTGAATTTAAAAGTTGAGAACTAAAAGTGGCACTGCCATAATAGTCGGAGGACTTCCGCTGATATTTACTCGGTCAAATAAGCATCTTGCACTTTTAAGAAATACTCCCTCCGTCCCGAATTGGATGTTCTTATTTGCTTTTTGCAGACTTTTTAACAAATTAAAGTAAATGTGATTAGGGGTGAGCAAAAAAAACCGGACCGACCGAAAACCGAACCGACCGAATATTTCGGTTTTCGGTTCGGTTTCGGTTATTAAGGTCAAAAAAATTCGGTTATTTCGGTTTTTCGGTCGGTTATCGGTTTTTCAAGAGAAAACCGACCGAAAAACCGAAGATTAATCTAAAGAAAAAAAAAATAATCCTATCCCATTTGCACTTTACAATTCCATAATATTTTCATAATCATATATATATTTTGACATACTGTATAGTGTACATATATATTGATCGGTACCTACTATATCATATATATATCAAACTCTATAGTGTACATATACTTTGATCTGTACCTACTATATAATTAATATATATATATATATATATCACATTGTATAGTGTACTGTGTACATATATATTGATCTATACGTACTGATATATATAGTGTAGATATATATTGATCTGTGCATACTATATAAATAAATATATATATGTATATATATATACACTGACATACTATACATGCATGTTATCATAATCGTATTTATTTATATATGATTATATGATTACACTAATCCTCATCATTCCATAATCTTAACGTACATAGATTTATATAAGCTACAAATTGGATTTCACGGTATTTGTTAACCATATAATGTATAAATATAGTTTATTTATATCTCTCTAAACTACTATTGTACTTGAGGACATTAATTTTAATTGATTATAAATACTAAGATATTATTTTTCCCCTCAATAATGTAGTCTTTTAGCATTAGTCAAATAAATTTAACCATCTTACTAAAAAAATTCGGTTATATTTAACCGACCGAAAACCGTCAGTTTCGGTTATATCGGTTATGAATGTTGATCGGTCGGTTTTCGGTCGGTTATGAAGGTTCGGTTAAAATTTCGGTTATTAATCGAAAACCGACCGAAACCGACCGATGCTCACCCCTATAATGTGATTGTGTTTTTCAATTATGCCCCCAACTTTTTCACTTTTGAAAATAAAAGTAATAAAAAAAAGCAAAAGTCATAAGGTTAAATTGGAAAAAGTAAATGATAGTGATGTTCAATTTTAGAAAGAGGATAACACGGGACAAACTAAAAAGGAAAGTAAGACAGGTAAACTGGGACAGAGGTAGTAGTTTTTTTGGCTAAAGTGTCATCCCACACCATAAATCATAAGCGATTCTTCATGCCACACCCTAATCTTTCATAAGTGATTATTCGATGCACAAACCATTAAATTTTTTCGCCTAGAACTTTTTGCAGGTTGTCTTCAAATTATAGGCAATAACTTGCTGATGTGGAGGTGATTTGTTATTGACTTTTTAAATAAGTAATAAAAATATGAGTTGGCAACCATTTCATCATTTTACTTAATTAAATAAACAAACTCCCAGTCATTTTGCTGGTGGCGGTGGTGGCAAAGTAACTCTAGTTTCGGCGCCAACAGCGGAAATTAGTGCTTTTGTAATTGCCAATTGGCTATCCTAGACAGAGCGAACCTAGCTATGGCCGATTTGAACTCTAAACCTCCTGATGAGGATAAATGATGATGATATGGCAAGAGAATTAATTTGATGTTGCAAATTAAGGATTATTCTTAATCAATTGTTTAACTTGGTATTTGG
Source organism: Ipomoea triloba (assembly GCF_003576645.1). Taxonomy (NCBI): domain Eukaryota; kingdom Viridiplantae; phylum Streptophyta; class Magnoliopsida; order Solanales; family Convolvulaceae; genus Ipomoea; species Ipomoea triloba. Next base: position 26,035,208 of record NC_044924.1, read on the forward strand.
AGACCTTAAACACTTCCAAATAAACACATACATGCCCAATGAATTTACCAAGCTAATTTTAATACATTGGGATGACTTGTTGGCAATTAACCAAGTGAAAAATCAGTTGAAGAATGGTCCATTTTCGTGGTTGCCATGGGAGGAGAAAAGACAAGTGCCATTAAAGCAACACAAGACAAAACTAGGTGAAGAAAATAGCTTGTCTTCAAATTCAAAGATACTTTAATTTGGCATTCCCATGCATCTCTTGTCCTCTTCTAGCAACTTTGGACTCATCCTCAATGTGTGATAATTAGCTAGGTTGTGTTTATTTTCTGATTTGTTAGCTTATCTCCTTATGTATTAGCTTATATATAGGCCAACATACTATGTAATAGGAGAGACTTGGAAGATGAATGAAAACCAGCCCCTTCACTAGCCAATTCCATCTCAAACACCTCAAAACCTTGTTCTTATTGCTGCTGCGTTGTGAGGAAAAGATCGGGCACCCGCTGGACTCCTTGGAGAATCGATTCAAAAAATCACCCTCCAAAGATCCACATCATCTCCAGATTTGGCTGCTGAAATTACACGGCAGATTCTCGCTGAATAATGGGACCATGGGTTTCGTGTTCCGCCGGCGACTTGTTGACATACAGAGGCGAATAATCAACTCTAGCGACCTCCAGCAAAACATTGAGTATGAAACAATTCTCAGGCCAGTATTGTTCCAACTGTAGGAAGTTTGGGCATAATCTGATTGAGTGTCGAATTGAAGGGGAAGGAATCGAAGGAGGTCGGTGAAGGCACTGGAGGTTTAAATTGAGAGAATAAAGAAGGATCATGCATTGAAGATCAAACAGAAGGATAATTTCATTCAGGAGCTTTAATTTCACGGAAGAGTAGGCATTATTATTGAATACACATTGTTTCTACAGTAGGTAGTCTGCAAAGAAGAAAACCATTTTTCTTCATTCGGCAGTGCAAATGAGAAAACCATCTATTTTTCTCTCTTCATCTTTGGCGCAATTTTGCCTTGATTTTGCCGAAGTGGTCTTAGTTCACCGCCCAATCGCAATCCGAAAGGAGGCCGTCTGAGATGGTGGATATGCTTTCTCATAAATGTGGAAGATTAGAAAACATATCAAGATTTATTATGGGGGTTGACTTAAAAAAGAAGGTCCACATCAGCTAATAACCCGTGCCACGTCATCATAATAACCTCGAAACCTTCAAAAAGTTCTAGACGAAAAAAATTTAATGGTTTGTGCATCAAATAATCACTTATGAAAGGTTAAGGTGCGATATGAACAATCGCTTATGATTCATGGTGCGCATTGGCGGAGCCACAATGGGGGCAGTAATGTATATATATTAATTATACTAACAATTAAACAAATGTTAAGGTGGCTTAGATGGTAAGTCCATAACATATCATGAAATGGCTAGTGTTCAGACCCCACAAGCTATAGCACTTAGTTTTGCTTTGAAATGTATTTTCTATTTGTCAACGACCTTGTGATCTAGTGGCATCCCTAATCAACAATATTTATGACTCGGTATTTAATTTTTTTTTTTATTTAAAATTTTTTTTTTCCAAAATATCTCCTAAATTTTAATCTTTCGCTAGCTCGCCCCCACTAGAGAAAATTTCTGGCTCCGTCACTAATGGTGTGGGGTGGCACTTTAGCCTTTCTTTTTTTTTTTTTTTTTTTTTTTCAACTATCATGTAGTGTGATGACACCTATTTTACCACCGAATCTCGGGGTTGGTGTATTGATTCGTTGAGCGAAAAAGTATAAAACATATACTATGTATTTCTTTAATACCATGAAAAAAAATAGAAAAGAATAGTTTGAAATCAATCATATTAACTACTTGGAGGATTTGTTGACAATGAAAGTACTCAAATAACCCATTACCCAGCAAATTTAAGTGAGCAACTACCTTTTAATATCTTTGGAATACATAATATTTTAAATTTTCAATTTTTTATTAATTTATTTAATTTTTTTTCTTAAAGTAGGGATTTCGTTATCCACAATAACTCATTCAACAATAATGGTTGAACCAAATGAACCTTAAGCAGAACACCTAAAGGAAAGTCCATAGCTCCTATATCATAATCTCATTGCATGACGTTGTCATCTATGCTACCAACTGTTGGGAATATTTGTTATTAGGTTTTGATGATACCAAAAATGTGTTAGAAATTATTTGTAATTATTAGTCTCCAAAAGAAGAAAATGAAGAAACATCAAGTTCAGTAAACTGCTACAGTGACTTCGAGAGGTGCTACAGTACCATTCGCATGAGGCACTTTTGAACGAAGTTTTGAGGCCGAAGAAGAAGACAATAATCCACGAGAGGTGGATGGGAAAGGAGTTTGGATGTCATAGAAGAAGGATATAACTCACGAGAGGTGGATTGGAAAGCCAAAGTACTCGTGAGAGGTAGATTAAAATGGTTGCAAGACATCAAGTTCGCGCTGCTACAGTACTTCGAGAGATGCTACAGTGACTTCGAGAGATATATCGAGAGTTCGAGAGATCACAAGGGATGAAAACGCGATGCTACAGTGAATTACTACAGTAATCACGAAAAATACTCAGATGAAATTAGTTCAATGAGTATTATTCTAGCAAGAAGACTTTTGGAAGAAGAAGTTGCGAGAGGTATGAAGAAATCCTTCAAGCTAGTTCAAGATTCAACTAAGGAATTAATTATACACTTGGAAGATGTCACATGGGAAAAGGTAATATGGGTGACAATATTTTATTTGAAAGAGTTCAAATAAAATTCAAAGTGGTCAGGAGAAAGCTAAAGATGGAGAATGGGCATGAATATTTTATTCAAGAAAGATGGGCTCAAGATAGTGGAAAGAATATTAAATCAAACATGAAGACAAAGTTTCTTATCAACATACAAGACACCATACGGGAATTATGGGAGTGGAATATTTTATGGAAGACTTCAAGTGGGATTTCAGATCAAGCTAGCACATGGGATACAAATTAAGGTGGAGCTTCAACGGGTAAAGTATGGAGACTTGAACAAGGAAATATTTTATCAACTCCACTAAGCACGTGAAGGAGACAAAAATTAATGTGGGTTGTTTGGCAGATTTGGACTGCTGCCAAACGGTCAAATTAGCAACGGGAATATTTCTTCCCAAATATAAAACCCCAAGGCTTAGAAGAAAAAAAAACCAAGGTTGAATACAAGGATACCAAGAGTGAATACGAGGGGATACCGGGGGGAATACGAGACACTGAATGCACATACAGAAAAGAGAGGAAAAGCTCAGCTTCAAGACATAAAAATCCAGTGTGCATATTCTAAGCTTAAAAGATAAAAGAATCACTTTGATTCTTTTGCTAGTCCAGCACAAACACAACAACACCAACTTTCGAAGGGAAGTTTTGAGTAGGCAGTGAAGCATAGGTGGACGGTACGGCCATTCGCTATCTCAAGGATTGTCAGGCAGTGAAGGATAGGAAGACGGTGCGGCTGTTTTCTATCTCAAGGATTGTCAGGCAGTGAAGGATAGGAAGACGGTGCGGCTGTTTTCTATCTCAAGGATTGTCAAGAAGGGAAGAAGCGGGTTGCTTCTGTCCAGACTTTGTATTGGTGATAATACATAGTGGATTTGCTCCTTGGAGTGAAAGGAGAACAGTGGATGTAGGCTGCGTTGGCCGAACCACTTAAATTCCTCTCTTGCACTTTACTTTACTGTTATTATTATTATTGTGCAACTAACCCCATAACTCTTATTCACACGAACACACAATTTACAAAACGCTACAATCATTATTTTACGCAAGCTTGAGACTTCCGCTGCAAGGAAATTTATTTCCTTAATTCTTTTCAGCTCACCTTGAGTTAGAATCGAAAATTTGATAAAGTCTATTCAACCCCCCCTTCTAGACTTTATAGCTTGCTCATCCGGGACCAACACCAACAATAACCGAATTGCAAATAACACACTACCAACAAAAAGGAAGAGAACAAATAGTAAAGATGAAGACAATGACAATGTTACTCAAAAGAGAATTAAGAACACTTAGAAAAATTCAAATTAAAAGTAGTATTTATTTAGGCTATCATTTTTAGACCAAATATTTAGACTATCGATTTTACAAGGTTGCAAACATTTATTTTAGTAATAATTATAATGAATTTCTATATTGTCTTGGATTCATATACTTTGAGTTAGATATTTAAATAAAAAAATTCAACATTCAATTACCCATATATAAACTTCTCCTATATAATCTTGCATTGATATACTTTCAAATATTTATTTAAATATAAACATTGGGCATTAACTCATTCATTATTATTTAAATTTGTATTATTTTATAATGTATATCTAAAACTAAAAATAAATAACTTCATGCATGTATAAGTCATTTTATATGTTTCTAGTTAATAGTAATTACTAAACACAATTTATCAAAATACCTTTTTACAACTCATTAATACTACACTACATTAGTTAAAGCAATTAACATAATCCACAACTAGCTATTTACTAATTATCGACTAATTACCAAATAGTCATGATATCGGGTGAACTTAGGGTTTGTTTGATTCAAACATTGGTATTGAAATGGTAATGAGAATTAAATAATTAGTAATGGCAATGAGTTTAAGTAGAATGTGTCATTTCGTTTGGTAGTAAATAGGAATTGGAATAAAAAATAAACAAACAAATAAATAAAATAAAAATAAATAAATATATATATATATAAATATATATAATACAGATATGCGCACATAGATATTAAAATTCCATATTTACTGCATGGACAATAACCTTTTTATTTTATTTTTATTTTTTCTCTCATTTTTGATTCCATTGTTTTAAAATAAATGAGTAAAATGGTAATCATGAGTTTTATAATTACTAAAAAAGGATTTGGTTCCAATAATAGAATAACAAAAATAGGCAAACAGACATGATAATGAATATCAAAACCTATTGTAGAGTACAAAAACTTCCAACCAAACACACCCTACCTCTACTAGTTGTCAAACACACATATATAGTGTGTACTTAGTTCAATTCCCTACCTTGAACTAATATACACTCTTGTTGGGTTTTTTCATAAGTATTACATTTTCCCTTATAAGTATTACAGATTCCTTCGTAAGTAAATCTTCAATCCCTAAATATTACATTTTTTTTTTAAAGTATTACATTTTTCTTAATAAGTATTATACTTTTCCTTATAAGTAATAATCAATTTATCATGATTAATATTACACTTTTCCTCATATAAGTATTACGTTTTCTTCATAAGTAATAATCAATTAACTTATCTCAGATTAGTATTATATGTTTTCTCATAAGTAACTCTTCAACTCCTAAATATTACATTTTGATTTAAAAGTATTACATCTTTTATCAAAAGTATCACATTTTCCCTCATAATAAGTAACAATCAATTTATTTATCATTAGTATTACATTTTCCATCATAAGTAACAATACCCGTGTACCTAGGCATACGAGTCCACTACTACAGAAATGGTCTATTACGACACAACATAGACGGCGGTTATTTAAATAACCGCCGTCTAATATATTTTGGGTCTACTACGTCATATATAGACGGCGGTGTTTTAAAAACCGCCGTCTATTATTTACCACGTCACTTAATATACGACAATTTTTAAATAACCGCCGTCTAATATAGACCACGTCACTTAATAGACGTCGGTTTTTAAATAACTGTCGTCTAATATATATCGCGTCACTTAATAGACGGCAGTTTTTAAATAACCACCGTCTAATATATACCATGTCACTTAATAAACGACGATTTTTAAATAACCACCGTCTAATATGTACTTAATACACGGCGATTATTTATACAACCGCCGTATATATATATATATATATATATATATATATATATATATATATATTTATTTATTTATATATTTATTTATTTATTTTTTAGCTGACGTCATATCGCTTCATTATAAAAATTTAATTTATTTTTTAGCCAACGTCGTATCGCTTCATTATAAAAATTATTAAAATTATTCAGAACCGCCTTATAAAGTATATATGTAATGCGTAAATGTGTTATAGACGGCGGTCATTACATGGAACTGCCGTATAAAGTATACTTTAGATGACGGTTATTATTCAGAACCGCCTTATAAAGTATATATGTAATGCGTAAATTTGTTATAGACGGCGTGTATGTTTNATATAGGTAATATACACGGCGGTTCTTTAGAACCGCCGTAAAATGTAATTATTTACCAAGGCGGCCACCTACACGGCACTTCAAAAATCGTCGTGTATGTGTAAAAATAACCGCCGTAGTAGCTATGTTCTGTAGTAGTGGTCCAACCTTTTTAGGATCATTTTTAGATTTGATTTGCACCCTCTTGCGCATGAGAGAGAGCCTTTGGGCTATACAATTCAAACATCCCTAGAAAGGGAATTGTATATATAATAGTGCAAATTACCTCCATTTCCAATGTGAGACAAAGGCTCTTTCAAAGCCTTCCTTTTGGTCCCGGCAAGCTAAGAGTCTAGAGGGGCAGCGAGGGGTGGGGGGGAATCAATAGGCTTTTAAACACTTTTGTAAAAATAGCTCTAAGTGAGCTTGAATTTAGAAATCAAAGTAGGGAAAATAAATTTCATTGTAGCATAAGTCTTTTAAGCTTGTATGTTGAAAGAAATTGTAGCTAATTTTGATAATGTTAACGTATGAGTATGTGGTTAGTTACACATGATAAATAATGAAATAAGATGTAAAGTGCAATAGAGATTTATAGTGGTTTAGAAGAAATTCTTACTCCACCCTCCTCCTTAAACTCCACAGAGGATTTTCACTATGTATTTTGGGTTACAATAATACAAGTGAAATGGAAGCCTACAACTTCTTTCAGTTGGCAATCCTCAAGATAGTCAAGAACTCTTTGTCGACCTAGCCAAGGGTCAATAACCAAGTCGTCTTACTAGGTTGATCTCCCAATTTCCTTAACTTGAAAGGTGGAGACTTTGTTGAGTGTTGGACTTTGAAAGAATCACAACGATTCTTCTTTCAGCTTAGAAGACTAGATTTAGCCATATTGCAGCTTTTCTCTTAATAGCTTTTTAATGTTTGATCACAAGAATTCGTTTTTTCCCGACAGTAGTCTTTTTATTCTAAGGTTGGGGTCTTCCTTTTATAAATGATGAGAGGTAAGTGCTAACTTAAAATTTAAATTTGCCTATTGTCACTCAACAAGCGGTAGCCGTCCATAACTCTTGTTCAAAAGAACATCCCTTACTTATCACCAATTTGTCTTAAGCATAGATTCATAGGTATTAGACAAATTGCATTGTGTCTAATAACTCTTTTTATTTTTCCTCGTATAAGTTTCTTTCGAGAATGATTTCCCATAAAAGTTTCATTAAGGCTCCTTCCAGCTTGGTGAAGGTGGAGAATATCTTTGATAGATCCCTCCAAGGTTTCCTTGACTTGATTCCAAGGGATATCCTTGGCAAATTATACTGTGCACCACGGTGCACATAGCAATGTGCACCACATACCTAAACGACGTAGTTTTGAGCATTGTAAACTAATTGTCTGTTTTTTTTGGAAATCATGTTTCCTGTTTCGGCCAGTCTCTGTATTTATGTTAATATTCTGTGTATTCCAGGCAATCATTCTGTGTATTCTAGGCAACCGTTTTGTGTATTATAGGCAACCGTTATGTGTATTCATGTTAGTAACACATGTTGTGATTTCATGTTAGTAACACATGTTGTGATGTGTTTGTGCATTCGAATGTTTAGGAGGATGAGTTCTGTGTATTTTGTGTAAATATTATGTGTATTCATGTTATTAACACAAGTTGTGATGTGTTTGTGCATTCAAATGTTAGGAGGATGAGTTCTGTGTATTATGGGCATCAATATTCTGTGTATTATGGGCAAACATTCTGTGTATTATAGGCAAACGTTCTCTGTATTCTATATAATGATTATGTGTATTATAGATAATGAATTCCTTGGAGTCATTCGCGTCCACTAACATCTGTGTATTTTGTGTCAATATTCTGTGTATTCTGGGCAAACATTTTGTGTATTCTAGGCAAACGTTCTGTGTATTATAGATAATGATTATGTGTATTATAAATAATGAATTTCCTGAGTCATTCACGTCCGCGTCTACTAATACCGAAACGACGTCGTTTTACGTACATGGTGCACATTGCTATGTGCACCGTGGTGCAGGGTATAACGATTGTTCTTCCGGTTCACTTCTTTCGATATCTTTCCTTCCGACTTCTTCCAAACCCTTTCTTCCGATTGCTTTCCTTCCAAAACCATTCTTTTTGGAAACTTTCCTTCTGACCGATTTCCTTTCAATGTTCTTCTTCTGGTCACTTCTAAGGAGTACATTTAATTTGATTACTAATATGAAGAGATGAGGGGCCAATATTCTCTATACACTATCTTCTGCACCATCAAAATCTATTACTCGATCTGTAACAATTATTCTGAACAAATCCCAACAATAACATTTCTCTCAATTCAAATGGGTATGGTACACTTTGAGAATTAATTCCCCATTCACCCATTATCCGTTTTAAAAGCTTTTACTTAAGAGAACTCAAAATCACTTTAACCCGACTCAAATCGAAAGTGAACTCCACTCAAAATTATGCTTGAAATGGTCATTTAACAAGCAAAAAATAGCTAATTTTTCAATATTTCCAAAAAACTTGCTCTTGATGGTCAGGCTAGATGTTGTTTGATACTTTCTACTCATAATTTGCTTGAATAATTTCTAAGGATCTTTCCCTTATAAGTTATGAATAAGTCGATAAATGAAAATATAAAATAAAATAACGGGATTTAAATTTTAGAAAATAATTCTAAACAGCGTAGAAGAAAAATCAAAATCATGTGTGACACACTTTCCTTAAAACTGATTTGAATTGCTTGCTACCCGTTTTTAGCGTTATTCTCCGAATATAAAATGAATTACAACACTATATTTGAGCACTTAAGTATAATGCCTTGTGGTCCAGTGTCATCAAATCCTTCTCTTTATATGAGAGGTGGTGGGTTCGAGCATCAGTGTAGGCAACATTGACTCTAGATTAAGAAAGTAGTTATGAACAGATACTACATTGTAATAGAGTTAGTAGTATTCAAAAAAAAAATAGTAGTTATGAACAGATACTACATTGTAATAGAGTTAGTAGTATTCAAAAAAAAAAATAGTATAATGCTTTTTGTGAACTTAAACAAAGTGAGCACTTCGTAAATTTATATTTAACTGTTGATACAAATTTTTTACCAGGTAGAAAAGATAATTTTTGTGAGAAAGGAAAACATCATAATTTTAGAATTCTCAAATAGCACCCTAAACATTCTTCCCAACAAAAGTATTTGCAGGAGAAATGTAATTTATTAGCACATTCAATAAATAGAATTCGTAATCCCGCATTTTGCCCAACAACAGTATTTGAAGGAGAAATTTATGTAATTTATTAGCACATTCAATAAATAGGATTCGTAATCCCCACTTTAATACCGAAGGTTACAAAATTTCAACATAGAAGAGGTGACCACAAAACGCTAAATTTGGAGTGCAAACCAAAAAGAGAATTATATTGTATATATATAAGTACAAATTCACATCATTTTTCCGATGTGGTACAAATGCTACTTACTACAAAGTTAGCTCCTAACTCAAATGTGTATACTTTCAGAATCAATTTCTCGTTCACCCATTATTCGTTTTGAGTACGTAATATAAATATATAATATATCGAATTAAACCTCTTACTTAAGAGAACATGAATCCACTTTGACTTATCCAAATCAAAAGTTAACCTCACTCAAATTAAAATTTTGTCTCAAAATGATCATTTGACATGCCATTTTAAGCTATATATTTTCCCAACAAATCTAACTTTCTAATAAATTATCCTAGCATTATTAATATCTATTAAATATACTTATTCCTATCAAAGGCTAATCATCACCCTCAATTTTGTCCCTATGACATCTTTTCTTTTTGATCAGAAATGTAAAGTGAATACTGAATAGGCAGAAATCTTTACTCACCAAAATTAAAGAGAAACATACACAACTTGTGTTGGCAATTTTGAAAATCATATGCAAATGGTAAGGATAATAAACACATCTAGAGATATAGATAGATAGATAGATAAAGTGCAAGAAATTAAATAATGGCTGGACAAGAGATTTTATAGTGGTTGAGTGGGCGATATAATTCCCTAAATCACTATTCTTTTGTCTTCAAGAGGGAACCAAAACATAAATGCAATAATTACTACAACCAAGCTTCAACCCTCTAGTGTCAACTTGAATGTAATGATCCTCCATAAGCCGCTTTGACTACTCGACTATCAATCCCTTCATAAATGTTGTCTTTTATGTTCATTGCTACTCTTGGCTGAATCACTTCTGTTCATTTCCAAGAACAACTGTTTATAACTACTTTCTCAACTTACTGAAACACAAAGAGTTCCTTCACTAAGGCTAGAATCCATAATCTCTTATTTGGGAAAGCCACTTCGTAGCACCAGACCACAATCAAGATCATTTGGCAGGGAATGAATACTTAGATATGCCATTTTTGCTTAATATATTGGAGAGAAGTATTCTGGGTTTACTTAGCTTGCTAGTATATATGCTTGAAAGTTTTTCTCTCTATTCCCCTTAGTTAATCAATGTTTATAAACTTTTTGAGCTAGCATCACTTCTCTTCATTGTACGAGCTTCACTTTTTTTGGAGTGACTATGGAAACATGTAGCCACTATCTGAGAGTGTGCACTGGACCGATTCAAATTAAAAGGACTGAGATTCAAATTAAACTCGTGATCTTGTGATTACAAATTTGTATCCTTAGCCATTTTGATTAGGGTTACCTTAAGAGTTGCCCTTTTAATTTACCGTGGGGAGTACGAATATATTCATTGTACGTGAGTATAAATCAAATTAAATTTTATTGTTATTGCTCCTATCTATCCTTTACATTTTTCTTCAGTGTATCCTTTACATGTACCTTTCTTATTGTATCCCCAGTCAACATGGTAAGAGATTTACACTTATAATCACAAGATTAAGAGTTCGAATTCTTGCCCCGTTAGTATAAGCCATTCAGCTATAGGTAACCTAAACTGGTTTACCTACATCCAAAATGGTTGTGGGGTTTCCCTTATCATCAAAAATAAACAATAAAAAAAATGCACACACACGAAATCGTTCGATTTAACTACACCCAAAAGGGTTGCGGGGTTTCCTCACTATCAAAAACAAAAAAACAAAAAAACAAAAAAAAAACACAGACGAAATGCGAGCTAATAATTTATCTTAGAACAAATTCAAATTAAAAAAAAAAAAAAAAAACATTCCATAAATATGTAAAGCTACCAATTAAACATTAAACACTAATATAATAGGGCAGGGCAAAAAATATATATAATGACTTATATCTTCTGCCACCATCGCAGTTTCTTTTGGTGCAAGCTTTTAGTGTTAAATTCCTTACCCAATTCTTCTGCTATCCGTTCTGCCTTGTTTGCCTCTTCCACCGCTCTTTCCGCCGCCGCCACGGCGGCTTCCGCTTCCGCCACCGCCTTAGCCGCCGCCAATTCAGCTTCGTGTATGCTCATCTTCTTCATCTCCTCTAACTCTTCATCAACCCCCGCTTTATTCGCCGCCATTTCCATCGCATCATTCTTCGACTCGCCGCCTTTTTGCCCATTGTTTTTGCATCTTCGATTCGCCTTCTTCACACCCAAATTTCTCCTCTTTAGGCTTGTTTCTTCATCGCCTACTGTCCATTTCCTTTTTGACTCTCCCATTTAAACTTCACACAGATATGGGTATTATTGATTGTGATTGTGAGAGCTTAAATTATATTAAAGAAATTATTTGGTGGAAAAAGTTGATGATGATCTTAATTAAAAAGTTTCACAACTAACCCTACCCTTTATAATATTATTATGTTGTGTTTTTTAGACTTTCTTGTTTAGCATAGGAAATAAATGCATCTTAAATTTGTGAAAAAAAATTATATCAGAAAAGGATAAATTGTAACGGCTGGCGGAGAAAATGAGTATGAATTAATTATATGCCATTAGGGAAAGAGAGGATCCAAAGGAAATTGTAATGGAATTAATTTGTTTCTTAAATTAAATAATTTCTTTTTGGAAAAAAAAATATTTAGTATTGCTAAAACAAAAGAGGTCATACTTGTGTGAGACCGTCTCACGGATTCTTATTTGTGAGACGAATCGGGTCGGGTTGACTCAATATGCAAATGTCATACTTATATGCTCAAACGTAATACTATTCAGAAATAACATTTTTGTCATTTATAAGGCAAATGTAATACTTTTTTGCATTTTGAGGTAAAAGTATTATATTTTCCTTCAAAAGTATTACATTTTCCATAATAAGTAATGTTCCCCTTACTTATAAAGAAAAATATAATATTTTTGAGGAAAAATGTAATACTTTTAAATTGAAATGTAAACGTATTACATTTTCCCTTAAAAGTATTACATTACCATTATAAGTAACAAAATTTTTATTCCTGATTAGTATTACATTTGTGCGTATAATTATCACACTTTCATCTTGACTAGATCTGACCCGTCTCATCGTGAGACTGTCTTACACAAGTTTTTGTCAAACAGAAGATATGAATTACATACACTGTACTCTCTAATTTTATTTTATTTTATAAAAAACAATAATTAAATTATCAAATTCAAATTAAAAAGAAAAAAAAAAAAACCTCTAGAATGAAGATAAACTTTTTTGTCTTCAGATTGGAGATAATATACTATTTTTTTAAAATTGAAGGGTTTATCTGTCCTTTACCCTAACATATAATAATCATCAAATATTAAAAAAATTTAGTAAATAGAAAAAATTATGGTTCAAAATTAGTAGCACCTAAATAAAAATTGTAGTATAAAATACTCAATAATTAGGTCATATAAATTATCTACATTTTTTAGATCACCATTTTAATTATTGACTTAAATGATCATTTCCTTACCCGGCCTCTTCACACAGACCAATTTGTCAATTTTACTTTAAATCTATTTCAAGCATAATTTTAAATTTAATTAAAGCATCGCATTTCAACTAATAAGAAAAAAAAATAAAAGAAGAAGAAGTTAAGAATAAAATGACCTCTTGATATAATTAAATGTCTAAAACTCTTGTAAGAATTAACTACAATACTAGATGGCTTATAAGAATTATTACATTTCTTCTTCCAAAAAATGTCACTTTTTCCCCGTGTTATGTGCATATAGCAGTTTTCACCCCTGAGTTATTAAAGTGACGATTTTTCCTCTTCAGTTATTTTAAAAGCATCGATCTTTCACCTTGTAATGTTAAATTGACATTTTTTGCTTTTAAAAATAATTATTTCATTTATTTTTCTTCTCTAACTAATTATTACTAATATGTATGGAAGACCACTGTTCGATTCGAACCTAACCGGACACTGTAGCAATTGAATCTAAATAGTATGGACGGTTATGATTACGATTCAGAATCAAAAAATAATAACATAAAATAATTGTTAAATTTAGACTATTTAAAAAATAAGAAATAGAATTTACAAAAATAAATAAATAAATTTTGAATTGGTGGCTCAAAATCAAAATTGGAACTGTACCGAACCGATTTATAAAAATAATTAAGTGTTTGATCATTTTCACAATATATGACTGTGGTTCAGTTCCGGTCCATGGTTCAACAATTATTATTTTTTTTTCGATTCTGAATCGTAACCAGAACCGTCAATACTATTTTAGTATGATTGCTACATTGTCCGGTTAGGTTCGAACCGAATCGTGGTCATCCATACATATAAGCAATAATTTGTTGGAAAAGAAAAATAAATGAAATTGTTACTTTTAAGGGCAAAAATGTCAATTTAACATCACGGGGGGAAAGCCGCCACTTTAATAACTCGGGTGGAAAAAATGCTATATACATATAACTCAGGGGGCAAAAATGCTAGATGTTTTAGTCAAGTAATATCAAAGAGATCTAGATAGTAAAAACCTACGGGGAAATAAGCATTATATTTCAATAATCATATATAGAAAAATTAAACCAATGACTCACTAATAATGCGATTAGTGGAGCTTACTAGAACTACACACATAAATATAGTGTGTAAGTGGAAAAGTATTGACGTTACTAATGAAGCAATGGTTGCCCCTCTCCCCGTTGACCTAGACAGATACATCTCAATCAATCTTTTTCTCCCATGCTCAATCTACATTTTACGTTAAGGTATGAAGAGAGGCATCTCCAATCTAGAGAAAAATCTCTTTATCTCTTGATCATAGATGACTAGAGACCAACAACTCTATAATTTGTTTTTAATTTAGAGATTGGAAATGTATAAGATATCTTTGTTAATTTTCACCTCCCACCATTTGAGATGAATAATGTTGTCTTTAATTGCCCAAATTTTTATTTTAAATTTTTTGCTTTTCTTCTTTTTTTTTTTAATATTTTATTTTACAATTTCCAAAGGGTGTACATCACTGCCACGTGTTTCTAATAGGAAAATGATTGAAAAATGTGACAGTTACACATTTAATTTGACCGCGATTAGAAATATCTTTATTTATTTATTTATTTGTTGAATTAATAATTATTTTCAACAAAACTAGAGATTCATAGTGTAAGAGAAGAATCAACGTTACTAATGAAGCAATGGTACCGTTAGCCCTTTCTCTCAATTGAACTAGACAACTACATCTCTTTTTTTTTTTTTTTTTTTTTTTTTTTTTTTTTTTTTTTTTTTTTTTTT
>NC_044924.1:26050185-26112868 GCF_003576645.1 Ipomoea triloba
TTTTTTTTTTTTTTTTTTTTTTTTTTTTTTTTTTTTTTTTTTTTTTTTCCTTGTTCAATCTACATTTTAAGTATAAGTTTAGCACACGATGAGCTAAAGCGTCAAAGCATTGTAATTCTTCAGGATTCTTTTAAGAAGGTATTAGATTTAATTATATCGAGAGGTAATTTGATTAACTTTTTTACACTTTTTTTTATTCTTATTAGCTGAATAAGAAATTAAAGAATGTGATTTTTAAAGCAAAATTAACTGAAAATTCTTAAGTGTTATGTGTGAAGATGTAAGGAAATATAATGTTGTTATAAAAGTGTTGATAATTTATATGACGTACTTATTGAGTATTGTTTACTTCAATTTTTATCTGTGTTACTAATTTTATCAAAGTTTTCTTTTTGGATTAAAATTTTCCTATTTATTATTCATTTCCCTTTTAATATTTGTTGATGACCATTTTAGAGATCAGACTACGTATCGGCCATGTTAGATAAACCTCCCGACTTTTATAAAAGTAGAATCTTTATTTATCTGTGATAATCTAGAAATGAAAAGGTCTAATTCGATCTAAAAGGAAGAATGTCATCTTTGGTATATAGACGAAACTCTTTTTCTTTAAATTGAAAATGACTAGAAATGAATAACACTTTATTTTCAATGTAGAGATGGGAAATTTAAAAAGTTGCTTACAGTTGTTTTTTTAAGTATTATTTTATTTTACAAATTTACGAGGATGCCACTTCAACACAATGGGATTTTGAATTTTTTTTTTTAATTTGGAAAAGAAATTTGTTCATTCATGCCCAACAGGCAGGTGACTTTCAGGTGGCCACTGGCTGTGTTTGAATAAAAAAAAAATCGATAACTTTTTTGCTTTTCTTCTTTTTTATTTAATATTTTATTTTACAATTTTCAAAGAGTGTACAACACTGCCACGTGCTTGTAATTGGAAAATTCTTGGGAAATGATGGGCTAACACATTTTGGCCGTGATCAGAAATACCTTTGTTCTTATTTTTTCAAAAATTTATTTGATGAATTAATAATTGTTTTCATTAGTTTTTTGTGCGGTGTGAAGAGGTAAGTAAATGATGACAAATCAATAATTGAAAATGTGGTCTAAATATGTAGAGAATATTTTATTTTACAAATTCCATAGGATGCTACACCATTGCCATGTGTTTCTAATTGGGAAATGATTAGTTAAATGTGACAGCAGTATACATTTTGGTCAAGATTAGAAATACATTTGTTTTTATTTATTTGATGAATTAATAACTGTTTTCATCAAAACTAGAAGTTTATATAGTGTTTTAGAGGGAAAGTGACATTACTAATGAAGCAATGGTTGCCCCACTCTCAGAGTTGACCTAGACACATGCATCTCAATATCTCTTTTTATTCCTTGTTCAATCTACATTTTAAATATAGGTTTAGCACAAGATTAGCTAGAGAATCTCAAGATTATAATTCATTGAGTATCTTTCAAGAAGGTATGAAGGGAGTCATATCTAATTTAGAAAAAAAAATTCTTTTTTTTTTTTTTAGATCAGAGATGACTTTTTGACAAAGAACTCTTTAATTTTTTTTTTTTAATCTAGAGATTAGAGATAGATAAGATATCTGTGTGGATTTTCACCTCCCATCATTAGAGATGAAGAATGTTGTTTTCAATTGCCCAAATTTTAATTTTAAACTTTTTTTGCTTTTTTTTTTATTTAATATTTTATTTTACAATTTTCAAAGGGGTACATCTCTGTTACATGTTTCTAATTGAAAAATGATTGGAAAATGTGACAGTTACATATTTAATTTGACCGTCATTAAAAATATCTTTGTTTATTTATTTAGTTATTTGTATTTGAAGCTAGCTGTCCTTGAAAATCAAATGGAAGGGTGACAAAGATTGTTTGCATAGGGTGAAATGTCAAAAGATATGTGTGTGTTAAAACGGAAAGTCAAAGACTCCCCGAGTGTCGGTCTCGAAGGAAGGACGTGGAGGTGTGTCAAATGTTCGGGCGTTTACGTGATTGAGTCATTCAATAGATTTGAGTGTGGTGAAGCGTGATTTGTGAGTGAAAGGAGTTCATAAGATTGGGTTTGTGAAAGAGAAGAGAGTAAAGTAAAAGTGATTGAAAAATATGTGAAGAGGTAGGGATTGGATAGTGCTTATCTATGTTGCATCTTGGTGTGTCTAAGGTAATGGATGGACAAGACAAAGATGTTGGCTATTCAAGAGTGTGTGTTCTTAGTCCTTTTCCACCTTTGTGTACTAAGGCTTCTTGGACTTAGGAATGCCTTCAAGCATCCAAAGTTACGTTCTAAGAGGAATTTTATCAAACACTTAAGCTACACACTATCCTACTATTCTTAAGAAGTCCATAGGATCTATGATTGTTACAAAGCTTCAATTCCTAACTCTAATCAAAGACATGAAAGAGTCAAGAGCTCAATCTCTTATCTAGATTGGCCAAATCCAAACAAGATAACATCAAAACAACAATCAGTAGACAAGAATAGATAACCCAACAATCTAAGCATTTACATCCAAAAATAGATATAAGATCATCACACTAGCAACATATCTTCACACAATCCAAATCCCTAGATTAAACTAGCCACTCATGATATGAAATTCAAGACAAAAGCTAATTCAATCCAAGAACAAAATAGTAAAATATAATTGAAATGTATGTAATAGAAATCACCTAGAGTGAAGTGATCTTTCAATCCAAGCTTGTTGTCTTCTACAATGGAAATTATCTAAACTACTCCTAAAATTATCTAAAGTAAATCCCAAAATTGGAAAAGGAAAATGGAAAAGGAAGTTCTACCAAATGAAAAAGCTCTCCCTTCAGAAAATCTATCAAAGGGGTTTAAAAAGTCTCCGAAAAGTAACCCTAGGGAAATTCGCGCATTGCAGTCTCTACGCCACTCCACACGCGTGTGATCGTGCGTGGGAGGCTACTGGATTGTGGCCACGCGCACTCACACACGTGTGGCGGTCTTCTTGGGTCCTTCGGGGCTCCGATCTTGGTTCGTTCCTTAATCTCGATTTTCGTTCCTATTAGCTCCCGGGACTCCTGTATCACCTCATTTAGGCTAAAAGTAGATTTGCGTGTTGGTTAGTGAATTTAAAGCATATTTGATCACAATTTATCATGTAAGGACGCTAAAAGCGTGAAAAAACACCCTAATATGTACTCAATTTATGGGTATCTTGGAGGCTTATCAAAGGGTCAAAAAGGAAATGGCCTACAACAGATGAAGAAGTTAGCTTTGAAAAGAGAAAATTGTATGACACAAGAGATGGGCAAACAAAGACAAAAAATAATGATTTGATATAGCAGGATGAATACAAGAATGATGCAATGATAATGAGTAAAGCAGCAGATGAAGAGGTTCATTATGAAGAGTTAGAGTACATGATGCAGAACATGGGCATATATGAAACTCAAATGAAGGCTGCTATTACAGTTGAAGAAGCAGAAGCTGCTATTGCAAGAGTTGAACGAGAAATAGAAGAAGCCAAAGGAGCAGAAGCAAAAATGGCTTAAGCATTGGCTAAGGTGGCCATGTATTCATCAACAATATAATTGATTAATTCAACGATGGTGGAAAAAGAAGAAATGATTAATTCAACTACTTTGATCTTGCCCCATAGTTAATGCTTATCTTTTAGTATGGTCTGATTAATTAAACTGGTTCTAAATTTGTTCTAAATTAAGCAGAAGTCAAATTATTAATTAGATTTCAAAGTTAGGTTTAATTTCCTAATGTAATGAATGTTCTAATATTTCCTGCACTTCTTGAAACTATATGCTTCTTTGTTATGGATTAATGGACTGATTCTGGACTGCATCTTAGCTTGTTAGATTTTGGTCCTAAGAGTGTTAGGATTAAGCAATCATTCACTTAGATGGCGACCAGGCCAACTGGTCACCTTCTCTAGTCGACGGAGAAGGCGACCACTTGGATGCTTTCTCCAGCGACCTGGTGGGCAAAGGCGTTGACTCGTTGGTTGGTTTACCAAAATGCTAGAAACCCTAAATTTGAAAAAAAAAAGACACTTTTAAAAATATTTTCAATCAATATATTGGAGAAATAAGGGGATTTTTTTTTTCAATCAAAATACCTTTATACATAAAAAAAAAAATCCATCGTGTCACCAATCTTAAGAAACTGCATTAACGAGTGATCACTGATACAATATAATTCAAAAATCAATTTCTTAATGGAGTCATTATCAATAGTTTATCATATGTGGAGTGAGACTTATTCTATAATTAGCAACTCTCTTGTCTTCTTGAAATTAGAAATCACATTCTTTCCATTTAGACTCCTCAAAATTGTACTCAAATTTCCTTTGTCATACAGAGTTCTTGACAAGTTGATTTTCCATGCGATTGATAAGAATTGCGGAGTAAAATTCTACAATACAATAATGTCAACACAAAAGTAAAAACATTAATAAATATCATCCATTCATCATTCGGTGAACTTTTCCTATCCAAACATTTTGTTTCAAATTTCTTAAAACAATCTTGCATTGACTTCCTTGTTGGGAAAACATCTCATGGTATGATAGCGCTTTCAGCATGTGCTGCATCGAAATTAGAACAATAAAAACTTATTCATATATTGCATTTTCCAAATATTTAATAACTTAGTAATATAAACTTGTTCAACAGGTAAATAATCTTGACACATGTTAAGCCATCCACACCCATGAAATTTTGGGTATTGCAAAATGATGTGTAAGAAAAAATAATAATAACTGCCATGTGGTGGCAAGTCTTTTAAAAAAAATTCTTAATCATTACTTTTATTTATTTTAATTATTATTAATATTTTACTGGTATATAATAATTTTTTTAATAAGTTGTGATAGTGGAGTTAGTTTTGAAAGAGGAGAGAGAATTGCATGGTTGAAGGTTGAAGGTTGAAGGTTGAAGGGTGAATAGTGAATAATTGTAAACTTTTTGATGTGGCATTTTGAAAGTGAGAGAAGATTGCATGAGTGCGGATAGCCTTAGGTCTTTGTGTCTAGGGGACGGGACATGGAACAATGCAGAAAATAGATAATATTAGATGCACACAAAATTTTACATACAATTTATTCAAGTTTTTATTATGTAGATTTGTTTGATTAATTTATTAATTCATCATATTCTCTTTTGGCCCATAATTTCTTTTCATTCGAAATGCCAACAAAAAAATATTTTGACTTTTTTAAATTCATAAATGTGTACCTGCAGTGGTTGAAGGATTATCGTCAATATCGCTTTGTTCATTAGACTTTTGAATAACATCAGAGTCCCACATCTTCTCCCGTCCATTTTTGTTAAAAATTTTAACATCAAAGTGCATGCCTCCAACATGTGTATAGAATACAACTTGACCAATGTAAAGATCATTGTCTTTATAAAATGTCTCCCAACCTTCGCTAAAAAATGTGCCATCTCTCTCTGTACGTATGTGAACCCTCCATTGTTTACCTAACGGTAGTCTCAAGGTTGCAATCTCACCTAACAACTTTCCCATGTGCTTGACAAACATTGGTGGAATTAGCTTCAAAATGGCAAAAACAATGAAAAAGTTACTGCTAATTAAATAAGTTTGTTGTTTGGATATTTCTTTTTTCTATTTTTTTTTGTTGTCCCCATAAAATTTAATAATACAGAAAGTGAATAGATACACATTACAAATAAATATCAAACCAAAAATAACCAAATAGAAATGATATAGCATGCAACCCAACAATAACAGTATCTCGTAGAATAAATAACAACAACATAAATATCATAGATGTAGAAAGAACCAATCCTAGGCCACAACTCAAACTTTTCTACAACAGGTTCTGTAGTCATGACCATCACTAAATCTTCAACTCACAACCACATATGTCAACACCACATTCTCAAACTTTAACCCTAACCTCTAAAATTCAAAATCTACCACTTCACAATAAAAAGTAATTTAAGTGAAAACTTGACAAAGTTTCTCTAGTACGCCATGACCACAATAAGATCTACAAACAAAAATCCACCTATTCAAACACAATGTACTCTAACTTGAACCCTACTATGTACCATGATAGATACACCCTTAACTACCAAAATCAAATGAAAACATACTCAATAAAGATTCGTTATGATAATAGTTATTTTTACTAAAAAAAAAAAAATTAAAGAAGAATGTTGCGAATGATTCATATATAATTACCTTTTTCTCCTTGTCGTCATTCCCTATAGTTTGAGAGATATGAAAATCATGAACTTCAAAAGTATAAGGGCTTTTGATCTTTTTGTTGCTTGAAGATTGACCTTCCCCTCCTTGATCCTTAGTTAGGTTTTCCATTTCTCCCTCTTACACGCTACGATAAATCACAATAAAATAAAATAAAATAAACAGTAATAAAGTGCTTGTAGGATTCTTAATATAGGTGTGTGTAGATATATAGTGGCGGAACCAACGCAAGTGAAGGTGGCCCAAGCTCATTCAAAATTATTTATTTAAAAAATAAATCTAGAATAGGTCTAAAAGAGATATATATTTACGGCTAAAATAGAAATTTTTTAAAGGTTCAAAACCGAAAAGGAAACAAATAAAGTGATGATTAAAATAAAAATTGCTACTAATATTGACTAAAAAGTGAAATAAACCCCAAATGATAAATTGGAATTTCAAATAGGTTGACATTTATTAGCTAATTACTTATTACTAAAAGAAATTTTATTATAATTCGTTATATTTGGCAATAATAATTTATTTCCTAAATTAAAAAAATAGCAATGAAAAAGATAAATTTATTGTTTGATAAGCGATACAGTTGGCAATTTGGCATAAATAATCAATTAAGGGAAAATTACACTTTTAGTCAATTAGGCTTGAAGATTGACTTTTCCCTTGATTGTCAGTGAGATTTTCTATTTTTTGCGTATTAGTTATTACACGATAAGATAAACCACAATAAAAAAAAACTATAGTGTTTGTAGGACTCTTAATTTATGTCTGTGTAAATTTAGGGAAATTAGAGCAAATTTTTTTTAGGAAATTAGGACAAAAAATAATTAGCCAATTAGAAAATGCGAACCACAAACTCTTCTTCTACACTCTTCATCTTCCTTCTCCCAACCAAAGCATAGCAATAACTTCACCATTTCAACTCAAAAACACAACAAATAACACACATAAATACATCATGTCAATAACATATACTAGAGGATGGAATGGGGGAAAGGAAGAAGAAAGTTACCAAGTCTTGGGCCTAGGGTTTGGAGAAGAGAAGGAGAAGGCATAGCAATAACTTCACCATTTCAACTCAAAAACACAACAAATAACACACATAAATACATCATTTCAATAACATATAATAGAGGATGGAATGGGGGAAAGGAAGAAGAAAGTTACCAAGTCTTGGGCCTAGGGTTTGGAGAAGAGAAGCTTAAATCAAGAAGAAAAATTTAGAGAGAGAGACTTATGTGAGAGAAGGAGAGGAATTGTGGGCGGCAAAATGAGAAGGAAAATGGGGAAGACATGAGTAATGCTATTTATATAGGTAGGGTTTTTGAGGGAAAATTGTAATTATTAAATTTTAGGGTAAAAAAGACGGGTTAGAGATTTGTACTCATGATAAATTATTGGACTTAGGAATATAAAATATATTTGGGCTCAAACTTTGATAGTTATAAAAATGATGTTAGCCGGTTGTTATGACATGGACCCATGTCCACCTTGCAAGGTGGACATGGGTCCATGTTCACAATTTTAGATCTCTATGTTCACAATTATAGAACTCTATATTCGCAATTAGAAAACTCTATATTCACAATTATATAACTCTATATTCACAATTTCATAACTCTATATTCAGAATCTATATTCACAATTTCATAAATATTCAAAATTATATAACTCTATATTCCACATTATAACACAATTTTTGAATCTATAGAGCAAAATTGTGAATATTGAGTAATATAATTTTGTATATTGAGATCTAAAATTGTGAATATAGAGTTCTAAAATTGTGAACATAGAGTTTTAAAATTGTGAATATGGACACGGGTCCATAGCATAATTCTCTGATGCTAGCAAGCTACCCTCAGATAGATTTTAGATAGAAATTTTTTATCTCAAAATAATTTATTTATTGCCTAAAACAAAATAATTGATTTTAATAGCATTTAACCTAAAAATATTCGTGAATGAAAATTAAATTTTAATTTTCTAAGTATTTGTATTAAAATAATATCATTTATTTGTAATATTTATTTGTGAGATGACATTGTGAGAACGATATTTATGACTTGAAGTGTAATTTTTTTTCAAGGTTGAGAACCCAAAGAGAAATAAATCATAGATAGGGAAATTGACAGAAATACGAAGAAATAAAGGAAAATTGACAAAAAACGATATTTCTAAAAAGTTGACAGAAATATGAAAAACGCGTTTGGGAAATGCGGGTGGCTGTTAGAAACGCATTTCCCAAACGCGTTTGATTTTTTACAAATACGCACATCAAACGCATTTCAGAAATGCGTTTGATGTATAAAAATACATCAAACGCATTTTTGAAATGCAAAAAATAAAAAAAATTGGCCTGATCACCTTCTCCTTCGCCGTTGAAGGTGACCGGTTGGGTCTTGGTCGCCTCCTCCATCGCCGAAGAAGGTGACCCAACCGGTCACCTTCTCCTGCGAAGGAGAAGGAGACCAGCGACCCAACTGGTTACCTTCTCCTGCGTAGGAGACGGCGACCAGGCCAATTTTTTTATTATTTTTTTAAAATATCAAATGCATTTTTGAAATGCGTTTGATGTATTTTTATACATCATATACATCAAACGCATTTCTGAAATGCGTTTGATGTGCGTATTTCTAAAAAATCAAACGCTTTTAGGAAATGCGTTTCTGACACCCACCCGCATTTCCCAAACGCGTTTTTCATATTTCTGTCAATTTCCCTCATAGATAACTATTAAAATACAAATTGTTACTGTTATTTTTTTTAGAATGTACAAATTGTTACTATAATTGATACAGTGACCAAAAAGTGAAATATTTATATGAGAAACTTTAATTTTGTTCATTGGTTGGATTAATCTGAATTTGAAATAGGTTCATAATTATTAGCTAATTCTTTACTACCAAAAGAAATATTTTAAAAAAATATTTTTATTAAATAATTTCATTCTTAAATAAAGTAAATAACAATATAATGAAAACATAAAATAAATTTTTGAAAAAATTGCAATAGTACTCTCTAGTCTCTAATCAATCACCATGGTATGTTATGTAGTTCTTCCGATCTTAAGATGAATACTTTTATTTTGGACTACTGAAATCCGAACAATATAATTTTGAAACCATGATTTCTATATTCATATTCTACAATCGCTACAACTAATAGACGTGTGTCATAGAGTACAATGAATGGCCTTCTGATGTCTAGGTTGCGAGCTGGGGAGAGGATTTACTAGATCATGGGATTCTTACCGTTTTTCTTGCACCAAGAGATAACCATGAGGACCATGTTCAGTTTACTTTGGAGTGTGGAATTCGTGCAATTCTTGGAATCATATCGATTTTATGCTTGTTCAAATTATTATGTTCATTCTCGTAGGTAGATGAAGACGACTACCGATTTTATGCTTCCTTGTGAGCCACAATTTATTACGGTTTGTATCTTCATCTAATATGTTAACTATATTAATTACAATCCTTTCAAAATTAAAATACCTCTCAATTGTCTTCTTTGTCCCCTTTTATGATTTATGGTTAGAATATCACATTATTTTGGATACAATCACAACCCTTGATTGCTCTTATTTGAATGCCTAGGATTTGTTCCCATTGTCCTTTATAATATATGTCATCATTTGAATAGATTTATATATATATATATATATATAGTCATTTTGGGACTGTCTAATTTTTGACAGTAAGAGCTGCTCCGTCTCTGTGTAAATATATTCGGGTTGAACCAAGGCAAATGAAGGTGGCCAATGTATTAAAAAAAATAATCTAATGTGGCAAGTCTAAAAGAAATTAATGAATTAATTTGTTAATCATTAAAACCCCCCATGTGCCTTAAATACTATTTAGTGAAATAGACAACATAATTTGACTCCAATTTAGGCAATATTTAATATTTTAAATATTTTCCACCTTTTTGAATTTGATTTTATTAATAAAATGTGTAAAATATTATTAAACATAGTAAGACTATGCATGTTTGGTAAAATATGCAATGTGTGAGGAAGTATTCGATATATAATTTATGACTTAAAGTGTCGCTATTATTATTATTTTTTAAGGTTGAGAGCCCATAAATCAAAGATAACAATTAAAATACAAATTGCTATTACAATTCATAAAGTGATCAAAAAAATGAAAAAAGATAACTTTGTCCATAATCACTTCCCATCATTAAAGATGAAGAATGTTGTCTTTAATTGTCTAATTTTGTTTTTTTTTTTTTTGTTTTTGCTTTTCTTCTTTTTATTTAATATTTTACTTTACAATTTTCAAAACATGCTACATCACTGTCATGAGTTTCTAATTAGTAAATTATTGGGAAATGATGGGCTAAAAGTGATAGTTACACATTTTGGCCGTGAATAGAAATAACTTTGTTTTGTTTTGTTTTTTTTTTTAGTTAAAAAAATTATTTAATGAGTTAATATTTGTTTTCGTTAGTTTTTTGTGCAGCATGAAGAGGTAAGCAAATGATGATGACAAGTCAATAATTTAAAATATGGTCTAAATTGGTAAAGAATATTTTAATTTATTTTACAAATTCTAAAGGATGTTACATCATTGCCATGTGTTTGTAATTGGGAAATGATTGGCTAAATTTGAGAGTTATACATTTTGACTGAGATATGAAATATCTTTGTTATTTACTTAATTATTCGATGCAGTAGCAATTGTGTTCATTAGTTTTTTTTGTGCCGTGTGAAGAGCTAAGCAAATGATGAAAAGTCAATAATTGAAAATGTTGTTTAAATATGTAGAGATTATTTTAGTTTACAAATTTCAAAAGATGCTACATCAATTTTATATCACTTTGACTGTTTATGCATATGATTCTATTTCACTTTTATTACTTATTTAGTATAATAATTTATTTTTCTTAAAATATACAAACAAAATTTTAAAAATGGAAGAAAAATCTTGATGTAAATATGAGGAGGGTTACCTAAAATCTAGAAATGAAGAGTGTTGTCTCGAAACTATCTAAAGATAAAACTGTTTCTAAATTTGTTTCTAAATTTGTTCTAAGTCAAATTATTAATTAGATTTCAAAGTTAGGTTTAATTTCTTAATGTAATGAGTGTTCTAATATTTCCTGCTGTTCTTGAAACTATGCTTCTTGGTTATGGATTAACGGACTAATTTTGGAATGCATCTTTGGACCTAGGATTAATTGGTTGCAAAGGCGAGTTCGCTGGTCCCCAATTTTCTTAATGTACTGACTTTTTGAAAAAAAAACTCTTTATTTATTTATTTTTAGTCTACAGATTAGAGATGGATAAGATATCTGTGTGGATTTTCTCCTCCCATCATTAGAGATGAAGAATGTTGTCTTTAATTGCCCAAATTTTAATTTTAATTTTTTTTATTTTCTTCTTTTTTATTTAATAATTTATTTAATAATTTTTAAAGGGTGTACAGGTGTTTGTAATTGGAAAATTATTGGGAAATGATGGGCTAACACATTTTGCCAAGATTAGAAATACCTTTGTTCTTATTTTTTTCAAAAATTTATTTGATGAATTAATAATTGTTTTGATTAGTTTTTTTTTTTGAAAGGTGTTTTGATTAGTTGTTTGTGCAGTGTGAAGAGGTAAGTAAATGATGACAAATCAATAATTGAAAATGTGGTCTAAATATGTAGAGAATATAATATTTTATTTTACAAATTTCAAAGGATGCTACATCATTGCCATGTGTTTCTAATTGGGAAATGATTAGTTAAACTTGACAATAGTATACATTTTGGCAAAGATTAGAAATACCTTTTTATTTATTTATTTGTTGAATTAAAAACTGTTTTCATCAAAACTAGAAGTTTATATAGTGTTTTGCTGGAAAAGTGACTTTACTGATGAAGAAATGGTTGCCCATGTCTTTCAGTTAACCTAGACAGATGCATCTCAATCTTTCTTTTTATCCCTTGTTCAATCTACAGTTTAAGTATAGGTTTAGCACCGGGATAGTTAGAGCATCTAAACATTGTAATTCATTGAGTATCTTTCAATTCAAGAAGGTATGAAGATAGTCATATCTAATTTAGAGAAAAAAATTCTTTTTCTCTAGATTAAAGATGACTTTTTGACGAAAAACTCTTTAATATATATATATATATATATATTCTTTTTCTATCTAGAGATTAGAGATGAATAAGATATCTATGTGGATTTTCACCTCCCATCATTAGAGATGAAATTGCCCAAATTTTAATTTTAATTATTTTTTTTTCTTTTCTTCTTTTTTATTTAATATTTTATTTTACAATTTCCAAATGGCGTACATCTCTGCTACATGTTTCTAATTGAAAAATAATTGGGAAATGTGATAGTTACACAATTAATTTGACCGTGATTAAAAATATCTTGGTTTATTTATTTAGTTATTTGTATTTGAAGCTAAGTTGTCCTTGAAAATCAAATGGGAGGGTGAAAAAGGAAATGGACAAATACAGCAGATGAAGAAGCTAGCTTTAAAAGGAGAAAATTGTGTGAGACTAGAGATGGGCAAACAAAGACAAAAAATAATGATTTGATAAAGGATGAATTCAAAAATGATGCAATAATAATGAGTAAAGTAGCAGATGAAGAGTTATTGCAAGAGTACATGATGCAGAGCATGGGCATTTATAAAGAAGCAGAAGCGAAAGTAATGGCTTAAGCATTTGCTAAGGTGGCCAGGTATTCATCAACAATATAATTTATTAATTCAACAATGGTGGCAAAAGCAGAAATGATTAATTCAACTACTTTGATCTTGCCCCATAGTTAATGCTTATCTTTTAGTATGGTCTGATTAATTAAACTGGTTCTATATTTGTTCTAAATTAAGCAGAAGTCAAATTATTAATTAGATTTCAAAGTTAGGTTTAATTTACTAATGTAATGAATGTTCTAATATTTCCTGCACTTCTTGAAACTATATGCTTCTTTGTTATGGATTAATAGACTGATTCTGGACTGCATCTTAGCTTGTTAGATTTTGATCCTAAGAGTGTTAGGATTAAGCACTCATTCGCTTAGATGGCGACCAGGCCAACTGGTCACCTTCTCTAGTCGACGGAGAAGGCGACCACTTGGATGCTTTCTCCAGCGACCTGGTGGGCAAATGCATTGACTCGTTGGTTGGTTTACCAAAATGCTAGAAACCCTAAATTTGAAAAAAAAAAAAGACACTTTTAAAAATATTTTCAATCAATATATTGGAGAAATAAGGGTTTTTTTTTCAATCAGAATACCTTTATACATAAAAAAAAAAAAAATCTACCGTGTCACCAATCTTAAGAAACTGAATTAACGAGTGATCATTGATACAATATAATTCAAAAATCAATTTTTAATGGAGTCATTATCAATAGTTTATCATATGTGAAGTGAGACTTATTCTATAATTAGCAACTCCTTATTCTTGTCTTCTTGAAATTAGAAATCACATTCTTTCCCATTTAGACTCCTCAAAATTGTACTCAAATTTCCTTTGTCATACAGAGTTCTTGACAAGTTGATTTTCCATGCGATTGATAAGAATTACGGAGTAAAATTCTACAATACAATAATGTCAACACAAAAGTAAAAATATTAATAAATACCATCCATTCATCATTCGGTGAACTTTTCCTATCCAAACATTTTGTTTCAAATTTCTTAAAACAATCTTGCATTGACTTCCTTGTTGGGAAAACATCTCATGGTATGATAGCTCTTTCAGCATGTGCTGCATCGAAATTAGAACAATAAAAACTTATTCATATATTGCATTTTCCAAATATTTAATAACTTAGTAGTATAAACTTGTTCAACAGATAAATAATCTTGACACATGTTAAGCCATCCACACCCATGAAATTCTGGGTATTGCAAAATGATGTGGAAGAAAAAATAATAATAACTGCCATGTGGTGGCAAGTCTTTTAAAAAAAATTCTTAATCATTACTTTTATTTATTTTAATTATTATTAATACTTTATTGGTATATAATAATTTTTTTAATAAGTTGTGATAGTGGAGTTAGTTTTGAAAGAGGAGAGAAAATTGCATGGTTGAAGGTTGAAGGTTGAAGGTTGAAGGGTGAATAGTGAATAATTGTAAATTTTTTGATGTGGAATTTTGAAAGTGAGAGAAGATTGTATGAGTGCGGATAGCCTTAGGTCTTTGTGTCTAGGGGACGGGACATGGAACAATGCAGAAAATAGACAATATTAGATGCACACAAAATTTTACATACAATTTATTCATGTTTTTATTATGTAGATTCGCTTCATTAATTTATTAATTCATCACATTCTCTTTTGGCCCATACTTTCTTTTCATTCAAAATGCTAACAAAAAAATATTTTGACTTTTTTTAAATTCATAAATGTGTACCTGAAGTGGTTGAAGGATTATCGTCATGATTGCTTTCTTCATTAGACTTTTGAATAACATCAGAGTCCCACATCTTCTCTCGTCCATCTTTGTTAAAAATTTTAACATCAAAGTGCATGCCTCCAACATGTGTGTAGAATACAACTTGACCAATGTAAAGATCATTGTCTTTATAAAATGTCTCCCAACCTTCGCTAAAAAATGTGCCATCTCTCTCTGTACGTATGTGAACCCTCCATTGTTTACCTGACGGTCGCCTCAAGGTTGCAATCTCACCTAACAACTTTCCCATGTGCTTGACAAACATTGGTGGAATTAGCTTCAAAATGGCAAAAACAATGAAAAAGTTACTGCTAATTAAATAAGTTTGTTGTTTGGATATTATTTCTTTTTTCTCTTTTTTTTTTGTCCCCATAAAATTTAATAATACAGAAAGTGAATAGATACACAATACAAATAAATATCAAACCAAAAATAACCAAATAGAAATGATATAGCATGCAACCCAACAATAACAGTATCTCGTAGAATAAATAACAACAACATAAATATCATAGATGTAGAAAGAACCAATCCTAGGCCACAACTCAAACTTTTCTACAACAGGTTCTGTAGTCATGACCATCACTAAATCTTCAACTCACAACCACATATGTCAACACCACATTCTCAAACTTTAACCCTAACCTCTAAAATTCAAAATCTACCACTTCACAATAAAAAGTAATTTAAGTGAAAACTTGACAAAGTTTCTCTAGTACGCCATGACCACAATAAGATCTACAAACAAAAATCCACCTATTCAAACACAATGTACTCTAACTTGAACCCTACTATGTACCATGATAGATATACCCCTTAACTACCAAAATCAAATGAAAACGTACTCAATAAAGATTCTTTGTGATAATAGTTATTTTTACTAAAAAAAAAAATTTAAAGAAGAATGTTGCGAATGATTCATATATAATTACCTTTTTCACCTTGTCGTCATTCCCTATAGTTTGAGAGATATGAAAATCATGAATTTCAAAAGTATAAGGGCTTTTGATCTTTTTGTTGCTTGAAGATTGACCTTCCCCTCCTTGATCCTTAGTTAGGTTTTCCATTTCTCCCTCTTACACACTATGATAAACCACAATAAAATAAAACAAAATAAACAGTAATAAAGTGCTTGTAGGATTCTTAATTTAGGTGTGTGTAGATATATAGTGGCGGAACCAACACAAGTGAAGGCGGCCCAAGCTCATTCAATATTATTTTTTTAAAAATAAATCTAGTATAGGTCTAAAATAGATATATTTATGGCTGAAATAGAAATTTTTTAAAGTTTCAAAACCGAAAAGGAAACAAATAAAGTAATGATTAAAATAAAAATTGCTACTAAAATTTATTGACTAAAAAGTGAAATAAACCCCAAATGAGTAAATTGGAATTTCAAATAGGTTGACATTTATTAGCTAATTACTTATTACTAAAAGAAATTTTATTATAATTCGTCATATTTGGCAATAATAATTTATTTCCTAAATTAAAAAAATAGCAATGAAAAAGATAAATTTATTGTTTGATAAGTGATACAATTGGCAATTTGGTATAGATAATCAATTAAGGAAAAATTACACTTTTAGTCAATTAGGCTTGAAGATTGACTTTTCCCTTGTGTCAGCGAGGTTTTCTATTTTTTTTGCGTATTAGTTATTACACCGTAAGATAAATCACAATAAAAAAAAAACTATAGTGTTTTTAGGACTCTTAATTTATGTCTGTGTAAATTATTTAGGGAAATTAGAGCAATTTTTTTTAGGAAATTAGGACAAAAAATAATTAGCCAATTAGAAAATGCGAACCACAAACTCTTCTTCTACACCCTTCATCTTCCTTCTCCCAACCAAAGCATAGCAACAACTTCACCATTTCAACTCAAAAACACAACAAATAACACACATAAATACATCATTTCAATAACTTATACTAGAGGATGGAATAGGGGCAAGGAAGAAGAAAGTTACCAAGTCTTGGGCCTAGGATTTGGAGAAGAGAAGTTTAAATCAAGAAGAAAAATTTAGAGAGAGAGAGACTTACGTGAGAGAAGGAGAGGAATTGTGGGCGGCGAAATGAGAAGGAAAATGGGCAAGACATGAGTAATGCTATTTATATAGGATGGATTTTTGAGGGAAAATTGTAATTATTAAATTTTAGGGTAAAAAATACGGGTTAGAGATTTGTGCTCATGATAAATTATTGGACTTAGGAATATAAAGTATATTTGTGCTCTCAAATTTTGATAGTTATAAAAATGATTTTAGCCGGTTGTTATGACATGGACCCAGGTCCACCTTGCAAGGTGGACCTGGGTCCATGTTCACAATTTTAGATCTCTATGTTCACAATTATAGAATTCTATGTTCACAATTTTGGAACTCTATATTCACAATTACAAAATTCTATATTCACAATTTCATAACTCTATATTCACAATTTCATAACTCAATATTCAACAGTATAACATAATTTTTGAATCTATATAGCAAAATTGTGAATATTGAGTAATATAATTTTGTATATTGAGATCTAAAATTGTGAATATAGTGTTCTAAAATTGTGAACATAGAGTTTTAAAATTGTGAATATGGACACGGGTCCATAGCATAATTTGCTGATGCTAGCAAGCTACTCTCAGATAGATTTTGGATAGAAATTTTTTTATCATAAAATAGTTTATTTAATGCCTAAAACAAAATAATTGATTTTAATAGCATTTAACCTAAAAATATTCGTGAATGAAAATTAAATTTTAATTTTGTAAGTATTTGTATTAAAATAATATCATTTATTTGTAATATTTTCCAGAGTATTATTGATTGTGAGACTGACATTGTGAGAACGATATTTAATTATGACTTGAAGTGTAATTTTTTTTTTAAAGGTTGGGACCCCAAAGAGAAATAAATCATAGATAACGATTAAACTACAAATTGTTACTTTTTTTTTTTTAAATGTACAAATTGTTACTATAATTGATAAAGTGACCAAAAAGAGAAATATTTAGATGAGAAACTTTAATTTTGTTAATTGATTGATTTAATCTGAATTTGAAATAGGTTCATAATTATTAGCTAATTCTTTACTAGGAAAATAATTTTTTTTAAGAAAATATTTTTTGAAAATAATTTCATTCTTAAATAAAGTAAATAACAATATAATGAAAAACATAAAATAAATGTTTGAAAAAATTGCAATAGTAATCTCTAGTCTCTAATCAATCACCATGGTACCATCAAATACAAATAATAAAAACAAATTAGCGACGGATATTTCCGTCACTAAATGTAGCGATGGATCATAGCGACAGACTCGTTCGTCGCTAAGTATAGCGACGGAAAAATCCATAGCTATTCCGTAGCAAAGTTCGTCACTAAATCGTCGTGGTAGGAGTTTAGTGACGGAAATATTGTGCGTCTAGCGACGGAAATATCCCTCGCTAGCCATAGCGACGGAAACTTCCGTCGCAATTTCCTCGCCAATTTCTACGACCAACTCGTCGTCCGGAGAATTATAGCGACGGACGGTTTCAAGTAGTGACGAAAATATCCGTCGCTAAAACTTAGCGACGGACAAAAATTGCGTCGCTAAAATCTAGCGACGGACGATATCTGTCGCTAAACAGTTTAGCGACGGATTTTTCGTGTTTAGCGACGGAAATTATCCGTCGCTATTTTTGCATTTTTTTGTAGTGTATGTTATGTAGTTCTTCGTATCTTAAGATGAATACTTTTATTTTGGACTACTGAAATCCGAACAATATAATTTTGAAACCATGATTTCTATATTCATATTCTACAATCGCTACAACTAATAGACGTGTGCCATAGAGTACAATGAATATATGGTCTTCTGATGTCTAGGTTGCGAGCTGGGGAGAGGATTTACTAGATCATGGGGTTCTTCCGGTTTTTCTTGTTAAAATAATTATCATTATTATACGATTTACTATTTTCTATGGCTCATAAATGTTCATTTAAATTTAATAATACTAATTCTATAATTGGTCAGATAAAATAAGGAGCAGTTTCAGATAACACTCACGTTGATGGAACTGTGAGATGGTTTATCAACAACTCAGAGTCTCTGGTCCTCTCCCTAACCTTCTGCAAAACTAAAAACTCTCTCTCCATAAGAGTTCTTTAGAGTAAGGGAAATTGCTTAGGGTCTGGAGGGAGAAACCAAGTCTCCCATTGAAGCATCTGCAGTGAAACCATGGAGCCAGGTATATTCATTAAACGCTAATTTAAGTATCTGTGAAAATCATGTGTTCCTAAGGTGCTGTATGCTTAAGATTTGACATACATTTGGTATCACAGCCAGGTATTAGAACATATGATTTTTCATATAGAATGATACAATAGACAGTTTTTTTTCGTACTGTTGATGCATGAGGAGTATTTTCACAGTGAAGCTGTTTTTCTGTTTATGTACACTGCTTTGTACGAAGATGTTTTGCTATATGTAATATGTACGCATCACTGCAATTCCTATGCTTAAGTTTGAGAAAACATGTAGCTTGCGCATGAGCATTCCTATGCCTAAGTTGAACGAGAAATAGAAGAAGCCAAAGAAGCAAAAGCAAAAATGGCTGAAGCATTAGCTAGGCTGGTATATATTCAACAATAAAATATAATGGATGTTGAATAATTAAAAGCAGAAGAAGAAATGATTAACTCAACTACTCTGATCTTGCCCCATAGTTAATTTTTTTTTTTTTGGTGAATTTGCCCCATAGTTAATGCTTATCTTTTAGTATGGTATGGTTAAACTGTTTCTAAATTCGTTCTAAGTCAAATTATTAGCTTTCAAAGTTAGATTTTATTTCTTAATGTAATGAATGTTCTAATATTTCATGCGGTTCTTGAAACTATGCTTCTTGGTTATGCATTAATGGACTAATTTTAGAATGCATCTTAGCTTGTTGGATGGCGAGCTCGATGGTCCCCGATTACCTCCGGAAGTAGTCAAAACATCGTCTAAACAACGCTGAAATCCTAGTGCATACTGTCACAACTCTCTATATATGATGAGTGTTGTCTCATATCTAGAAATGAAGACCGTCATCTCCAATCTAGCTAAAAACAAAACTCTTTTTCTATAGAGCATAAATGACTTGAAACCCAAGGAACTCTTTGTTTTAAATTTGAAAATGAAAAATGAAGTCATGAAGAAGATAACTCTTTCGCTTTTCACCGCAGCTCCCACCATCAGAGATGAAGAAGGTTGTATATAATTCCCCACAATGATTATTAATCTTTTAGACACTGACTTCAATTATTCCATACCACTTTGACTGTTTATGCATATGCTTCCATGTCACTTTTATTACATATGTAGTGTAATAATTTATTTTTTTTAAACATACAAATAAATAATTTAAAAATGAGAAAAAAAAACCTTGATGTATGAGTAGTGTTGTCTCTAATCTAGAGATGAAGTGCGTCGTCTCCAATCTAGCTAAAGACAAAACTCTTGTCCGGTAGACTAGAAATGACTAGACACAAAGAACTTTTTTTTTTTTAATGTGAGAATTGGAAATGAAGATTATATCTTTGTCGTTTTTCTCATCTCAACATAAGAGATGAATAAGCTAAGGTTGCTTATAATTCCTACAATGTTTTTGACTTTTTTTAAAAATTTTATTTTATTTTACAAATTCCAAAGGATGCTATATCATTGCCACACCATTCTAAGACCCAGATGTTTAGCATCAAAAAAATAAATTACAACAGAGGTACTAGTATGTCAAGTAAAAAGTCTACCGAGTCAACCCACAACAAACTACATCACAAGGGAGTACAACAAAGAAATTACTAAAGCTAGAACTATACACTACCAATACTATTGTTGCCCTCATCATGCTTCCGCAAGACCTGAAAAGGGCTAAGTTGAAAACATGAAAAATAGACAGTTAGCATAAAATGCTTAGAATGAACCACTCGGCACTATAAAATAGATACGCTTATATAAATTTTGAAAATACGGGGTTTTGTAATTAAAAATGGTTTGAACAAGGGATTTTAGAAATATTTAGTCCTAAACACTCTTAACTCAGATAAGACACCACATAATGGCCAAGTAAAAGGTTACAATATCATACCAAAGAGACACATGTATAAGCAAGCATAGATTAATAGTAATAATATACATAAATAAGATTCCCAAAGAATATGATAAATATCAACAACTCAAGAAATTATATAGATAAGTATGGATTTATGACTTAAATATATATAATAATAGTCATATAGCCTCATACTATTCCATACCATCATAAATATCAAGTATATAAGTAAAATAATCATGTTTAGAATCAATATGGAGGAAACCAAGTCTAATCAATAGGAGGAAGGGATAATCAACTGAGCGATATCTAACAAAGAATAATAATTTCTATATTGAACCCAAAACTACTCCTGTGGAAATAGGACTACTACCTTGCAGACCCCCTAACTGGGATTCTAAACCCAGCAGGTAGTAACCCCAGCCCCAACAACACAGCATGATTTCTACCTGGCAACTCGCATACAAATTTCCGTACTACAGGATGATTTCTAACATATACAATTTCTAGTGTATGACAGCTGATCTTGTAAGTTGTTTCATCTCTAACAGATACAATTCTCCATACTTTTTTAGGAGAAGGGTGCTTCCTTTTCTTGCCTATGACAGCTGATCTAGTAAAGCTGATTCATCTTTAAAAGCAGAGGGTGTTTTTATGTGTTATCTTTATACAGACTGCTCCTTTTATATGCGTTGTACACTCAGTGGTAGGATTACTTAGCTGGCTTTTCTGTAGTCTCACCTGCATGTATCTCTATATTTAACTAAACTTACTTCATAATGTGCCTTTTTACATATTTCAATGAAAACTTTCAAGAAAAGGTTCATAGGTTGTAAGCATTGCATCCAAGTTTCAATATCGAATACTCCTTGTGCATGACCTATACTAAACTAAGTTGCATCACCATTGCATTTGCTCCACGCTAAGGGTGTGCACATAATTTTGTTCCATTTATAATAGCAAAAATGTATATATCATGCTTCTAAACAATAGTATATGTGATTGGTACTTATTTTCTTATATGTTCTCATGGATTGGCTAACATCTCCTTTTTAGTTTATGCAAATGATTAATTTTAACTCTGATGCTATATACAACATGCATACTGAAGTTGTCTAACATCAATAAACTACGTTTAGATCATTAAAAACTAAAAAAACACTTTTAAAAATATTTTCAATCTACATATGGGAGAAACAAAGGGTTTTTTTTTTTCAACCAAAATACCTTTATACATTAAGAAACTTCATTAACAAGTGATCACTGATACAATTCATTTAATATCAAGATTTGTCCATGAATAAAGAATCATTTTCTTAATGGAGTCGTTATCAATGGTTTATCATATGTAGAGTTGGAATTATTCTATAATTAGCAACTCTTCGTTATTATGTTCTTAAAATTAGACATCACATTCTTTCCCATTTAGACTCCTTAAAATTGTACTCAATTTTCCTCTGTCATACAGAGTTCTTGACAAGTAGATTTTCTATGTAATTGATAAGAATTCCGGAGTAAAATTCAAGAATACAATAATTGTCAACACAAAAGTAAAAACATTAATAAATACCATCATTCTGTGAACTTTCCCTATCCAAACATTTTGTTTCAAATTTCTTAAAAGAGTCTTGCATTGGCCTTCATGTTGGGAAACATCTCATGGTATGATAGCTCTTTCAGCATGTGCTGCATCGAAATTAAAACAACAAAAACTTGTTCATATATTCCATTTTCCAAATATTTAATAACTTATTGGGAAACATCAGATGGTATAAACTTCATCGACAAAGTAAATAATCTTGACACATGTTAAACCATCCACACCCATGATATTTTGGGTATTGCAAAAGTATGTGGAAGAAGAAAAAATTAATAACTGCCATATATGTGGCTACAAGTCCTTTTTTTTAAATGAAATTTCTTAATCATTACTTTTATTTGTTTTAATTATTTATTTATAATACTTTATTGGTAAATAATAATTTATTAATATGTTAATGTGATAGTGGAGTTAGTTTTGAAAGATGATAGAGAATTGAATGGATGAAGAGTGAATAGTGAATAATTGTAAATTTTGTGATGTGGCATTTTGAAAGTGAGAAAAGATTGAATGAGTGCGGATAGCTTTAGGTTCGTGTCTAGGGAGGATACATGGACCAATGCAGAAAATAGACAATATTAGATGCACACAAAATATTACATATGTTTTTATTATGTAGATTCGTTTGATTAATTTAGTAATTCATCATATTCTCTTGTACGTGAAAAATTAACTAGTTTTTCGCATGTAATTTCTTTTCATTTGAAATGCCAACAAAAAATAAAAAAAGAACAAAAAAAATATTTTGACTTTTCTAAATTCATAAATGTGTACCTGGAGTGGTTGAAGGCTTATCATGATCACTTTCTTCATTTGAATTTTGAATAACACCACAGTCCCACACCTTCTCCAGTCCATCTTTGTTAAAAATTTTAACATCAAAGTGCATGTCTCCAAGATATGTATAGAATACAACTTCACCAATGTCAAGATCATTGTCTTCATAAAATGTCTCCCAACCGTCGCTAAAAAATGTGCCATCTCTCTCTGTTCGTACGTGAACCCTCCATTCGTGACCTGACGGTCGCCTCAAGGTTGCAATCTCACCTAACCATTTCCCCAAGAGCTTAACAAACTGTGTTGGAATCAGCTTCAAAATGGCAAAAACAATGAAAAAGTTACTACTAATTAAATAAATTTGTTGTATGAATATTTATTTTTTCTATTTTTTTTGTTGTCATGATAAAATTATATAATAACATAAAGTGAATAGATACACATTACAAATACATATCAAACCACAAATAACCAAATAGAAATGATGTACCGTGCAAACCAATAATAACATTATCGCCTAGAAAAAATAAATAAATAAACACACACACACACACACACACACACACACACACACACATATATATATATATATAGGATAGTTGTAGAAAGAACCAATCCTAGGCCACAACTCAAACTTTTCTACAATAATAGTAGCCCGAAATGTTAAAACCTTTTTGAACATCTTAAATATATGTCACCCAAGGCAGTCCTCCTATAACCCTCTCTTAAAATAAATTTCTCATCACCCTAAAATGCTAATCCAGTCCCAATACAAATACCCTTTATGATCCATTCAATGGTTCAAGTAACATTTGCATCCTCCATGGCTACTAGTTAGATTTGTAATCTAAAACAAACATTGTTCGACAGTACTTCCTTCGACTTCATCCCGAGCTAATCCCTATTATTCTAGATCAACGACTTCAACACCAAAACTAAGAGATCTTCCTCTTGAACAATAATACTGAGTATAAATTCAACAAGGTACCACTAATCCTCCATAACAACCAGTAAATCAATCTATAATCCAAAATCCACATCTTTCAAAATCATATTCTAAAACTATTACCCTATTCTTTAAAATCCTAGATGTATCAGAAAAAAAAGAGTGAAAACTCAGCAATGATTCTCTAGCCCTTCCTGACCATCACTAAATCTTCAACTCAAAACCACATATGTCAACACCACATTCTTAAACTTTAACCCTAACCTTTAAAATGCTAGATCTACCACTTCACAAAAAAAATTAGGTGAAAACGTGACAAAGTTTCTCTAGTACACGATGACTACCATAAGATCTCCAAAAAAAAAATCCATCGATTCAAACACAACGTATTCCAACTTGAACCCTACTATATACCATGATAGATATACCCCTTGGCTACCAAAATCAAATGAAAACTCAATAAAGAATCTTTATGACAGTAGTTCTTTTTTATGAAAAATGAAATTAAAGAAAAATGTTGTGAATGATTTGTATATAATTACCTTTTTCTCCTTGTCGTCATTCCCTATAGTTTGAGAGATATGAAAATCGTGAATTACAAAACTATCATTAGGGCTTTTGAGCTTTCTGTTGCTTGAAGATTGACTTTCCGCTTGATCCTTAATTAGGTTTTCCATTTTCTCCCCCTTGCACGCTTTGATAAACTACAATAAAATAAAATAATACAAACAATAATAAAATGCTTCTAGGATTCTTAATTTAGGTGTGTGTAGATATATAGTGGCGGAACCAAGGCAAGTGGAGGCGGCCCAAGCTCATTTAATGCACTTAATTAAATTCCTCTCATGGTAATATTGAAAAAAAAATTCCAACAATCAAATTACTATATGATGTATATTATAATATTACAAAAAATATTACTATATTATGTTAATGTATGTAAAATTCCAACAATAAAACTACAATATGATGTATATTATAGTATTCAAAAAAATATTACTATATTATGTTAATGTATGTACTTAAATTCCTCTCATGATATATTCAAAAAATAAAAATTCCAACAATCAAATTACTATATGATGGATATTATAGTATTAAAAAAATATTACTATATTATGTTAATGCACGTAATTAAATTCCTCTCATAATAATATTCAAAAAAATAAAAATTCTAACAATTAAATTACTATATAATGTATATTATAGTATTAAAAAAATATTACTATATTATGTTAATACACGTAATTAAATTCCTCTCATGATAATATTCAAAAAAAATTCCAACAACCAAATTACTATATGATGTATATTATAGTATTAAAAAAATATTACTATATTATGTTAATGTACGTAAAATTCCAACAATAAAATTACTATGTGATGTATATACACGGAAATAGTGATTATGATTCCATTCCTTATACACGGAAATTAATGTAATATTTTAATCAATTCCATTCCTGTATGAATATATTAATCTTGCGTATTTTTAATATATATATATATATATATATATATATATATATATAGATTACTATATGATCTATTTGGTACTATAAGAACAATAACACATTAAAAATATTACTATATTATTAAATTCTCTCATGACATTAATGTAATATTTTAATCAATTTCATTCATGTACGAATATATTAATCTTGCGTATTTTTAATATGTATATATATATTACTATGTTAATGTACGTAATTAAATTCCTCTCATGATAATTTTAAAAGAAAAAATTTCAACAATCAAATTACTATATGATGTATATTATTGTATTCTAAAAAAATATTACTATATTATGTTAATGTACCTAATTAAATTCGTCTCATGATTACAAAACTCTATATCCACAATTATATAACTTTATATTAACAATTTCAAACTCTGTATTCAACAGTATAACACAATTTTTTAATTTATATAACAAAATTGTGAATATAGAGTTCAAGAATTGTGAATATTGATTATGTAATTTTGTATATTGAGATCTAAAATTGTGAATATAGAGTTCTAAAATTGTGAACATAGAGTTCTAAAATTGTGAACATAGAGTTCTAAAATTGTGAGTATGGACCTGGGTCCACCTTGCATAATTTGCGGATGTTAGCAGCTTCCTTTCAGATAGATTATTTTGAGTAGAAAATTTTTTGATCATAAAATAGTTTATTTAAAACCTAAAACAAAATATTTGATTTTAATAGCATTTAACCTAAAAGTATTTATGATTGAAAATAAAATTTTAATTTTGTAAGTATTTGTATTAAAATAATATCGTTTTGTAAGTATTTGTATTAAGGCTGAGAACCCAAAGAAAAATAAATTAATGTAGGGTTGAAATGACTAGACACAAAGAATTTTTTTTTTTTTTTAATATGAGAATACGAAATGAAGATTATATCTTTGTCGTTTTTCTCCCCTCATCATAAGAGATGAATAAGCTAAGGTTGCTTATAATTCCTACAATTTTTTGACTTTTTTAAAAATTTTATTTTATTTTACAAATTCCAAAGGATGCTATATGATTGCCACACCATTCTAATTGGAAAAATATGGGCTAAAAGAGACAATTATACTTTTTGACCGAGATTAGATATATATCTTTGATTTTTTTTTAAAAAAAAACTTCAATGTCTTTGATAATTGTTTCATCATTTCACTAATATCGTTTTTTAGCAACACCATATATTTAATTTAAGAGCCCAATGGTCTAGGGGCACTAGCATTTAGCTTTGCAAAAATATTGGGTGCACCATATTGTATAGGTGTTATACATCAATGATAAACGAGCAAAGCATACAACGCACCTACTTGAAACACACCCAAATTTAAAGTTGAAACGTTTCATAAAAGCAAGCTGCGATATTTGTTTGATTGCAATATTTCTATAATTAGCAACTCTTCATTTTTGTCTTCTTAAAATTAGAAATCACATTCTTTCCCATTTAGACTCCTCAAAATTGTACTCAAATTTCCATTGTCATACAGAGTTCTTGACAAGTTGATTTTCCATGCGATTGATAAGAATTATGGAGTAAAATTCTACAATACAATAATGTCAACACAAAAGTAAAAACATTAATAAATACCATCCATTCATCATTCGGTGAACTTTTCCTATCCAAACATTTTGTTTCAAATTTCTTAAAACAATCTTGCATTGATTTCCTTGTTGGGAAAACATCTCATGGTATGATAGCTCTTTCAGCATGTGCTGCATCGAAATTAGAACAATAAAAACTTATTCATATATTTCATTTTCCAAATATTTAATAACTTAGTAGTATAAACTTGTTCAACAGGTAAATAATCTTGACACGTGTTAAGCCATCCACACCCATGAAATTTTGGGTATTGCAAAATGATGTGGAAGAAAAAATAATAATAACTGCCATGTGGTGGTTAGTCTTTTAAAAAAAATTCTTAATCATTACTTTTATTTATTTTAATTATTATTAATACTTTATTGGTATATAATAATTTTTTAAATAAGTTGTGATAGTGGAGTTAGTTTTGAAAGAGGAGAGAGAATTGCAAGGTTGAAGGTTGAAGGGTGAATAGTGAATAATTGTCAATTTTTTGATGTGGCATTTTGAAAGTGAGAGAAGATTGCATGAGTGCCGATAGCCTTAGGTCTTTGTGTCTAGGGGACGGGACATGGAACAATGCAGAAAATAGACAATATTAGATGCACACAAAATTTTACATACAATTTATTCATGTTTTTATTATGTAGATTCGTTTCATTAATTTATTAATTCATCATATTCTCTTTTGGCCCATAATTTCTTTTCATTCGAAATGCCAACAAAAAAATATTTTGACTTTTTAAAATTCATAAATGTGTACCTGCACTGGTTGAAGGATTATCATCATGATCGCTTTCTTCATTAGACTTTTGAATAACATCAGAGTCCCACATCTTCTCCCGTCCATCTTTGTTAAAAATTTTGACATCAAAATGCATGCCTCCAACATGTGTATAGAATACAACTTGACCAATGTAAAGATCATTGTCTTTATAAAATGTCTCCCAACCTTCGCTAAAAAATGTGCCATCTCTCTCTGTGCGTATGTGAACCCTCCATTGTTTACCTGACGGTCGCCTCAAGGTTGCAATCTCACCTAACAACTTTCCCATGTGCTTGACAAACATTGGTGGAATTAGCTTCAAAATGGCAAAAACAATGAAAAAGTTACTGCTAATTAAATAAGTTTATTGTTTTGATATTTCTTTTTTCTATTTTTTTTTGTTGTCCCCATAAAATTTAATAATACAGAAGTGAATAGATACACATTACAAATAAATATCAAACCAAAAATAACCAAATAGAAATGATGTAGCATGCAACCCAACAATAACAGTATCTCGTAGAATAAATAACAACAATATAAATATCATAGATGTAGAAATAACCAATCCTAGGCCACAACTCAAACTTTTCTACAACAGGTTCTGTAGTCCTGACCATCACTAAATCTTCAACTCACAACCACATATGTCAACACCACATTCTCAAACTTTAACCCTAACCTCTAAAATTCAAGATCTACCACTTCACAATAAAAACTAATTTAAGTGAAAACTTGACAAAGTTTCTCTAGTACACGATGACCACAATAAAATCTACAAACAAAAATCGACCTATTCAAACACAATGTACTCTAACTTGAACCCTACTATGTACCATGATAGATATACCCCTTAACTACCAAAATCAAATGAAAACGTACTCAATAAAGATTCTTTTTGATAATAGTTATTTTTACTAAAAAAAATGAAAATTTAAAGAAGAATGTTGCGAATGATTCATATATAATTACCTTTTTCTCCTAGTCGTCATTCCCTATAGTTTGAGAGATATGAAAATCATGAACTTCAAAAGTATAAGGACTTTTGATCTTTTTGTTGCTTGAAGATTGACCTTCCCCTCCTTGATCCTTAGTTAGGTTTTCCATTTCTCCCTCTTACACGCTATGATAAACAACAATAAAATAAAATAAAATAAACAGTAATAAAGTGCTTGTAGGATTCTTAATTTAGGTGTGTGTAGATATATAGTGGCGGAACCAACCCAAGTGAAGGCGGCCCAAGCTCATTCAAAATTATTTTTTAAAAAAATAAATCTAGCATAGGTCTAAAAGAGATATATATTTATGGCTAAAATAGAAATTTTTTAAAGGTTCAAAACCGAAAAGGAAACAAATAAAGTGATGATTAAAATTAAAATTGCTACTAAAATTTATTGACTAAATAGTGAAATAAACCCCAAATGAGAAAATTGGAATTTCAAATATGTTGACATTTATTAGCTAATTACTTATTACTAAAAGAAATTTTTTTATAATTCGTCATATTTGGCAATAATAATTTATTTCCTAAATTAAAAAAATAGCAATGAAAAAGATAAATTTATTGTTTGATAAGCGATACAGTTGGCAATTTGGTATAGATAATCAATTAAGGGAAAATTACACTTTTAGTCAATTAGACTTGAAGATTGACTTTTCCCTTGATTGTCAGTGATGTTTTCTAATTTATTTTTGCGTATTAGTTATTACAGCGTAAGATAAATCAC
Organism: Ipomoea triloba; assembly: GCF_003576645.1. Taxonomy (NCBI): domain Eukaryota; kingdom Viridiplantae; phylum Streptophyta; class Magnoliopsida; order Solanales; family Convolvulaceae; genus Ipomoea; species Ipomoea triloba. Next base: position 26,079,819 of record NC_044924.1, read on the forward strand.
AATAAAAAAAACTATGGTGTTTTTAGGACTCTTAATTTATGTCTGTGTAAATTATTTAGGGGAATTAGAGCAATTTTTTTTAGGAAATTTGGACAAAAAATAATTAGCCAATTAGAAAATGCGAACCACAAACTCTTCTTCTACACCCTTCATCTTCCTTCTCCCAACCAAAGCATAGCAATAACTCCACCATTTCAACTCAAAAACACAACAAATAACACACATAAATACCTCATTTCAATAACTTATACTAGAGGATGGAAGGGGGGAAAGGAAGAAGAAAGTTACCAAGTCTTGGGCCTAGGATTTGGAGAAGAGAAGTTTAAATCAAGAAGAAAAATTTAGAGAGAGAGAGACTTACGTGAGAGAAGGAGAGGAATTGTGGGCGGCAAAATGAGAAGGAAAATGGGGAAGACATGAGTAATGCTATTTATATAGGTAGGATTTTTGAGGAAAAATTGTAATTATTAAATTTTAGGGTAAAAAATACGGGTTAGAGATTTGTGCTCATGATAAATTATTGGACTTAGGAATATAAAGTATATTTGTGCTCAAACTTTGATAGTTATAAAAATGATTTTAGCCGGTTGTTATGACATGGACCCATGTCCACCTTGCCCTGGTTCCATGTTCACAATTTTAGATCTCTATGTTCACAATTATAGAATTCTATGTTCACAATTTTAGAACTCTATATTCACAATTACAAAACTCTATATTCACAATTTCATAACTCTATATTCATAATCTATATTCACAATTTCATAAATCTATATTCAACAGTATAACACAATTTTTGAATCTATATACCAAAATTGTGAATATAGAGTTCAAAAATTTTGAATATTGAGTAATATAATTTTGTATATTGAGATTTAAAATTGTGAATATAGAGTTCTAAAATTGTGAACATAGAGTTTTAGAATTGTGAATATGGACACGGGTCCATGGCATAATTTGTTGATGCTAGCAAGCTACTCTCAGATAGATTTTGGGTAGAAATTTTTTTTATGATAAAATAGTTTATTTAATGCCTAAAACAAAATAATTCATTTTAATAGCATTTAACCTAAAAATATTCGTGAATGAAAATTAAATTTTAATTTTGTAAGTATTTGTATTAAAGTAATATCATTTATTTGTAATATTTTGCAGAGTATTATAGATTGTGAGACTGACATTGTGAGAACGATATTTATGACTTGAAGGTTGGGAACCCAAAGAGAATTAAATCATTGATAACGATTAAACTACAAATTGTTAATTTTTTTTTTTAGAATGTACAAATTGTTACTATAATTGATAAAGTGACCAAAAACAGAAATATTTAAATGAGAAACTTTAATTTTGTTTATTGATTGATTTAATCTGAATTTGAAATAGGTTCATAATTATTAGCTAATTCTTTACTAGGAAAAGAAATTTTTAAAAAAAAATATTTTTTGAAAATAATTTCATTCTTAAATAAAGTAAATAACAATATAATGAAAAACATAAAATAAATGTTTGAAAAAATTGCAATAGTAATCTCTAGTCTCTAATCAATCACCATGGTATGTTATGTAGTTCTTCGTATCTTAAGATGAATACTTTTATTTTGGACTACTGAAATCCGAACAATATAATTTTGAAACCATGATTTCTATATTCATATTCTACAATCGCTACAACTAATAGACGTGTGCCATAGAGTACAATGAATATATGGTCTTCTGATGTCTAGGTTGCGAGCTGGGGAGAGGATTTACTAGATCATGGGGTTCTTCCGGTTTTTCTTGTTAAAATAATTATCATTATTATACGATTTACTATTTTCTATGGCTCATAAATGTTCATTTAAATTTAATAATACTAATTCTATAATTGGTCAGATAAAATAAGGAGCAGTTTCAGATAACACTCACGTTGATGGAACTGTGAGATGGTTTATCAACAACTCAGAGTCTCTGGTCCTCTCCCTAACCTTCTGCAAAACTAAAAACTCTCTCTCCATAAGAGTTCTTTAGGGTCTGGAGGGAGAAACCAAGTCTCCCATTGAAGCATCTGCAGTGAAACCATGGAGCCAGGTATATTCATTAAACGCTAATTTAAGTATCTGTGAAAATCATGTGTTCCTAAGGTGCTGTATGCTTAAGATTTGACATACATTTGGTATCACAGCCAGGTATTAGAACATATGATTTTTCATATAGAATGATACAATAGACAGTTTTTTTTCGTACTGTTGATGCATGAGGAGTATTTTCACAGTGAAGCTGTTTTTCTGTTTATGTACACTGCTTTGTACGAAGATGTTTTGCTATATGTAATATGTACGCATCACTGCAATTCCTATGCTTAAGTTTGAGAAAACATGTAGCTTGCGCATGAGCATTCCTATGCCTAAGTTGAACGAGAAATAGAAGAAGCCAAAGAAGCAAAAGCAAAAATGGCTGAAGCATTAGCTAGGCTGGTATATATTCAACAATAAAATATAATGGATGTTGAATAATTAAAAGTAGAAGAAGAAATGATTAACTCAACTACTCTGATCTTGCCCCATAGTTAATTTTTTTTTTTTTGGGTGAATTTGCCCCATAGTTAATGCTTATCTTTTAGTATGGTATGGTTAAACTGTTTCTAAATTCGTTCTAAGTCAAATTATTAGCTTTCAAAGTTAGATTTTATTTCTTAATGTAATGAATGTTCTAATATTTCATGCGGTTCTTGAAACTATGCTTCTTGGTTATGCATTAATGGACTAATTTTAGAATGCATCTTAGCTTGTTGGATGGCGAGCTCGATGGTCCCCGATTACCTCCGGAAGTAGTCAAAACATCGTCTAAACAACGCCGAAATCCTAGTGCATACTGTCACAGCTCTCTATATATGATGAGTGTTGTCTAATATCTAGAAATGAAGACCGTCATCTCCAATCTAGCTAAAAACAAAACTCTTTTTCTATAGAGCATAAATGACTTGAAACCCAAGGAACTCTTTGTTTTATGAGCACCCTAAGTTGCATCACCATTGCATTTGCTCCACGCTAAGGGTGTGCACATAATTTTGTTCCATTTATAATAGCAAAAATGTATATATCATGCTTCTAAACAATAGTATATGTGATTGGTACTTATTTTCTTATATGTTCTCATGGATTGGCTAACATCTCCTTTTTAGTTTATGCAAATGATTAATTTTAACTCTGATGCTGTATAGAACATGCATACTGAAGTTGTCTAACATCAATAAACTATGTTTAGATCATAAAAAAAAAAAACACTTTTAAAAATATTTTCAATCTACATATGGGAGAAATAAGGGGTTTTTTTTTTCAACCAAAATACCTTTATACATTAAGAAACTTCATTAACGAGTGATCACTGATACAATTCATTTAATATCAAGATTTTTCCATGAATAAAGAATCATTTTCTTAATGGAGTCATTATCAATGGTTTATCATATATAGAGTTGGATTTATTCTATAATTAGCAACTCTTCGTTATTATCATCTTGAAATTAAATATCACATTCTTTCACATTTAGACTCCTTAAAATTGTACTCAATTTTCCTCTGTCATACCGGGACTTCTAACCCACGTGCCCATATGACAAGATACCAGGCAGTCATGGTAATGACCGGGGCAGGTGACGCCATAATGTGCAGAGCATTTTTGTCCACTTTGGATGCCATCGCCCAAGATTGGTTCAACACGATTCCGGATGGTTCGATTCAGAATTTTGCGAAGTTGTCCAAACATTTTTTGACTTATTTCTCTGGGCATATACAACACAACAAACTATTTTCACATCTCTACGGAGTAAAGCAGGACATGGGCGAAAGCTTAAGAATTTTTTTAAGCAAATGGAAAACGGAAGTCAATAATGTGTGCGCCTTTGATTCTAAGGTGGCAATCCTCATGTTTATCCAGGCATTGTGGTCAGGAAATTTTCATAGATAGCTGAACACTCACCATCCACGCTACTATGAGAAGTTAATGAGGATAGCAAACCGCTATGCCGAGGCCGAGGAGGATGATAGAAAGAAGAAAGATGAGGAAGAGGGCAGGAGTGGAGGACTTGACAAAGTTGGTCCGACCAACCACACACTACGCCCAAACCAGTTATCCGCAACAAAGGGGAATTTCAAGAAAGGCCTCATCTCACCCCACCGCAACACTTAACATATATATATAGAAGTTACTTTCAGGCGATCACTAGCTGTTTTAATATTTTATTACAATTTTCAAATGGTGTACATCTCTGCCACGTGTTTTTAATTGAAAAATGATTGAGAAATCTGATAGTTACACATTTAATTTGACCGTGATTAGAAATATCTTTGTTTATTTATTTGTATTTGAAGCTAAATGCTCTTGAAAATCAAATGGGAGGGTCAAAAAGGAAATGGACTGTAGTAGATGAAAAAGCTAGTTTTAGAAAGAGAAAATTTTGTGACACGAGAGATGGGCAAACAAAGACAAAAAATAATAATTTGATAAAGGATGATTTCAAGAATGATGCAATAATAATGAGTAAAGCAGCAGATGAAGAGTTAGAGTACATGATGCAGAACATGGGTATATATTCAACAATAAAATATAATGGATGTTGAGTAATAAAAGCAGAAGACGAAATGATTAATTCAACTTGATCTTGCCCCATAGTTAATTTCTTCTTCTTTTATTTTTTTTTTTTGGTGAATTTGCCCCATAGTTAATGCTTATCTTTTTGTATGGTATGGTTAAACTGTTTCTAAATTCGTTCTAAGTCAAATTATTAGCTTTCAAAGTTAGATTTAATTTCTTAATGTAATGAATGTTCTAATATTTCCTGCGGTTCTTGCACTACACCAAAAAGGTTATTTAGTGGCGGTTAATTTGTTATTTAGAGGCGGTTCAAAACCGCCACTAAACTGTTTAGAGGCGGTTCCCCAACTTATTTCGCGACGGTTATGAGTACATTCAGCGGCGGTTTTAAAACCGACTGTAATATTTATTTAATATTTACTATAAATTTTAGCGGCGATTATTAAGTGTCGCTAGTAAAAGAATACTTTTTAATTTTAGTATTATTAATAGTGATTTTATAATTGTCGCTAAAATATATTTTTATTTTCTATTTGTATTTTCTCATCTAATAGCGATTGTTTTTAATTACTACTCAAATTTGCATGGTATTATTTGTAATATTTTTTTTAATTGCCATTAAATTACTTTTTGATGTAAATCTTTACTTTCAAATATGCATTGCAAAACACAAATAATTACACATTTAATTTAATTGCCAAATACTAATGTTTAACAATATTCAAGTTCACATATTAAAAGAAAATCAATTCTACATATTAAAAGAAATCAATTATATGCATTATATAATAAATATAACACAACATTGTAGTTCATTCAACGTGACGCTATCATGCAAGAGATTTCCTGTTTTATTTAAGATGAAAATTTCTTTCCACTCCCCGGTAAAGATTTCTTGTAGAGGGCATCATAGAAATTGTGCTCTGCTTCCGACTGTTCACACTCAATGACTTGGATATCAGTTGATGGCAGGACAAGAATTGGCCTAATTCAAAAGAACATACAAGACATCAATATGCTGCTAGTTAAAGCTTTGCCTCTCAAGTAAACATTGGGCATTAGAGAAAATGAGGAAAAAAATGGTAATGTACTACCTCCCTTCCTTGTCCTTTGTTTCCTTTGTTCTCTTAAGCATTAATGATCTAAGAATTACTCTCTGATCACCATTCTCATAAGGTCTCTGTATTAACTTATTCCACCTACAAGATAGCAAAGTTAAGCAATCTAGTTCAGTTAAACTTATAACATGTATATACAGTTATTAAAATATAAGACATACCTTGCCCAATTGCACCATGGCTCAACATGCAAGAAACACAGAAGGCTGTAAAGATCTTGCACATTATTCTGCAGCAATTAGTGTGGACATCATTAACTAAACAAGATATAGAGAACTATCTAAAAAGTATTATGTTTCTCACATGAGATGGTCTTTAGATAGAAAGAAACTCCAGTTAGAAAGCAGCCAATGAATGTTCCTGTTGCTGACACCTTAAAAATACACACAAAACATGTTTTCAAAATAACCGAAAAACTAAAATTGTTATGAGCTAGGCATGACCAAGAGAAAGTATGTAGTCGAATTACCATAAGAAGTGGTCTTCTTCCTGATCTGTCCATCAACATTGCCCCACCCACAGTAATAGGGACCTGTTGAAACAACATTAATTCAAGCATGAAAATATTCCTTAATCACTGAGTTTTGTTGAGAACTTTGAATTTCTAACAAACCTGAACAATATCATTGGCAATAGTCCCAATATTTCTATTGGAAAGTCCTGCAGTTTTCGTCCATAAAAGTTAGTAACACTACATACTACAAGGCTACACTAACAGAAAATGTTGCAAATCTGAACTGATCAATAACCTGCTGCTGAAAAGGTTTCGCTAGCGTAAAAACCAATACCATTTATCCCGATAAATTGTTGCTGGTCTCATCTTACTTTCTATATCTGCTGCTTGTCTAGGAAAAGGAACCCGAAGCTTGGAAGTGCTCCCTTGATATCCAGCCTGAAAATAAACAAACACACACACACAACTTAAACATCTTCAATATAACAGTTGAATCCATTTTTTCCAAGCAGAATGAACATCATCCATTTAATCCACTTTTTTCTTTATGCACATTCTGTTTGAACTACAAGCAAATAGTTGGTGAGCATGAAGTGGAAACACGTAGTGCCACAACAATTGAAATGTACAAAGTAGTGCACAAATTCATCAATTAACATCACTGAGTTCACACAGCATTATTGACCTCTGACTTCGTTCTCGAGTCGATTGAGATCCATTTTCATCGGATCCGAGCCATGCAGTAGATTTATGGACTCGGCCTCACCGACGCTCCCCTCCTGGCCGTCTTCTCTTCCTTGAACGACGCCGGCACCGTCAGTGATCTACTCCCTAATCTTCTCTCTCGCATCAAATTCCTCCTCCTCGCCTAACTGCAATACTCAAAAACACAAAACACCAGACAGTGATTACAAAATACGGGAGACAGACAGACACACACAAAGAGATAGACAGAGAGAGATCAAAGTGTGTGAGTGCAAAGAAATTGCCGGCGAACTCTGCAAACAATCGCTGTCTCAGACATTTAGGCGAAGAGAATGAGTGAGAGAGGGGGAATAATGAGGCTTAAATTAGAAATCGCAGAGAGGGAATAAGGAAACGGGTTAACAGACTAATTTTTAATGATTAACAGAGGAGAATGCATAAGAGGGAATTTATTTTTAGTGACGGTTTATACCGCCACTAAACACTTATTTAGTGGTGGTTATAACAAACCGCCGCTAATATTCTGTTGCTAAATGGCTGATTTTTTGTAGTGTTGAAACTATGTTTCTTGGTTATGGATTAATGGACTAATTTTGGAATGCATCTTAGCTTGTTGGATGGCGAGCGCGCTCGTCCCCGATTTCCTCCGGAAGTAGTCAAAACATTGTCAAAACATCGCTGAAAACCTACTGCATACTATCGCAGGTCTCTAGATATGATGAGTGTTGTCTCATATCTAGAAATGAAGACCGTCATCTCCAATCTATAAGCTAAAAACAAAATTCTTTTTCTATAGAGCATAAATGACTCGAAACCGAAAGAACTCTTTGTTTTAGATTTGGAAATGGAAAATGAAGTCATGAAGAAGATATCTTTTTCACTTCTCACCACAGCTCCCACCGTCATAGATGAAGATGGTTGTATATAATTCCCCACAATGATTATCAATCTTTTAGACACTGACTTGAATTATTCCATGTCACTTTGACTGTTTATGCATATGATTCCATGTCACTTTTAATACATATGTAGTATAATAATTTATTTTTTTAAAATATACAAATAGATATATTTAAAAATGAAAAAAAAAAACTTGATGAATGAGTAGTGGTTTCTCTAATCTAGAAATGAAGAGCGTCGTCTCCAATCAAGCTAAAGACAAAACTCTTGTCCGGTAGAGTAGAAATGACTAGACACAAAGAATTTTTTTTTTTTAATATGAGAATGCGAAATGAAGATTATATCTTTGTCGCTTTTCTCCCCTCATCATAAGAGATGAATAAGCTAAGGTTGCTTATAATTCCTACAACTTTTTTGACTTTTTTTAAAAATTTTATTTTATTTTACAAATTCCAAAGGATGCTATATGATTGCCACACCATTCTAATTGGAAAAAGATGGGCTAAAAGAGACAATTATACTTTTTGACCGAGAATAGAGATATATCTTTGATTTTTTTTTAAAAAAAAAAAACTTCAATGTCTTTGATAATTGTTTCATCATTTCACTAATATCTTTTTTAGCAACACCATATATTTAATTTAAGAACCCAATGGTCAAGGGGCACTAGTATTTAGCTTCGCAAAAATATTGGGTGCACCATATTGTATAGGTGTTATACATCAATAATAAACGAGCAAAGCATACAACGCACCTACTTGAAACACACCCAAATTTAGAGTCGAAACATTTCATAAAAGCAAGCTGCGATATTTGTTTGATTGAAATATGAAATTCGAACGAGGAAGCAAAATATCATTTTGAAACATACGGGGTGCTACCGTTTAGGCTACCAACCAGGCCCAAACATACAGGCTAAAAGGGTTCTATCTAGCGAAAACATTTCAGCATAATCCAAAGAGCAAATCTACAATTCTACAACATTAAACAACTTCAATAATTCTAATCCACAAGTAATTTTATACAACCCGAAAGAGTTACTGTAACACCCCGAATTCTAGTACTAGAGGCTAGGTAAATTTTAAGCTTACACAGTAGAAAATAGATCAAAAGATACTAATTAAAACAGAGTTTAAAGTTTAAAACTAGCAAGCAGCAGAAAATAGATAAAAAGATACTAATTACAACAGAGTTTAAAGTTTAAAACTATAAAGCATCGTACAGGGAGTGCTACCGCCACAACTACGGTAACTCGGATAGCTGCTACGACTAAATTTCAAAAGTGTTATACATCAATCTAACAGTAAGGGTTCTAAAACAGCTAGTGGTCACCTGAAAGTCAAATAAGTCTTCCAATTGTATGGGTTCTAACACTTTTAAAAATATTTTCAATCTATATATTGGAGAAATAAGGGGTTTTTTTTTAAAATCAAAATACCAAGGGCTGAGAAGCCGTTGAGCATTAATGCCTTGAGCTGAACGTTGGGTGTCAATGCTGAGGAGCTTGAACGTTGAGGAGCTGAACGTTGGTCATCAATGCTGAGGAGCTGAACATTGATGCTGAGGAGTGAGGTGTCTTGGGTAGTTTGAACGGCAACTGTCTTGGACAAGGTCTTGCCAATGGTTCCGGGTCGGGTGCTGCTAGCCTGATTACTCTGTCAGGTGCGTCTCATTGCTTGAGGTGTCAACCGGATGGCTTCTGCCTTACAAAAGGCAGAGCTCTGCGCAGGGAGAAGTTGGGGGACACCTTTAAGGGTGAGGGCACTTTGGTGGTTGATAGGTGGATAAGGGGCATTGGTCCCACACTTTGTATGGGGCAATGTTCCATTTTGATGTTCTAGATTTTGCATGTGAATAGACTGTGGAAGGGGGGAAGGGAACCCATAGAATTGTAAAAGCTTGTGGTAAGTAATGCTTTTGATAGCTTGTTTTGATTGAAAGGATAATTTGTACTTGGCGAATTAGCTAGGCTTGATTGATGTAGGCAACTTTGCCACTCTTTGTGATAGGGCCACTTTTGGGTCCATGTATGAGATATTGTTTTGAGATGATATAAAATGACAAGGTTGTTAAAAAAAAAATCTATATATTGGAGAAATAAGGGGTTTTTTTTTAAAATCAAAATACCTTTATACATTAAGAAACTTCATTAACAAGTGATGACTGATACAATTCATTTAATATCAAGATTTTTCCACGAACAAAGAACCATTTTCTCAATGGAGTCGTTATCAATGGTTTATCATATGTAGAGTTGGATTTATTCTATAATTAGAAACTCTTCATTATTATGTTCTTAAAATTAGACATTACATTCTTTCCCATTTAGACTCCTTAAAATTGTACTCAATTTTCCTTTGTCATACAGAGTTCTTGACAAGTAAATTTTCTATGTAATTGATAAGAATTCCGGAGTAAAATTCAAGAATACAATAATTGTCAACACAAAAGTAAAAACATTAATAAATACCATCATTCAGTGAACTTTCCCTATCCAAACATTTTGTTTCAAATTTCTTAAAACAGTCTTGAATTGGCCTTCATGTTGGGAAACATCTCATGGTATGATAGCTCTTTCAGCATGTGCTGCATCGAAATTAAAACAACAAAAACTTGTTCATATATTCCATTTTCCAAATATTTAATAACTTATTGGGAAACATCTGATGGTATAAACTTCATCGACAAAGTAAATAATCTTGACACATGTTAAGCCATCCACACCCATTAAATTTTGGGTATTGCAAAAGTATGTGGAAAAAGAAAAAATTAATAACTGCCATATATGTGGCTACAAGTCCTTTTTCTTAAATGAAATTTCTTAATCATTACTTTTATTTGTTTTAATTATTTATTTATAATACTTTATTGGTAAATAATAATTTATTAATATGTTAATTTGATAGTGGAGTTAGTTTTGAAAGATGATAGAGAATTGAATGGATGAAGAGTGAATAGTGAATAATTGCAAATTTTGTGATGTGGCATTTTGAAAGTGAGAAAAGATTGAATGAGTGCGGATAGCCTTAGGTTCGTGTCTAGGGAGGGGACATAGACCAATGCAGAAAATAGACAATATTAGATGCACACAAAATATTACATATGTTTTTATTATGTAGATTCGTTTGATTAATTTAGTAATTCATCATATTCTCTTGTACGTGAAAAATTAACTAGTTTTTCGAATGTAATTTCCTTTCATTTGAAATGCCAACAAAAAATAAAAAAAGAAGAAAAAAATATTTTGACTTTTTTAAATTCATAAATGTGTACCTGGAGTGGTTGAAGGCTTATCATGATCACTTTCTTCATTAGAATTTTGAATAACACCACAGTCCCACACCTTCTCCAGTCCATCTTTGTTAAAAATTTTAACATCAAAGTGCATGTCTCCAAGATATGTATAGAATACAACTTCACCAATGTAAAGATCATTGTCTTCATAAAATGTCTCCCAACCGTCGCTAAAAAATGTGCCATCTCTCTCTGTTCGTACATGAACCCTCCATTCGTGACCCGACGGTCGCCTCAAAGTTGCAATCTCACCTAACCATTTCCCCAAGAGCTTAACAAACTGTGTTGGAATCAGCTTCAAAATGGCAAAAACAATGAAAAAGTTACTGCTAATTAAATAAATTTGTTGTATGGATATTTATTTTTTCTATTTTTTTGTTGTCATGATAAAATTATATAATGACATAAAGTGAATAGATACACATTACAAATACATATCAAACCACAAATAACCAAATAGAAATGTTGTACCGTGCAAACCAACAATAACAATATCCCGTAGAAAAAATAAATGACTAAATATATATATATACATATATATATATATATATATAGGATAGTTGTAGAAAGAACCAATCCTAGGCCACAACTCAAACTTTTCTACAATAATAGTAGCCCAAAATGTTAAAACGTTTTTGAACATCTTAAATATATGTCACCCAACGCAGTCCTCCTATAACCCTCTCTTAAAATAAATTTCTCATCACCCTAAAATGCTAATCCAGTCCCAAAACAAATACCTTTTATGATCCATTCAATGGTTCAAGTAACATTTGCATCCTCCATGGCTACTAGTTAGATTTGTAACCTAAAACAAACATTGTTCGACACTACTTCCTTCAACTTCATCCCGAGCTAATCCCTATTATTCTAGATCAATGACTTCAACACCAAAACTAAGAGATCTTCCTCTTGAACAACAATACTGAGTATAAATTCAACAAGGTACCACTAATCCTTCATAACAACCAATAAATCAATCTATAATCAAAAATCCACATCTTTCAAAATCATATTCTAAAAGTATTACCCTATTCTCTAAAATCCTAGATGTATCAAACCACAAAAAAAAAAAAAAAAATTTAAGAGTGAAAACTCAGCAATGATTCTCTAGCCCTTCCTGCCCATCACTAAATCTTCAAGTCAAAACCACATATGTCAGCACCACATTCTTAAACTTTAACCCTAACCTCTAAAATGCTAGATCTACCACTTCACAAAAAAAAAATTAGGTGAAAACGTGACAAAGTTTCTCTAGTACACGATGACTACCATAAGATCTCCAAACAAAAATCCATCGATTCAAACACAACGTATTCCAACTTGAACCCTACTATATACCATGATAGATATACCCCTTAGCTACCAAAATCAAATGAAAACTCAATAAAGAATCTTTATGACAGTAGTTCTTTTTTATGAAAAATTAAATTAAAGAAAAATGTTGTGAATGATTTGTATATAATTACCTTTTTCTCCTTGTCGTCATTCCCTATAGTTTGAGAGATATGAAAATCGTGAATTACAAAACTATCATAAGGGCTTTTGATCTTTCTGTTGCTTGAAGATTGACTTTCCGCTTGATCCTTAATTAGGTTTTCCATTTTCTCCCCCTTGCACGCTATGATAAACAACAATAAAATAAAATAAACAATAATATAATGCTTCTAGGATTCTTAATTTAGGTGTGTGTAGATATATAGTGGCGGAACCAACGCAAGTGGAGGCAGCCCAAGCTCATTTAATGCACTTAATTAAATTCCTCTCATGATAATATTGAAAAAAAATTTCCAACAATCAAATTACTATATGATGTATATTATAATATTACAAAAAATATTACTATATTATGTTAATGTATGTAAAATTCCAACAATAAAACTACAATATGATGTATATTATAGTATTCAAAAAAATATTACTATATTATGTTAATGTATGTAATTAAATTCCTCTCATGATATATTCAAAAAATAAAAATTCCAACAATCAAATTACTATATGATGTATATTATAGTATTAAAAAAATATTACTATATTATGTTAATGCACGTAATTAAATTCCTGTCATAATAATATTCAAAAAAAAATAGAAATTCTAACAATTAAATTACTATATAATGTATATTATAGTATGAAAAAAATATTACTATATTATGTTAATACACGTAATTAAATTCCTCTCATGATAATATTCAAAAAAAATTCCAACAACCAAATTACTATATGATGTATATTATAGTATTAAAAAAATATTACTATATTATGTTAATGTACGTAAAATTCCAACAATAAAATTACTATGTGATGTATATACACGGAAATAGTGATTATGATTCCATTCCTTATTATACACGGAAATTAATGTAATATTTTAATCAATTCCATTCCTGTATGAATATATTAATCTTGCGTATTTTTAATATATATATATATATAGATTACTATATGATCTATTTGGTACTATAAGAACAATAACACATTAAAAATATTACTATATTATTAAATTCTCTCATGACATTAATGTAATATTTTAATCAATTCCATTCATGTATGAATATATTAATCTTGCGTATTTTTAATATGTATATATAGATTACTATGTCAATGTACGTAATTAAATTTCTCTCATGATAATTTTAAAAGAAAAAATTCCAACAATCAAATAACTATATGATGCATATTATTGTATTTAAAAAATATTACTCTATTATGTTAATGTACGTAATTAAATTCCTCTCCTGATAATATTTAAAAAAAAATCCAACAATCAAATTACTATATGATGTATATTATAGTATTCATTAAAAATATTACTATATTATGTTAATGTACGTAATTAAATTCTCTCATGATAATATTCAATAAAATATTACTATATTATGTTAATGTACGTAATTAAAAACCTCTCATGATAATGTTCAAAAAAAATTCAAACAATCAAATTACTATATGATGTATATTATAGTATTCACAAAATATATTACTATATTATGTTAATGTACGTAATTAAAATTTCTCTCAGGATAATTAATCAAGTCCATTCCTGTATGAATATATTAATCTTGCGTATTTGTAATATATATATATATATATATATATATATATATATATATATTACTATGTTAATTTACGTAATTAAATTCATCTCATGATAATTTTAAAAGAAAAAATTTCAACAATCAAATTACTATATGATGTATATTATTGTATTCTAAAAAAATATTACTATATTATGTTAATGTACGTAATTAAATTCGTCTCATCATTACAAAACTCTATATCCACAATTACATAACTTTGTATTAACAATTTCAAACTCTGTATTCAACAGTATAACACAATTTTTTAATTTATATAACAAAATTGTGAATATAGAGTTCAAGAATTGTGAATATTGATTTTGTAATTTTGTATATTGAGATCTAAAATTGTGAATATAGAGTTCTAAAATTGTGAACATAGAGTTCTAAAATTGTGAGTATGGACCCGGTCCACCTTGCAAGGTGGACCCGGATCCATAGCATAATTTGCGGATGTTAGCAGCTTCGTATTAGATAGATTATTTTGGATAGAAAATTTTTTGATCATAAAATAGTTTATTTAAAACCTAAAACAAAATATTTGATTTTAATAGCATTTAACCTAAAAATATTTATGATTGAAAATGAAATTTTAATTTTGTAAGTATTTGTATTAAAATAATATCGTTTTGTAAATATTTGTATTAAGGCTGAGAACCCAAAGAAAAATAAATTAATGTAGGGTTGAAATGACTAGACACAAAGAATTTTTTTTTTTAATATGAGAATGCGAAATGAACATTATATCTTTGTCGCTTTTCTCCCCTCATCATAAGAGATGAATAAGCTAAGGTTGCTTATAATTCCTACAATTTATTTGACTTTTTTAAAAATTTTATTTTATTTTACAAATTCCAAAGGATGATATATGATTGCCACACCATTCTAATTGGAAAAAGATGGGCTAAAAGAGACAATTATACTTTTTGACCGAGATTAGATATATATCTTTGATTTTTTTTTAATAAAACTTCAATTTCTTTGATAATTGTTTCATCATTTCACTAATATCTTTTTTAGCAACACCATATATTTAATTTAAGAGCCCAATGGTCAAGGGGCCCTAGCATTTAGCTTTGTAAAAATATTGGGTGCACCATATTGTATAGGTGTTATACATCAATGATAAACGAGCAAAGTATACAACGCACCTACTTGAAACACACCCAAATTTAAAGTCGAAACATTTCATAAAAGCAAGCTGCGATATTTGTTTGATTGAAATATGAAATTCGAACGAGGAAGCAAAATATCATTTTGAAACATATGGGGTGCTACCGCCACGTTTAGACTACCAACCAGGCCCAAACGTACATGCTAAAAGGGTTCTATCTATCTAAAACATTTCAGCATAATCCAAAGAGCAAATCTACAATTCTACAACATTAAACAACTTCAATAATTCTAATGCACAAGTAATTTTATACAACCCGAAAGAGTTACTGTAACACCCCGAATTCTAGTACTAGAGGCTAGGTAAATTTTAAGCTTACACAGTAGAAAACACCCTGAATTCTAGTACTAGAGGGTAGGTAAATTTTAAGCTTACACAGCAGAAAATAGATCAAAAGATACTAATTAAAACAGAGTTTAAAGTTTAAAACTAGCAAGCAGCAGAAAATAGATAAAAAGATACTAATTAAAACAGAGTTTAAAGTTTAAAACTATAAAGCATCTTACAGGGAGTGCTACCGCCACAACTACGGTAACTCGGGTTGCTGCTACTGCTAAATTTCAAAAGTGTTATACATCAATCCAACAGTAAGGGTTCTAAAACAGTTAGTGGTCACTTGAAAGTCAAATAAGTCTTCCAATTGTATGGGTTCTAACACTTTTAAAAATATTTTCAATCTATATATTGGAATTGCTCAGTGACTTGCTTGTTGAATGAATGCAGGGAGAAAGGAGCTGGAAAGAAATACTGGAAGGTGGACTGTTGAATCATAGAAGGGTGAAGAATGGGAATAAGGAGCTGCACATAATAAAAGATCAAGGGGGGCTAATACCAAGGGTAGGTTATCCTTAAGATCAGAATGGGCTATCACAGGTTGTCACTTGCTGGCAGTTTTGTAGTAGTCCATGTAACTGGGGGGGGGGGGGGTTGCTTGCTTGTGTGTGGGAGTGCTCTTTGTTAACTTCTTGCAGGTGGAAAAATGGAAAAGAAGAACAGAAAATAAAATAAAATGGAAAATGGATTGTGAAAAGAGAAAGAAGGAAAAGAAAAGCAGGATAATGAGCGCTATTGCTCATCATGTGTACTATGTGACTGGCCCCGGTAAAATACAGAGCTCTGTACGGGGTTTAGTTGGTGCATGTGTTGAGGGTAGTGGCTTGAGGTTCATGTGCTAGCATTGCTTAGGGTGTTTGCGTTGAATAGCTACGTTGGATAAAACTACAGGGCTCTGTACCACGTATGCTAGTAGGCACCCTAAGGGTGCTGACGGTAATAATGTGTTTACCGGTATATTATTTGAGTATTTGAATGTTTGAATACAGTATTGAGCGTAGTGCTCAGTGTACAAGTGAGTTCAGTATGTATTGTCTAAGTTCCCGTGTCCTCCTTTGAACAAGTGTTGTGAGCCTTTTTATCTCCTTCAACTCAGTAACGGAGCATTAATGCCAAGGGCTGAGAAGCCGTTGAGCATTAATGCCTTGGGCTGAACGTTGGGTGTCAATGCTGAGGAGCTTGAACGTTGAGGAGCTGAACGTTGGTCATCAATGCTGAGGAGCTGAACCGTTGTGCATTGATGCTGAGGAGTGAGGTGTCTTGGGTAGTTTGAACGGCAACTGTCTTGGACAAGGTCTTGCCAATGGTTCCGGGTCGGGTGCTGCTAGCCTGATTACTCTGTCACCAGTCCCCCCACTCCCTAGCCAACGAGAATGATTGAGGTGGTTTGGGAGTAATTAAGTGTCGTCTAAAAATTGTTATTTTATTTTATTTATTTTTTTTTTTTGAAGAGTGGCCGAGGTCGGGCCTCGGCCATGGGTGTGGCCGAGGTCGGCCTCGGCCATGGGTGCCGAGGTCGGCCACCTGCCATGGGTGTGTCCGAGGTCGGCCTCGGCCTTGAGTGTGGCCGAGGTCGGCCTCGGCCTTGGGTGTGGCCGAGGTCGGCCACGCCTTGATCCAGTTTCAATTTTTTTTTTTTACGTTTTTGCGTGCGAGCTCACCTCGACCGATCGAAGGTCCGATCAAAGGTCCGCTCTCCCGTCAGGTAGCTAGCAAGATCAGATCTCGTGCCGGCCTTAAGAGATTAGAGTGTGGTGTTTTTTGAATCCAAGACGTTTTTGCGTGCGAGCTCACCTCGACCGATCGAAGGTCGGATCAAAGATCCACTATCCCGTCAGGTAGCTAGCGAGATCAGATCTCGTGCCGGCCTTAAGAGATTAGAGTGTGGTGTTTTTTGAATCCAAGCTTTTGGCTGGGCTTAGAAAAACACTCTCCCGTTGGGTAGCTAGCGAGATCGGATCTCGTGCCAGCCCTAAGGGACTATAGTGTGGTGTTTTTGAAATCAAGCATCTGGCTTGACCCAGGAAAACACTCTCCTGTCAGGTAGCTAGCGAGATCGGATCTCGTGCCGGCCATAAGGGAATAGAGTTATTTTATTTGTTATCATTGTGGCCGAGGTGCGGGACCTTGGTCACAGTGGCCGAGGTACGGGGCCTCGACCATGGCCGAGGTGATGACCTCGGCTAAAATTAGCCGAGGTGAGGACCTCGGCAAAATGGCCGAGGTGATGACCTCGGCATATTTGGACCTCGGCAAAATGGCCGAGGTGATGACCTCGGCATATTTATTGGTCGGCAAAATGGCCGAGGTGATGACCTCGGCATATTTATTGGTGACCAAAATGGCCGAGGTGATGACCTCGGCATATTTATTGGTGACTTTGCTCGGGGAGGTGACACCACTCACCGCTTGAGGAGGTGATGCTGCTTGAGGAGCAACGCCGCTTGAGGATGTGAAGTTGCTCGAGGAGGTGACACCACTCACCGCTCGAAGAGGTGATGCTGCTCGAGGTGGTGACTCTGCTCGAGGTGGTGACTCTGCTCGAGGTGGTGACGCCGCTCGAGCAGGTGACACTGCTCGAGGTGGTGACGCTGTTCGAGGTGGTGATGCTGCTCGCGGTGGTGACACTACTCGTGGAGGTGACGCCACTTGAGGAGGTGACGCTGCGTGAGGAGTAGCGCCACTTGATGAGGTGACACCAGCTTGAAGAGGTGACACCCGCTTGATGAGGTGACGCTGCTTGAGAAGCAGCGCCACTTGATGAGGTGACACCAGCTTGAAGAGGTGACACCCGCTTGATGAGGTGACGCTGCTTGAGGAGCAGCGCCACCTGATGAGGTGGCCGACTTCAAACCAAGTGTTGGCCGAGGTGGTGACACTGCTCGAGGTGGTGACGCCGCTCGAGCAGGTGACACTGCTCGAGGTGGTGACGCTGTTCGAGGTGGTGATGCTGCTCGCGGTGGTGACACTACTCGTGGAGGTGACGCCACTTGAGGAGGTGACGCTGCGTGAGGAGTAGCGCCACTTGATGAGGTGACACCAGCTTGATGAGGTGACACCCGCTTGATGAGGTGACGCTGCTTGAGAAGCAGCGCCACTTGATGAGGTGACACCAGCTTGATGAGGTGACACCCGCTTGATGAGGTGACGCTGCTTGAGGAGCAGCGCCACTTGATGAGGTGACACCAGCTTGATGAGGTGGCACGAGGTGACGTCGCTCGTGGAGGTGACACCACTTGAGGTGTTGACGTTGTTCGAGGTGGTAACACTACTCACCGCTTGAGGAGGTGACGCTGCTTGAGGAGCAACGCCGCTTGAGGAGGTGAAGTTGCTCAAGGAGGTGACACCACTCACCGCTCGAAGAGGTGATGCTGCTCGAGGTGGTGACTCTGCTCGAGGTGGTGACGCCGCTCGAGCAGGTGACACTACTCGAGGTGGTGACGCTGTTCGAGGTGGTGATGCTGCTCGAGAAGTAGCGCTGCTCGAGGAGGTGACGCTGCTTGAGGAGCAGCAAGTAGTGTCACTTGAGAAGTCCACGGCTTGGATGGGAGTAGTGTTCACTTGATAACGTCACTGCTTGTAAGTCCACTGCTTGGATGGGAGCAGCGTTCACTAGGTAACACCACTGCTTGTAAGTCCACTAATGGGAGCAGCGTTCACTGGGTAGCGCCACTACTTACAAGAGGTGAACGTACAAGTGAAGGAGGCGGACGCACTTGAGGAGGAAGCGCCCATGGTTGTTGTTGAGTTGGCTACGGAGATCACCCTTGCGGTGATCTCCCACGAGGTTACTGTTGAGCTGACCACGAAGGTCACCCGAGGGGTGACCATTGTTCACTCGATAAGAACCATGAGAGCTGCTGGATCCGTGGTGACCATTGTTCACTCGATGAGAACCATGGGAGCTGGATCTGGATTGCACCATCGACAGTGATGAGATGAGCTAGGTGTTTTGTGATTTGTGAAAAGTGTGGCTTGATGAGCAAGAGGCGAACGCCACTTGATGAGCATGACACTGCTTGAAGAAGGCGATGCCATAGAAGTGTTTATGATGTGTGAAGTTTGCCTGAGATATGATCTCGGCTCTCAATGAAAGCACCAATGACGGTAATAATGTGTTTACCGGTATATTATTTGAGTATTTGAATGTTTGAATACAGTATTGAGCGTAGTGCTCAGTGTACAAGTGAGTTCAGTATGTATTGTCTAAGTTCCCGTGTCCTCCTTTCAACAAGTGTTGTGAGCCTTTTTATCTCTTTTAGCTCAGTAACAGAGCGTTAATGCCAAGGGCTGAGAAGCCGTTGAGCATTAATGCCTTGAGCTGAACGTTGGGTGTCAATGCTGAGGAGCTTGAACGTTGAGGAGCTGAACGTTGGTCATCAATGCTGAGGAGCTGAACATTGATGCTGAGGAGTGAGGTGTCTTGGGTAGTTTGAACGGCAACTGTCTTGGACAAGGTCTTGCCAATGGTTCTGGGTCGGGTGCTGCTAGCCTGATTACTCTGTCAGGTGCGTCTCATTGCTTGGGGTGTCAACCGGATGGCTTCTCCCTTACAAAAGGCAGAGCTCTGCATAGGGGGAAGTTGGGGGACACCTTTAAGGGTGAGGGCACTTTAGTGGTTGATAGGTGGATAAGGGGCATCGGTCCCACACTTTGTATGGGGCAATGTTCCATTTTGATGTTCTAGATTTTGCATGTGAATAGACTGTGGAAGGGTGGAAGGGAACCCATAGAATTGTAAAAGCTTGTGGTAAGTGATGCTTTTGATAGCTTGTTTTGATTGAAAGGATAATTTGTACTTGGCGAATTAGCTAGGCTTGATTGATGTAGGCAACTTTGCCACTCTTTGTGATAGGGCCACTTTTGGGTCCATGTATGAGATATTGTTTTGAGATGATATAAAATGACAAGGTTGTTAAAAAAAAATCTATATATTGGAGAAATAAGGGGTTTTTTTTTTAATCAAAATACCTTTATACATTAAGAAACTTCATTAACAAGTGATGACTGATACAATTCATTTAATATCAAGATTTTTCCACGAACAAAGAACCATTTTCTCAATGGAGTCGTTATCAATGGTTTATCATATGTAGAGTTGGATTTATTCTATAATTAGAAACTCTTCATTATTATTTCTTAAAATTAGACATTACATTCTTTCTCATTTAGACTCCTTAACATTGTACTCAATTTTCCTCTGTCATACAGAGTTCTTGACAAGTAGATTTTCTATGTAATTGATAAGAATTCCGGAGTAAAATTCAAGAATACAATAATTGTCAACACAAAAGTAAAAACATTAATAAATACCATCATTCAGTGAACTTTCCCTATCCAAACATTTTGTTTCAAATTTCTTAAAAGAGTCTTGCATTGGCTTTCATGTTGGGAAACATCTCATGGTATGATAGCTCTTTCAGCATGTGCTGCATCGAAATTAAAACAACAAAAACTTGTTCATATATTCCATTTTCCAAATATTTAATAACTTATTGGGAAACATCAGATGGTATAAACTTCATCGACAAAGTAAATAATCTTGACACATGTTAAGCCATCCACACCCATGAAAATTTGGGTATTGCAAAAGTATGTGGAAAAAGAAAAAATTAATAACTGCCATATATGTGGCTACAAGTCTTTTTTTTAAATGAAATTTCTTAATCATTACTTTTATTTGTTTTAATTATTTATTTATAATACTTTATTGGTACATAATAATTTATTAATATGTTAATTTGATAGTGGAGTTAGTTTTGAAAGATGATAGAGAATTGAATGGATGAAGAGTGAATAGTGAATAATTGCAAATTTTGTGATGTGGCATTTTGAAAGTGAGAAAAGATTGAATGAGTGCGGATAGCCTTAGGTTCGTGTCTAGGGAGGGGACATGGACCAATGCAGAAAATAGACAATATTAGATGCACACAAAATATTACATATGTTTTTATTATGTAGATTCGTTTGATTAATTTAGTAATTCATCATATTCTCTTGTACGTGAAAAATTAACTAGTTTTTCGCATGTAATTTCTTTTCATTTGAAATGCCAACAAAAAATAAAAAAAGAACAAAAAAATATTTTGACTTTTTTAAATTCATAAATCTGTACCTGGAGTGGTTGAAGGCTTATCATGATCACTTTCTTCATTAGAATTTTGAATAACACCACAGTCCCACACTTTCTCCAGTCCATCTTTGTTAAAAATTTTAACATCAAAGTGCATGTCTCCAAGATATGTATAGAATACAACTTCACCAATGTCAAGATCGTTGTCTTCATAAATTGTCTCCCAACCGTCGCTAAAAAATGTGCCATCTTTCTCTGTTCGTACGTGAACCCTCCATTCGTGACCTGACGGTCGCCTCAAGGTTGCAATCTCACCTAACCATTTCCCCAAGAGCTTAACAAACTGTGTTGGAATCAGCTTCAAAATGGCAAAAACAATGAAAAAGTTACTGTTAATTAAATAAATTTGTTGTATGGATATTTATTTTTTCTATTTTATTTGTTGTCATGATAAAATTATATAATGACATAAAGTGAATAGATACACATTACAAATACATATCAAACCACAAATAACCAAATAGAAATAATGTACCGTGCAAACCAACAATAACAATATCGCGTAGAAAAAATAAATAAATAAATAAATAAATAAATATATATATATATATATATATATATATATATATATATATACACACATATAAATACATAGGATAGTTGTAGAAAGAACCAATCCTAGGCCACAACTCAAACTTTTCTACAATAATAGTAGCCCAAAATGTTAAAACCTTTTTGAACATCTTAAATATATGTCACCCAACCCAGTCCTCCTATAACCCTCTCTTAAAATAAATTTATCATCACCCTAAAATGCTAATCCAGTCCCAAAACAAATACCATTTATGATCCATTCAATGGTTCAAGTAACATTTGCATCCTCCATGGCTACTAGTTAGATTTGTAACCTAAAACAAACATTGTTCGACACTACTTCCTTCGACTTCATCCCGAGCTAATCCCTATTATTCTAGATCAATGACTTCAACACCAAAACTAAGAGATCTTCCTCTTGAACAACAATACTGAGTATAAATTCAACAAGGTACCACTAATCCTCCATAACAACCAATAAATCAAAAAAAAAAAAAAAAAAGAGTGAAAACTCAGCAATGATTCTCTAGCCCTTCCAGACCATCACTAAATCTTCAACTCAAAACCACATATGTCAACACCACATTCTTAAACTTTAACCCTAACCTCTAAAATCCTAGATCTACCACTTCACAAAGAAAAAAATTAGGTGAAAACTTGACAAAATTTCTCTAGTACACGATGACTACCATAAGATCTCCAAACAAAAATCCATCGATTCAAACACAACGTATTCCAACTTGAACCCTACTATATACCATGATAGATATACCCCTTAACTACCAAAATCAAATGAAAACTTAATAAAGAATCATTATGACAGTTGTACTTTTTTATGAAAAATGAAATTAAAGAAGAATGTTGTGAATGATTCATATATAATTACCTTTTTCTCCTTGTCGTCAATACCTATCGTTTGAGAGATATGAAAATCATGAACTTCAAAACTACCATAAGGGATTTTGATCTTTCTGTTGCTTGAAGATTGACTTTCCGCTTGATCCTTAATTAGGTTTTCCATTTTCTCCCTCTTACACGCTTTGATAAACCACAATAAAATAAAATCAAATAAACAATAATAAAGTGTTTCTAGGATTCTTAATTTAGGTGTGTGTAGATATATAGTGGCGGAACCAAGGCAAGTGGAGGCGACCCAAGCCCATTTAAAATTATTAGTTTAAAAAATGTATCGAGTGATAGGTTTAAAAGAGATTTTTGATATTTTTATGGCTAAAATGGAAATTTTTTAAAGATTCAGAACCGGAAGAGAAACAAATAAAGTTGGCGATTAAAAGCAAAATTTCTACTAAAATTTTGTGACTAAAACGTTCAATAAACCCCCAATATTTATATGAGAGGGTTTTGTTCGGTGATTGGATAAAATTGGAATTTCAAATAGGTTGACATTTATTAGCTAATTACTTATTACTAAAAGATCTTTTATTATAATTCGGCATATTTGGCAATAATAATTTCTTTCTTAAATTAAACAAATGACAATGAAAAAGATAAAACTATTGTTTGATAAGTGATACTGTTGGCAATTTGACATAGATAATGAAATAAAGGAAAATTGCACTTTTAGTCATTTAGGCTTGAAGATTGACTTTTTCCTTGATTGTCAGTGAGATTTTCTATTTTCTACTTATTAGTTATTACACCGTAACATAGACCACAATAAAACAAAAACAAAAAAAATATATAGTGTTTGTACGACTCTTAATTTATGTCTTTGTAAATTATTTAGGGAAATTAGGGAAAATTTTTTTTTAGAGAAATTAGGACAATTTTTTTTTTTTAGGGAAATTAGGGCAAATAACATTTAGCCAAGTAGAAGCTACAAACTACAAACTCTTCCTCTACATCCTTCATCTTGCTTCTCCCAACCAAAGCATAGCAACAACTTCACCATTTTATCTCAGAAACACAACAAAGAACCCACATAAATACATCATTTCAATATCATATACTAGAGGATGGAATGGGGGAAAGGAAGAATAAAGTTACAAGTCTTGCGCCTAGGGTTTGGAGAAGAGAAGCTCAAATCTAGAAGAAAAATTTAGAGGGAGAGACTTACGTGAGAGAAGGAGAGGAATTGTGGGCTGCAAATTGAGAACGAAAATGACGAAGACATGAGTAATGCTATTTATATAAGTAGGGTTTTTTAGGGTAAAATTGTAATTATTAAAATTTAGGGTAAAAAATACTGGTTAGAGATTTGGACTCATGATAAATTATTAGACTTAGGAATATAAAATATATTTGGCCTCAAACTTTGATAGAGTATTATAGCCGGTTGTTATGCCATGGACCCTGGTCCACCTTCTAAAATTGTGAACATAGAGTTCTATAATTGTAAACATAGAGTTCACAATTACAAAACTCTATATCCACAATTACATAACTTTATATTAACAATTTCAAACTTTGTATTCAACAGTATATCACAATTTTTTAATTTCTATAACAAAATTGTGAATATAGAGTTCAAAAATTGTGAATATTGATTATGTAATTTTGTATATTGAGATCTAAAATTGTGAATATAGAATTCTAAAATTGTGAACATAGAGTTCTAAAATTGTGAGTATGGACACGGGTCCACCTTGCAAGGTGGACCTGGATCAATAGCATAATTTGCGGATGTTAGCAGGTTCCTATCAGATAGATTATTTTGGATAGAAAATTTTTTGATCATAAAATAGTTTATTTAAAACCTAAAACAAAATAATTGATTTTAATAGCATTTAACCTAAAAATATTTATGATTGAAAATGGAATTTTAATTTTGTAAGTATTTGTATTAAAATAATATCGTTTGGAAATATTTTGTAAGTATTTGTATTAAGGCTGAGAACCCAAAGAGAAATAAATTAATGATAACAATTAAAATATAAATTCCTACAATAATTGATAAAGTGACCAAAAAGTGAAATATTTATATGGGAGACTTTAATTTTGTTCATTGATTGGATTAATCTGAATTTGAAATAGGTTCATAATTATTAGCTAATTCTCTATTGCCAATAGAAATTTAAAAAAAAAATTGTTGAAAAAAAATAATTCTTAAATTAAGTAAATAACAATGAAAAAGATTAAATAAATGTTTGATAAAATTGCAATAGTACTCTCTAGTCTCTAATCAATCACCATGGTACTCTCTAGTCCTCCACAACAACAATGAAATCTACTAAAATCCAAAATCAACATCTTTATACACTTTTAATACTATTGGTGATATTCTAATACTTTACCGTGCACGTTTTAACAATATAATGTGCATTTATTTTTAAATATTGAGAAGAGCAATTTACAATGTTAACAGCTACACAGTAAACTTGACGAAAATGCTATCATCCGTTCAATTTTTTTAATTGTAAAGTTGATATTGGTTCATAGTTTTAGGTGTTCTCATTTGATCAAAGACACACACACACGGAGGCTTTCGTTCAAGTGAGAACCACGCACTCATTAGATGAGAACCTGCGGATTACTATATAAATGCACAAAATCTATAACATAAATGCACAAAACCTATGACATAAATGCACAAAACCTATGACATAAATGCACACAATCTAATTTTTAAAATACACCATGCACACAATCTACCCGGAACTAGATTCTATGCATTCGTATAGTAGATTCTATGCATTCATGTTGGTTCTCACGTTCTCACCTAAGAGTTGATTCTCATTTGATCATTAATCTCTCTCTCTCTCTCTCTCTCTCTCTCTCTCTCTCTCTCTCTATATATATATATATATATATATATATATATATATATATATATATATATATATATAAATCTGTTCGAATGTGATCGTGCCTTTCCGTGCGGTTGGTGCGGTTCACACCACTCAATATTAGAAATTGCACCACTCAATGTTAGAAAACGCACCACAATGAAAATACACAAAACACCCAAAAACACACCACACACCCAAAATAATGCACCATATAACTCCACTGCCCCTAATGGTGTATTTGCTAACACTGTGTGGTGTATATTTGCATACCTAATGGTGTGTTTTCTAGTGATGCGTACCGAATGATGCATATTTGAGTGATGCACTTTCTAACATTGAGTAGTGTGGATTTGTATACATAGTGGTGAGGCCGCACTGACCGAACGTTAAGGGGCGGCAACACCTGATTATGACCCTATATATATATATATATATATATATATATATATATATATATATATATATATATATATATATATATATATATATATATATATATATATATATATATATATATATATATATATATATATATATATATATATATATATATATAAAAGAACAAATAAAGTATTTTTATCACTTTCTTCATTAGAATTTTGAATAACATCAAAGTCCCACATCTTCTCCTGTCCATCTTTCTTAAAAATGTAACATCAAAGTGCATGCCTCCAACATATGTATACAATACTAATGTCAAGACCATTATGTTTATAAAATGTCTCCCAATGGTTACTAAAAAATGTGCATGTGCATATGTGAACCCTCCATTGGGGACCTGATGGTCAGCTCAAGGTTGCAATCTCACCTAACAACTTTCCCAAGTGCTTGACAAACATCGGTGGAATCAACTTCAAAATGACAAAACAATGAAAAAGTTACTGCTAATTAAACAAGTTTGTTGTTTGAATATTTCTTTTTTCTATTTTTTTTGTTGACATGTTAAAATTTTATAATGACATAAATTGAATACATACACATTAAAAATAAATATCAAACCAAAAATAACCAAACAGAAATGATATAGCATGCAACCCGACAATAAAAGTATCTTGTAGAATAAATAACAACAATATAAATACGAGGTAGAAAGAACAGACTCTAAGCCACAACTCAAACTTTTCTACAACAAAAATAGTACAAAATGTTAGAAACCATTTTGAATATCTTCAATATAGGTCACCCAATGCACTCCTCCTACAACCCTCTCTTAAAAATAAAATTTTCATCACCCTAAAATGCTAATCTAGTCCCAAAACAACTACCCTTTACGATCCCTTCAATGGTTCAAGTAACCTAATCCATGTTATCCTAGATCAATGACTTCAACACCAAAACTAAAAGATCTATCTTTTTAACAACAATATTGAGTATAAATTCAAAAATGTATCACTAATGCTCCATGACAACAAATAGATCGATCTATAATCCAAAATCCACATCTTTTAACACCATATATCCTAAAACTTTTACCCTATTCACTATCATCTTAGATGTATCACACCACAAAAAAAAAAAAAACAAAACAAAAAAAAAAACAAAACAAAACAAAACAAAAATTAGTGAAAATTAGACAATGCTTCTCTAGTCCTTCATGACCATCACTAAATCATCAACTCAAAACCACAAAAACTAAGTGAAAACTTGATAAAGTTTCTCTAGTCCCGGATGACCACCAAAATATCTACAAAGAAAAATGCACTTATTCAAAATCAAATGAAAACTCGATAAAGAATCTTTATTACAATAGTTGTTTTTTATGAAAAAAGGATATTAAAGACGAATGTTATGAATGATTCATATATAATTAACTTTTTCTCCTTGTCGTCATTCCCTATAGTTTGAGAGATCATGTACTTCAAAAGTATAAGTGGGTTTGATCTTCTTGTTGCTTGAAGATTGACCATCCCCTTGATCCTTAGTTAGCTTTTCCATTTCCTCCTTCTTACAGGCTGTCATAGACCACAATAAAATAGAATAAAATAAATAATAAATTGCTTGTACGATTCTTAATTTTGGTGTGTGTAGATATATAGTGGCGGATCCAAGACAAGTGGAGGTGACCCAAACTAGGCATGTGCATCAGTCATATACGGGCGGATCAGATTTCTTAATCGGCCATCCGATCAGTTTCTACCTTAAATTTTTGTCACCTGCCCCTTTAATTTTTTTTATGTTATACCCAATCGGATATTCAATTTGGATTACGATTACCCAGTTTCAGGTTTCGGTTTGTATTTGGATATTATTAAAGTAATTATAGAATAATTTTTTTTTAAAAAAAAAGGTAATAAAAAACCAAAACAAAATACTATTTTACTTTACAAATACACTAGCATAGAGCAATTCGGCCTATTCTAGTGAAAATAAGTAAATAAGTAACATTAAAGTTAGAACTTGCAATCATAGCAAATACAATTACACAAATTTACCACTTATAAACAAAAACATATAACAATTTTACAACAAGAATCTAAGTTTACTTCAACAAAATATTAAGTTAAACTCCAGTCTTAAGTGAGTTAAGTCTTTCAGTAGTCAACAATCAACATGCAGCAGCAAGCTAGCAGTCAGCAGTTCTACACCTAACACTATTCTTCTTCCTGTTAATATGAAAACTTAAAACAATATTAGGCAAGTGTAAATAAGGAATATTTGCTAGATGTCCTTAGAAAATTGTCCACCTAGAAGGGATCTAAAACCTAGGACAAGAAACAAGAATAAACCTCTTGAACCCCTAGCACTCAGCAAACCTAAAAAGGGAGCTCTTCTATGATTATCATATCACATAAGGCCCTCCTAATGGCCTCTTAATTGAAGACTCATGTACCCAAAACTCCCGCAATAGCCTCTATTCCAGAGGTTGAAACAGTATTGAATGTGAGTAGGGACTGCCTTGTATCCTTTGAATGAGGATTTTTAAGGCAACCCAGATTACTCAAAGATGATTTGCCATGTTTTTTAGATTCACAGGCAAACAGTTTTGTATAGTAAATGCACTTACCTTTAATCACTTTCCCCTCAAAATCTAGGATCTTTTCAATGTGATCCCAGACTTTGGATCTAGACTCAATTTCCTTCATCTTCTTAGCGGCAAGAACAGTATGGAGTTACTGTTGCAAAAATCCCGTCAATGCGCCGATTAATCCCAGCCTAGGCGCTAGGCCCTAGTCGACCGCCTAGCGTATCACCTTAAATGGTGGTTTACGCAGCTAGCCGGCTAGGCGACCGTCTAGGCCGCATAAGTTCCGCCTAGACCTCTTAGGCGCCGACTAGACCTCCTAGGCACCGACTAGGCCGCCTAGTCAGCCAATTAACTATTGTTCTTCTCTTTTTAATGGGTTATTTCACTCAAAACAACATTGTTTTGAGCAAAGTAACCCTAAATTGTACAAATTCTAGATGGTTTTAGGTGAATATTTAATCACCACCTAGGCGTCCTAGACGCTAGGCGCTCCCCAAGTGCCTAGCGATTTTTTTAACCATGGTAGGAGTGACCATAGGCTATTGAGTATCTATCTCAATGCCTTGGATTTGTACTCCTTATTCATCAACTATTGAGGTTCGAAAAGGTCCAGCCACACTGATGCTTTGATTGCTCTCATCTATAAGAAAGGGCAATTGTGTATCAGAGTTATAGTATAATAGATTAACAGATTAACAGTAAAAGGCTTCCACCACATAAAGATTACAAATTTACTTCCATAATTAGGATTCAGGAAGACAGAATTGCCTAAAAATTAAGGCTCAACAGTCAACATATAATATATTACATACACCATACACATTCACTTCCATAATCAGGAATTCATGTATTTCAGAATTCATCAATTTATGGAAATGCCCACAAATTAGGGCTCAACAGTCAACATATAACATATTACATACACATACACATTTACTTCCATAATCAGGAATTCATCATCTTTTGGAAATGTCCACAAGTTAGGACTTCCACCACATTATTCAACAGTTCAATAACAGAAATCATCATTCGTGGGTTGGAATCGCTAGCTTGCTCTATATGAAGAAGTGAAAAACAACAAAACAAAATTATTTGGCCCTACAATTTTGCCTTAATAGACTCCACCCTCCTAGTAATTCAAGTTAAAATTGACCAAGCAAGAATACAAAATATGAATGTCGTTTTGGACCACCTGGAAGGTGAATTTAGTTCATGGTATAACAGTTGTATTCATATATATTTCTTAGTAAAGCATGTAATAAAAAGATTCAATTCTGTCAAGATCTTGTGGTCTAGTAGCACCCGGTTGCACTTGCATATGAAAGGGAGTGGTTAGAGCCTTAAGTACAAAATTTATTTTATTATAAAAATTGTTAGAAAATAGTGTGTATTCTCAATTATAACTATCTACAATGTTGGTAAGGTTATAACATGAATAAAAATAATTATATGTTAGTGTAATAATATGAACCGATAACTTGTACAATTTAATTTATTCAATGTACAACGATAAAACATTTTCAAAGTTACTATCTTTCATTTTTACTTTTCCATTTATTACAAATTTGTTTTTTGAAGAAGAAAATTTATAAGTACATAATGGAGTATTCTGCTAATTATTTAGTATTTTTAACTTATTCATTGCAAAATATTTCCTAACATTTTAATAATAACAACAACAATAATAATAAGAATAATAATAACAACAACGATGATGACATTTTGTATTTTATATTATTATTATTGTTGTTGTTGTTTAAAGTTTCCAATTTATGGCAGCTCATTCTCTAAAAGATACATTTGTATTTCCTACAAAGTAAAAAATTTAATATTAATTTATATCCTTTTTGTGCCAACACTCTTCTCCTTTGGTCACGTCCCTTATCAAGTGCTTTGCATCTCATAATTTTATCACTTCTTTACTTTAACCAAACCCTGTAATTGTAGACATAATACAAGCTTTTCCAGATCAAAATGATACCAAACATCTCTACTCCAGATAATGATATAATTGTGGGTTTCAAGAAGGAAGAAAAAACTATCATAAAACATCTCATTCGTGGGTCAAAGGAGAGAGAAGTTATTTTAATTACTGGCATGGGCGGATTGGGAAAGACAACTTTAGCAAGGAGAGTGTATAAGGAGAAAGCTGTAGTCAATCACTTTCACAAGCGTGCCTGGTGTACTGTTTCTCAAGAATATGATTGTAAGGACTTGTTGAACAAAATATATAATCAAGTTTGTAGCAAGGTGGCAGAGACCGAGATTGATAGTGTAGCCGAAAAGCTTCGCAAAAGCCTGATGGGATTGAGATACCTTATAATGTTGGATGATATTTGGAGTGTGAAAGTATGGGAAGAGTTGAATATAGTTTTTCCCTCATGTGACAATGGAAGCAGAATTATTTTAACAAGCAGACAAGAAAGTGTGGTTTCTGATGCCAAACTTATTTGTCTTCCTTTCTTCACTATTGATGAGAGTTGGAAATTATTGGAAGTGAAGTTATTTAAAGGGAAGGGATGTCCTAAAGAGCTTGAAAATGTTGGAAGAGAAATATCTAATAAATGTAAGGAATTGCCTTTGACAGTTGGTTTGATAGCGGGTCTTCTTGAAAAAGTTACAAAGAGTGAGCAAATGTGGCGTGAATTTCTTCTTACTCTAAACTCCCATGTTACTTTTGCAGACGGAATACAAAGCAATGATGCGATAGAGCTTAGTTACATGTATTTATCAGATCATTTGAAACCATGCTTACTTTACTTTGCTTCATTCCTTGAAGATGAAAGAATTGAAGTTTCAAAACTAATAGAACTATGGATATCTGAAGGATTCATCATAGGAATGACAGAGAAAGGGAGAGTAGAAGATGAGGCAGAAGATTACTTAAACCAATTGGTTAGAAGTAACCTAATTATGGTGTCGGGAAAGAATTATGATGGTCGCATCGTATCATGCATGGTTCATGATTTGGTACGTGACTTTTGCTTAACAAAAGCTAGAGAAAAAATTTTCTTAGAGATAATTAATATGGAAAAGGAGTGGGATCCAACTCTGAAGTTTACCCCATATCGAATATGTTTCCATATGCATTCGACATCTGATAATGCTTCTGAATTGGTACCACGGAATTCTTCTATTCACACAGTTTTAGTTTTCCATTGCTATACGCCCTTTTATAATGCCTCATGGATTGCTAAAAAATTTGAACATCTCACAATCTTGGATTTAGAGGCAATCCGTGTGTACCAATCATTTTTGTCTGAAGTTAGCTTACTAACTCATCTAAGGTATCTAGCTCTCGAAGTAGATGGAGATGAAAATGATGATGCACATGATGTCTCACCATTATTACTACAGAATCTCAAGTGTCTCATAACATTAAAGTTGCGATTATATAAGGTTCATTTCACAATTTTTTTTGGGAATATGAGTACATTGAGACATATGATTATTACTGGTGGTGTCAGTTGCAATAAGTCTTGCATGGAGAAATCAAGATCAGTTATGATTGAAGCAATTCCTGCTTGTTCAAAAGAATTGCAAACCTGGGTTTTCCTCTCACTCCAATGCATCAAGATTTCCTGAGAAAGCTTCCCTGCCTTGAGCAATTAGTTTTGGGAAATTGTCGGCGCTTAAAACAGATGCCTTCTAGTTTTGATGATGTTTCAACATTGAAAAGGATCATTGCGTTCAATTGCAATCACTCTGTTGGCTCTTGGCTGGACAACATTAAGAAATCTGCATGGGATATAGGAAACGAGCAACTCGGAGTCGAGGAGAGACTCTGTAAGTGAAATTAACTATCTTAATTATTCTTCACTTTAATTTTCTCATTATCATTTTTGACTTAGTGTTTAAATTGGCATGTTTGTACAATATAATGAACACAAAGTTGAGTTATATTATGATTCATTCATATAAAAACTTTCATAAAAGCATGGCTTTATACATCTTGTGGCTTTCATCATATTATTTCTCTCATGATAGTATATGTACAAACCACTTTTTTTTTTTTTTTTTTTTTTTTTTTTTTTTTT
>NC_044924.1:26112902-26114097 GCF_003576645.1 Ipomoea triloba
TTTTTTTTTTTTTTTTTTTTTTTTTTTTTTTTTTTTTTTTGCGTGGTACTGAATAGAGTTAGGATATTATTTTTTAAAAAATGTTATATTCTTTTACTAAGCTTACATTGAACACTTTTAGACAAAACATGCAAAATATATTTTTACTTTTGGTGTGTCGAGTCCTACTAAATCTCTTTTCTTGTTTATTGAAATGATTGACAGCACCATTTATGATCAAAACTTTGAGCATGAATCAAATTTTATGGTCGAGATATGGAATAAAATTAGATTAGTTGTACGTGCTGGGATGAGGAAATTGGATGGCATGTGCCCTAAAATAAAAAGAGGAGAAAGATAGAAGGAGAAAGAGACCAGGAGTGTGTATAATAATATTAATATTTCAACTCTTTTCTTTATATTTACTCTGAAATGTTTGTGTGTATAATGTATTGAATTAATACTAAAAATCCATTTCAAGTTGAACTCTCTCTATATATATGGTTTCAAAATATAACCTTATGTTTGTTTTTTGTTGTTTTTTTTTTTTTTTTTTATCAGTATGAAGGTGAAATCCCCACGTGCCAACTTATTATAGCAATCCGTTTGTGAATTTTTGAGGGTTTTTTTTCAAAGAAAATTATGGAGTAGTTTTTAAACAAATGAGAGTATAGGTTTTTTTTGAAGTTTAATTTTAATTTTTTCCTTTAACTTTAAATTCAAGTTTTTTTATGAACCCCACAGTTTGGAAATATTATTTGAGAAAGAAATGCCTAAAATAAGCGTGAAACACTGAGCTGCACTCAACATGGCGCGTGCAGTGCATGCGCTAGCTGAGCACGTATAAACAGCTTTCCATTCTTTTTTTTTCCCTTCCCTCTCATTTTCTCTTTCTGGAATAACACTGATTTAGATCTCTCTAAAAATCAAATAAGTGGAGAGCTTCTGAAACCACATGTTGAAAGTTACATGGACATGTTTTATCTTTCTCTTTCAAACAATTATTTGAGTGATGTCATCCCCAAGTGGCTATGTAGTTCTGAAAATCTAGTGATTCTTGCTCTATCTACAAATCAGTTATATGGAGAAATACCTACATGCTTGGGAAAACTACAAAACTTGGAAGTTCTTGACTTGGGGAATAACAATCTAAGTGGTCACATTCCAAATTCATTGGGATCTCTTCAATCGCTATTCTCTATGCACTTGCAGAATA
>NC_044924.1:26116216-26122660 GCF_003576645.1 Ipomoea triloba
TTTTTTTTTTTTTTTTTTTACATGTTAAGCTAAAAAAATGACATGACTATTCACATTTTCCAGGTCAATGCTATTGTCAGTGAGGAATTGTGTGTTGAAGGTATTTGTGATTGTCTTTAATGTGGATTACTCTTTGCTCCCAAATGTGGATTACTCTTGACATGTTGGAAGGGAGTTTCTTCCTCTAACCTTGAAAGGCAAAAGAGAAGCTGCTATGTATTGTGGATTGTTGATTTTGATATAATTTGCAATTGATGTTCATCTTATTTATTATCAAATTTTCAATGTCATGTTTATTGTATTTGTCATACTTAAAACTTTTAAATAAATTCCTATTGAGATGTGTGTTTAATATCATATTATGTTTCAATTGTTACATATTTTTTTCAGTTCTTTAATTTTTTCGTAATGATATGAATATTTATCTTACTTGAAAAAATAATTTACATGAATTACTATTAAAAATGAACATTTATATAGCATAGTAAAAATGTACCTTATATCAGTGATTCACTTTACAAGATGGACCTTGTCAATCATACTCACTCTATTGTGGCACTAAATATATATGGATGTTATTCTCTTAATACCCTGTGTTGATTAAACTCGTCAATGTTTGTCAAACCCAACTAACTAGTCATTGTAATTGTGGATCTTCCCTTGGAGTAAAAATGTCATATGAGGAACAGGTTTCTCATTTCTTTATAAAGGTTGTTGAAGCAAATGACAAATTCAAGGTACATAGTTGCAAAGCACATACAAGAAAATTAATGGTGATTTGAAGTGAACACTCTTTTTATCATAGATATGATGAAGTAAGCACAAAATTAAAGGAAATAATATACGTCAGGAGTCCATTGATGAGAAGGGGCTGGGGAAAGCTTGAACCCAATTCCTACGGTGATGAATATGAGTGCAATTGAAATTTCTGGGGAGTTATACATTTGTGTATTGATAAGACCATTCACTATTTCTTGAAGCTCAATCTCTCCCCCGGATAAACCATATAGCCAAGAGAAACCATGAACCAGAATAGATCTCATAGATGCATATAGAATTCTGCGGAAAGCCGTATTCGATGAAAGTCGGATGTACGGCTTGGAGGGAGATCTTTCATATCTTTCAAGATCCACCCTACAATATGGGGTAAAAAAGTCAAAATAAGTGATTTTAGCCCTTATAAATGGAGTCAATTAAGTGTTCTTATCTTTTCCAGTTGAGGACTTAAACCATGGTATCCAAGCCGAAGTTGTCTTCTGGTAGAGTTTATAAGCTTCAAATCTGTAAGCTTGTTTAAGCATTCTCTTCTCTACAAGCACGGTGACATACGCCAAACACAAGAAAACTCCAAGCATGACCCAAACGCCAGGCGAATATATGGAGTCCCCACCACCATAACTGCTCGCCAAAGTAATTTGGATGGCGTGAGTACCGCCAAAGACCTGTATCAAGATTTGGCACCATAGGTTGGCTAGGCTCTTTCAACCTTTTATTTCTGCTAACAAAATAGTGAAGTTGTATATCGGCATAATAGGCGATTATAATACCAGATAAACAGACTCCTATGGCAACAAAGTCCCATGCATTCCATGGCATGTTCTCTGAGTGGACAACATACAGGGGCATGCATATTCCCATGCAAACTCAAAATTATGCAAACACTACAACTTTAGAAACGTACAAGTTGATGATAAGAAAAGCCTAGCAGCCATTTTGAAGGGTAAACTCCTTCAAATATTTCTCAACGTTACTAGTTGCAAAAATGACTTGACAACTAATATAATTTATAGTCATTGTATCAGTGCTACTGAATTTAGAATAAGATATTAATTAATAGGTAACACTTGTGTGAGACCGTCTCACGTGTCTCAATCGATGAGACGAGTTGAATTTTTAATTAATATATCAAATCTTTGATTAATGGGTCGGATCTTTGATCTCATTAATCAAAGATCTGACCTATTTCACGGATTAAGATACGTGAGACATCTTACACAAGTTTTTCCCTTAATTAATTAGTTGATGGTTGAAAGTTAAGAGTTGGTAAGCTAACTAATTAGAATATGCTTAATACAAAAAAAAAAAAATGTTATTTTGTTATACAAAAATCACTGCCTATTAAGATAGGGAAATCTCAGACTCCAAAACTTATCCTTTCGTACATTTAGAATTTTCATCCACTATTTGTGGCTAAATTAAGAGTGTGTCTGGTTCATGGGTTTACACACTAAGAATAGTAATTTTATTTTTCTTGAAAAAATTAGGAATATATAGTAATTAAAATCATAGTTAGTGTTTGATTGACACCTTTTTTAAACATAACTGTGGGTTTTGATTATCTCTTCAATTAAAAATCTCATTCCATCATTAAAAAGGTATCATTCCATCTTATTGGTAATCTAATTTTTAAGTTTGGATTAGTACTTTTAGATTTTTTATTTTGATTTTTTTTGTTCATGTTGATGTTTTGGATGTAATTATATTAGGACCAATTGCCTTGATTTTTTTTTAAACACTTATTCTCATTATAGGGTTATACACAACCAAACATTAATATTGACAATCATTTCAATTCCACCCTACTACCAAACATGCAAAATATTTTCACCGAAATCCGTTACAATTATCAAGTATTTGATTGCAATTCCTATTTCAATTCCCATGTGCGAACCAAACACACCCTAAATTTCTATCCATTATGTTTAGTATATAATATATAAATATAAATGTGCAATCCAATTATTAGTTTACGTTTTTAGTTGAGAATGAACACTACACATGTTTCAATTTGGTATCATGGTCAAATTTATGCAAGAGGACTCACATACGTGATGGGATGTGTTTAGCATTATATAATATATAAACATAAATGTACAATGCAACAATAAAAATTATTCACGAAATTTAAAAAAAAAAAAAAAAAAGAAAAAAGCAAACCATTCATATTAGTGATAGTAGCTATTTTGAAGATGTCATCATCAATATGGAATCTTCTAATAATTCAAACCATATGGGCTAGTTAAGTCATGTCATCTCATGGTGGTTACCGTCTAAAACCACAAATTTTACTTTGGACCGCGATCCACAATAGACTGTGGAGTGTGGACTATACATCACAGTCTCCGCTCCGCGTTGTTAACTTTCAGTTCATATACATTGCAGTTCCCTTTCAACACAACTGCAGTTCCTTTTCGATATAACTGCAATTTCATTCGACATTATATACTCAAATATGTGAAACTATTATTCAGTTTCATTTCAACACAACCACAATATCATTTCGATATAACTACAGTTTCATTAGACAATATATACTCAAAAATGCGAAAGTGTTATTCAGTTTCATTTTATATACATTGCAGTTTTCTTTCAACACAACTACAGTTTAATTTCAATATAACTACAGTTTCATTTGATAATATAAAAACAAATGTGAAGCAGTATCTTTTGAGATAAACTGTAATATCATTTACGGAGCTCTATTAATACGTATGAGTTATGACATCCGTTTCTCTAACCTAATGAAACGGCGGCGTTTTGTGACCATGCATGGTCCCCGTATAACGACTTATCTAAAACTATTGATACATTAGCAATGAAATTTTTAAGATTCTTTTCTTGTAATTTAATTTTGTTACGATCAGCTTAAAAAAAAAAAAAAAAAAAAAGCATTTAATTATAAGTCATAACATGTACTCCATAATTTGTAGAGTAAATTTTACTTTTATGGTAAGTTTGGAAATTGTAAAATGATTATTACTGTAAGATGTACATATATTTTCATTAAAAGAAATAGTGATTGTCAACATCTAAAGCTTATGTATTGCCTTTTTCTTATTTCATATCAATAATTAAAAGTTGAATTCAATTATTGTCAATACTCTATCAAATCAAATCTGTCACACAAGACCTTTTTAGTACGATTTACCTCATCTATGTGGTCTGAGGGATATTATACAGGAGCGATGTTTACTCAATGCATATTTTCATGTAGTGGTTGCATGTATTTCTAGCTCGATCGTCATCCGAAAATAGAAAAATTTAAGTTACGTTGATACTTGGCTAATGGAATTGACTTTGTTAGTGTTGGGAAAACATTCAAGGCAGAAAGGTTAGCCTATTTTTCAGGATTAGTTTTTTTTTTTTTAAATTTTTATTTCTACTGATGATACTTGGCTAATGGAATTGACTTTGTTAGTGTTGGGAAAACATTCAAGGCAGAAAGGTTAGCCTATTTTTCAGGATTAGTTTTTTTTATAGTTTTATTTCTACTGACTCGGTTACAATGTAGTATCTGTTCATATCTAATTTCTCAACCTGAAGCACAAAGAGTCAATAGATGCTTCTACTAAGGCTCGAACCCACTCCCTTCCATATGAGAGTGTACACCGGGTGCTGCTTGACCGCAAGGTCTTTGGCTTTCAGGATTAGTTTAGTTAAAGCCTCTTCCACTTAATTGATCATGGAAGGTGTATTTACATCCCTATTCAAGTGGCTGAAATTGAAGATGACTGTTGGCCGATTACTATATAAACAGTGCCCATAACTGTGAATTATTTGGCCAATGTAGTTTAGAAGTTCTATTATACGTCATTGTATTCAAATTAATTTGAAAAAGAAAACTTGGAATTGATCTAACTGTACTGTATGTTAGAAAAAAGTATTTATAAATATGATATGAATAGAGAATATGTGTGATTTATAATTTGTTTTATATTCAAACTATTTTATCCAATTAATCATGTTTCATATTTATTTTTATGAATATCATTTATCACGTTTTAAAGTGTTTTGATTTATTGTTTCCAATATTTAAGTTTCATGCTCTACTCTTATTTGTAAGTTGTGTTTAATAATTTTTCTTAATAATTAATTTATTATTTATTATAATAACAATGTGATCGTCTATAAGCTTATTTGGTTTTAAATTGTTTATTCGTTTTTATAAACTATATATAATTCTTTATTTATGAAGGCACATATGTAACTATTGAATATTTTGAATTTTTTTTTAAGCTAACAAAGGAAAATTCATTCATATCTAACGAAAACATCTTAGAGTTGTTGTTGTTGTTGTTGTTGTTGTTATTAGAGTCACACTTGTATTAACTATGACCCAAATTATATTGATCTTACCCGTCTCATGGTAAGATCTATGAGACGGTCTCACACAAATTTTTTCATTATTATTATTATTATTATTATTATTATTATTATTATTGTGTTAAAAATTTGTAAATCTTACTTCAAGTTATTTATTATTAGTATTTTTTTGGTGTAGTTATATATATATATATATATATATATATAATTCCAATCGCGATAGACATCATCTAATACTAATCCATTTAAATGACTAAAATTTTGGATATAACTAATTTAATTTATATCATCAAGGGATAAGAAAGACCTACAAAGTCTTCGCCTGCAAGTTTATAAGTATATCATTATTGTAGGGGAGCATCACTTAAGAATATAAGGATGACAATTTTACCCGTACTCTATTGGATAAAAATTTCATTACTCGCATGGGTGCAAGTGTGAGGAGTGGGTTGGGAATGCGGGTGTAAGGATGGAGGATATATCCCCGCACCCGATCCAATCCGATCCATTGACATTCGTACTTAAGATGTATCAAAGACAACAACTTTAATTCTCAACCAAGTTGAGATGAATGACAAGATATTAATTTTTCAACCAAGTTGAGATGACAAGTGCAATTAATTATTTCAGTTAATTTCTCAACCAAATTGAGATGACAAGATAAGACTTAGGGACAAGTCTTCCATGAAAATTAATTTCTCAACTAAGTTGAGATGACAAGATAAGACTTAAGAACAAGTCTTCCATGACAATTAATGACAA
The DNA here is from genome assembly GCF_003576645.1 of Ipomoea triloba. Classification (NCBI taxonomy): domain Eukaryota; kingdom Viridiplantae; phylum Streptophyta; class Magnoliopsida; order Solanales; family Convolvulaceae; genus Ipomoea; species Ipomoea triloba. The sequence goes on from NC_044924.1 coordinate 26,122,082, forward strand.
AAATAGACTTGTGCAATTAATTATTTATATGCCAATTAACATGCTTGATTGGGGTAAGACTCGAATTTATGACTTTCTATTTAAAAGTAACATAATAATGGGTTAAAGTATCTACGAGATCCCTGTACTATAATGTTTTGTTCAATTTAGTTCTAATATCTTTATTTTGTAGTGTAATTTGGTCCATATACTTTAAAAACTGATGCATTTAAGGACAATAGTTAAAGGTGTTAATATTACCGTTAACTTAAGTTACGTGACGTTGATATCATCATTGTTACATAATGATATTTATATTTCTACTAATATATTACTTTATAAATATTTAAAATTATTATTTTTACCACCACAATATTAAATTAGTATGTATGTCCAAAATAAATAATTAAAACCCTATTCTTAATGGTATTTGGACACTTGATGTCAGCATGCTTGTAATTATTTATTTTGGGCAAATTAATATAGTATATTAATGGTAAAAGTAATTAATTTTAAATATTTATAAAATAATATATATATATATATATATATATATATATATATATATATATATATATATATATATATATATATATATAT
>NC_044924.1:26123390-26133417 GCF_003576645.1 Ipomoea triloba
TATATATATATATATATATATATATATATATATATATATATATATATATATATATATATATATATATATATATGAGTTGGAATATAAATATCATGATGTGACAACAATGATGTCAACGCCATGTAAGTTAAGTTAACTGTAATATTAACACTATTAACTATTGTCTTGAGTTTAACCATTTTATAAAGTAGGACTAAATTGAACAGAATAAAAATACAAGGACTAAATTGAACAAAACGCTATTGAACATAAACTTCATAGGTACTTTGGCCACAATAATATCATCAAATCAGAAAATATTTGAATACAATTAATAATTACATGTAAATCAAATTCACTATTGTGCCAACACCGAGGCAAAATTAAAGCCAAGCTGCTAGGAATATGATGTTGTGCCATTTGGAAATAAAGTATTGTTTTATTCATTTTAATTAACAATTGTGTGTATTGTGTAAGATTGTTTCACATCATGAGACCTATAATACTTTTTAACAATAGTGTAATACTTATATATATAGTCATAATAAAACTTTATATTTATGTTAAAAAATATTACACATGTTATATGCGGCGGTCATATGTTATTTCCTATCGCAATAGACATCCATTTAATACTAATCAATTTAAATGACACAAAATTTGGATATAATTAATTTGCACTGTCTAGGGGTAAGAAGACCTACAAAGTCATCGCCCGCAAGCTTAATTTGTAAGGATATCATTATTGTTGGGAAGCATCAAGATGTATCAAATTAAAGACAAACTTTAATTCTCAACCAAGTTGAGATGACAAGATAATAATGTTTTGGGCCTTTGCACTTTGCCCTTTGCCCTATGATACACTCTATAGCGGGGTATAAAAAGACTTAGAGACAAGTCTTCCATGATAATTAATTTAAAAGATTCACTTTCTTATTATTATTATTATTATTATTATTATTATTATTATTATTATTATTAAATTTGATAAAACTAACTAAACGAATGTAATTTGAAATATAATTAATAGACTAATAAATACACAATAAAAATTATTATCCCCTATAACCTCAATACAGTTAATAATGACGTGTAAATCAAATTCACTGTTGTGCCAACACCGAGGCAGAAGCCAAGCTGCCAGGAATATGCTCTTGAATCTTGAGTGATTTGGAAAGAAAGTATATATATTCTTAGGTTGTCGCAAGTGACTACTAAAAAGTAGTTGAAAGTTGATAACTTAGTAAAGTAACGCTGCTAAGTTTTGTTACTTATAAATTAAAATATAATATTTTTAAGGAAAAAATAAAATATTTTTAAATCAAAATGTAAAAGTACAACATTTTTTCATATACGTAATAAATATTTTATTCGTAACTAGTATTACATTTTCATATTGATATATTCCCAAATGCGTAGTAAATAATATATTCCCAAATTTGTTGACCGCCTCATCAAGGCAGCATACCACGAAGATTGGGCAAGAATTTGTGCAAGTTATTTAAGTAAATGATATATTCCCAAATGTGTAGTAAATGATATATTCCCAAATTTGTTGACCTCATTAAGCCTTAATTTGATAAGCACTATCATTAAAAAATCACTTATTAATTAATTGAGTAAATACCAATTTTGGTTCATACCAATTTTCATCCGCAACTATTATTTTAGTGTAAAATTTATCATGCCAGTCACCATTCGTTTAAGGTGAATATGAATTATTAAGGATATTTTTGTCTTTTTATAATAATCCCAATTTAAACCTAAATAAAAGGATTTAAGCCCTAAGATCCTCATTCGTCGTAATTCCGCAGGGAAGTGGTTTCTGCATGAATATAAGGGCACACATCAATGCGAACGATCGCCCAGGAGAGTAATAAGAACCATTCACAGCCATCTACGCGTTCAGATCAACAAAGCATATGGAATTTTTTTTTTTTTTTAAAACGACGTGGTTGAATTTTCGTAAATAACTCAAACTTTGGTGCAAGTAAATGTGTTATAAGTGCATGTAGCTGGTGCACCTTTGCAAGTAAAAAGTGCAACTAAAGTCACTTACAAGTTCACTTATTTTCACTTAAAAGTGCACTTATTTTCACTTACAAGTGCAAGTAATTTACCTTGTTAACAATCGTTCACCTAGGTGCACCTAATTGTAACGTTAGGTGCAACTAGTTATAGCGTTAGGTGCATTTAGTATTGATGCTCAGTGTAAATTTTACTTGCACCTGTTATACATTTTACATGCACTTGTAATACATTTTACTTGCACTTGGTGCACTGTATGAAATTGCTAATTGCACTTGTAATACATTTTACTTGCACTTTGATGTTCAATTATTTACGAAAAAGCCACCACATCTTTTTTTAAAAAATAAGTGTTTCTGATCCGTTAGATCTGGACACGTGAACAGATGACATGCGTTCTGATTTTTCTCCTAGGCGAGTAGTTCTCATTTGAACGCGATCATATATATATAGATTTTTATTCAAATGCGGCGGCGAGCTCCGGTACTGTCATGCGACCTAATCTGCGCCGTCCAATTTCATTAATCCTACTGAAATTCGCGTATGTTTAAGTGGGGTTATTAATTTAATTATAACCGAAAAAATGGATGGTGATCTGATATTAGGTGAAATTGCACACTTTGACCAATTTGAACCTTATTCCTTTATTTTTTTTTAGTATTACACAAAGAGTTAATACCACATCCATTAAAGCTCGATCTCATGACTTTCCATTTAAGAAAGTCACTATATGCCACTTAATCACAAGATCATTGACATCTATTTTTAATTTAAAATGTCATGATCAAGAAATTTTCTAAAGCAGACTATGTAGAGTAGACTAGTCATTTTATGTTACCGGTCTCACTAGGATTTCAATTCCACCTCACATGGTTTTATCACAAGTTTCCATCATCTGACAACATTGATACATTAGCAATGAAATTCTTACAAATAAGGGCATGCATATCAATGGATATTGAAGAGTTAATAGTACAAAAGTTGCAAAATTATTGCCACTTGACAGGAGAGAGAGAATGAGAGAGAGAGAGGAGGAGAGCATCTGCAAGAGGTTGGGTTATTGCAGAAAATGGGACCCAAAGCTTATTAATGTCAGCTGCAAGACCTTTGCGTGGAACTCACAAATCCGCCAAGCCTGCATGCGCCTGACATTTACTTTTTTAATTTTTTAAAAAAAATCAGTTTTGTTTTTTGTTTTTTTTTTTTTAAATTTTTATTTTTCATCCTTATTTTCTTTTTTCTAATCACACTTAAAAAAACTTCTCAAAAACCGCAAAATAACTCCATTGATAAGGATGCTCATGAAGATTTGTTTCTTGTAATTTGACGTTGGCACCATTAGCTTTTAAAAAAAAATAAAGTAAAATCATAAGCAATGCTTTAATTTGAAAACTTTTTTTATATAATTGTAAATTCAAAATAAATAACATAATATTTATTAAAATCTTTATCAAAATACAAGATATTCAACAAGAAAGATACTTAGAACATAAAAACTTGCATGAGACAGATTCTAAGAACACACACAGTTGTTATATTGTAGACTATAGTCAGAAAACAGCATCGTTTCTTCTTAAAGAAACGATAGTCGTTAATTTTTTTTTTTTTTTTTGAAAAGTATTACATATTCACAAAATATTATTACTGTTCAATAGAAAAGTATTAATTTTTTCATAATGTTGATCACGTCATCAGGTGCCAAACAACTTAACAAATGATTCAATATCCTCAAAATAAAAATTCATCAAAGAAGTGTGTTTTTCTTTTTCAAAGGTATGCTAAATAATTTGTTCACTTAAATATATCTATTATTTTAAAATTAATACTTTTCAATATAAATTTTTATCTTTTAAATATAAAAACATGCAGGTAATTATAATAATGTTGGTATAGCTTCTGACATGTATTTATTTATTTATTTATTTCTTTGGCATACATGCATAACATGTAGAAGCCACGCCATCATAACTCGTAGGTTTCATTAATTTCATTTAAATAAAGAAAAATATTTTTTTAAAAATTAAAATAGTTTACATGACACTAATGTATACAAAGATAATTACATGTAGAACTTATATCAATATAATCTGTAATAGAAAAATAAGTTATTAGTAAAACAATTTTAATTACACTTTTTAAAAAAGTTTGAGAGCTAATATGAATTGAAGCTTTTTATTGTTCAAGGACTTATTTTGCCTTTCGAACATTTGCATGTATTTTTCTTTTTATTATGATCTTATCGCAACAGAATGACTAGTTTTACCACTCTGAAGCGAAATTAATCAAACTTTAATAATATGTTCTCCGAAAGATACATAGTATGTTTATTGTTGAAAGAGAAATAATGCATACACATCGTACTGTGAAAATTGGGCAAGAAATTGTGCAACTTACTTTAGTGCATATTTTTTTACTGGGTTAGTTACTTTTACAAATCTTGATCATAAAGTCTTCTGAAAGAGACAATATAATGATCAACTTGTCAAGAAAAAATAATAATAAATTTTTGCTAAAATATTGTGGGAAGGGGGAATTATGACTTATGAGTACCGTTAAGTTTGGGCAAGAAATTATGCAAATCATTCAATTATAGGTTAGCATCTGACAATGCAACATTGATAGATTAGCAATTTCGTTGTCAAGAAAATTAATCTTTTGTAACTTTATTTTGCCACACTCACTTAAAAACTAAAAATCATGTGTAATAATTCAATCTTATACCATTGCAAATATAAAATAAAGATGGAACATAATATTTGTTAAATTAAAAGATAATTTATGAAAATAAAAAATATTCACTTAAAAATTACATTCTCCATACATAAATAGATTTGAAATCATCCACAAAGATTAATTTAAATATCAAAACTACTACAGTAATTAACTGTAATTTTGAAATTTTATATGGAAGGAGAAAATTCTTCCTTTTGTGTGATTAAAAACAATGTTAATAAAGCAGGATTTAACATGGGAGGGGGAAGAAAGCATACCAAGAGAACCGTCAAACATATGCTGCTATATATATATATCTCACATATGCTGCTTCTATATACAAAACTCAAAGCAACTAAAACAATTGTATTTACTTTTGAGTTTTGAGACACCATGAAACATACCAAGCATAATATTATGCTAGTGCTTATTTTTCTTCTGCTCATTTGCAAATTTGAGTATTGTTACTCAAATTACGTTGCTAGTTGCATTGAAAGGGAACGAATTGCTCTTCTTCAATTTAAAGAAAGCTTAATTGATACATCAAACCGTCTCTCTTCATGGAGTGGTCTTGATTGTTGTGAATGGGAGGGAATTTCTTGTAGCTCAACAACTGGCCATGTCCTAAAGCTTGATTTGCACAACCCAGCTGCATATGATTATGATATTGAGAATTACTTGGGAGGTGAGATCAATCATTCTCTTATCAACTTAACACATTTGAATTACCTTGATCTAAGCTTCAACCGTTTTTCTATGATCCAAATTCCTGAATTTTTCGGATCTTTCAAAAACTTGAGGTATCTTAACATCTCAAGCTCTGGTTTTGTGGGAAATATTCCCACTCATCTTGGAAATCTTTCAAGTTTAGAGTATCTCGACCTTGGAGACGGTGCTTTAAGTATATGTCCATTTTGTAATTATTTGGCTACAGATAATTTGGACTGGTTGGCTAGCCTTTCTTCCCTAAAAAGCCTTGACATGTCAGGAATTTCAATTTGGTATAGTGAAGATTGGTTACGCACAATCAACAAGCTTGTGTCTTTATCTTCTTTAAACTTGGCTGATTGTGAGCTCAACACAACTAGTCTTGTTTCACATGTTAACTCCACCTCTCTCATCTCCCTTGATCTCAGTTGGAATAGTTTAGATTATGCAATCCTTCCATGGTTGTTTAATCTCACAAGACTAGAGCATTTGAATATAGGCGACAGCTTTTTTATTTCTCAAAATAGCTTTACAGGCACACTGGTTCCGTTGTGTAAGTTGCACAATTTGATTTTTATGGATCTTAGTTCTAACAATTTCCAATGTTCAATTCCCAATTGTCTTGGAAACTTGACTTCTTTAACCTCTCTTAGTTTAAGTGATAATAGCTTTACAGGTTCAATTCCAAATTCCATGAATAAATTGACGGACTTCATTGCAGTTCTTTCTGATTGCCTATTAGATAGTTTGAAAGAATTGAAGTTAGATTCTAACAATTTCATTGGTCAACTTCCAAACCAGTTGTACAAGTATAAGAATCTGCAAGTCCTTTCTCTGTCTTCAAACTCCTTCTCTGGTCCAATAATTGAGTCACTTGGAAATTTGTCAATGTTGCAAATCCTGGATATTAGTAACAATAAGTTTAGTGGTAGTGTTCCCTCTAGTCTTGGTGAACTTTCAAATCTTGAAGAGTTAGATATATCTAAGAATTCATTCGTAGGTGTCCTTTCTGAATTCCACTTTTCAAAACTCAGTAAGCTTCAATTTTTGGACATATCTAGTAATTTGTTTGTTTGGAATGTAAGTTCCACCTGGGTTCCTCCTTTCCAACTCTCTTACATAGCAATGGAATCCATCAAAATTGGTCCTCATTTTCCTCATTGGCTTCGTACCCAAAGAAATGTTGGTTCCCTGTTTATGTCTAATGCCAGCATCTCAAGTGCTATCCCTGATTGGTTCGATATATTTTTCTGGAATAACACTGATTTAGATCTCTCTAAAAATCAAATAAGTGGAGAGCTTTTGAAACCACATGTTGAAAGTTACATGGACAAGTTTTATCTTTCTCTTTCAAACAATTATTTGAGTGATGTCATCCCCAAGTGGCTATGTAGTTCTGAAAATCTAGTGATTCTTGCTCTATCTACAAATCAGTTATATGGAGAAATACCTACATGCTTGGGAAAACTACAAAACTTGGAAGTTCTTGACTTGGGGAATAACAATCTAAGTGGTCACATTCCAAATTCATTGGGATCTCTTCAATCGCTATTCTCTATGCACTTGCAGAATATTGAACTTGAAGGGAAACTCCCGGGAAGCATGCAGAATTTAACAAGCCTGGGAATTTTGGATTTGAGTGAAAATAAATTTATGGATGTTATCCCTTCATGGATTGGGGAAAAATTATTGAGTTTGCGATATCTTATCTTCTATAGAAATAAGTTCTATGGGGATATTCCATTGCAACTATGTCAACTGGATGATCTTCAATTGTTAAATTTGGCAAATAACAACATATCAGGATACATCCCACAGTGTTTTGGAAACTTTACTGCAATGGCTTTTGATGACGAACAAACATATATTTCGTACTTCATATCTAACGGTAAAACGTATAGAGATGAAATTGATGTAGTCATAAAAGGATTAACATTGCAGTACACTAAAAATCTTCCATTCCTAAGATCCATAGATCTTTCAGGGAATTACATTGTTGGAAAGATTCCGGTTGAGATAATGAGTTTGCATGCACTGGAGAACTTGAATGTTTCTAGAAATAATCTAAGTGGACCAATCCCTGAGACTATTGGCAATTTGAGAAAAATTGAATCACTTGATTTATCTAGAAATGAACTCTCTGGTACCATTCCACCAAGCTTGTCATCTTTGAATTTTTTGAGCCACTTGAACTTATCATTCAACCATTTATATGGGAGAATACCAACAGGAAGTCAACTTCAGACCCTCAATGATCCATCCATTTACATGGGCAACGAAGGACTTTGTGGTGACCCTCTTTCAAAGACTTGCCCCAGTGATGTACCATCTTTTGTTAATCAATCTATTAAAATCAGTAATGATGATGATCATGAGTTTTTCATGTGGTTTTATGTTGGTATGGGGCCTGGTTTCTTTGTTGGATTCATTGGAGTATTAAGCATTCTATTGTTCGCAAGATCTTGGAGCTATGCGTACTTCAAATTTTTAGAGATGGCTTACAACAAAGTACTCCATTATTTTTCTTAAAGGTTAGTTTTCAATATGCATTCAACAAATTGCTTTTTTATTCAATATATATTTGTGAGTGCGCACACATGCAGACAACATCTTATTTGCCTTCAATTTTTTAATTAGTAATTAGTAACTTTTATATATATGAACTTTTTTTTTAATTAGTAATTAGTAACTTTTATATATATGAACTTTTTTTTTTATTGTTGTTGTTGTTGTTGTTGAGTGCTCGGACTCTAACCGTCTCATGGAACCTTATCCACGAGACGAATCTGATCAATATAAAAATGTAATACTTATACTGNAATTAGTAATTAGTAACTTTTATATATATGAACTTTTTTTTTATTGTTGTTGTTGTTGTTGAGTGCTCGGACTCTAACCGTCTCATGGAACCTTATCCACGAGACGAATCTGATCAATATAAAAATGTAATACTTATACTGAAAAATGTAATAATAATCAAAATAAAGTATTTATTATTTGTAAGGAAAATTGTAATACTTTTGAAAAAAATGTAATACTATTAAATCAAAATGTAAAATTATTACATTTTTCTTAAAAATTATTACACTNACGAGACGAATCTGATCAATATAAAAATGTAATACTTATACTGAAAAATGTAATAATAATCAAAATAAAGTATTTATTATTTGTAAGGAAAATTGTAATACTTTTGAAAAAAATGTAATACTATTAAATCAAAATGTAAAATTATTACATTTTTCTTAAAAATTATTACACTCTCTTATAAGTAGCAAAACACTTTATTCCTTATTAGTATTACATTTTTGAGTATAAGTATTACATTTTTATAGTGGTTCAACTTGTCTCGATCACTAGATGTGACCACAATTTGGTTCACGGTTTCGGTTTGAACCGTCGATTCAAATAGGATTTTTTTTTATTATGTTTTCAATTTTTAAAATAATCCAAATACAATATTAAAATTTTTCGTTCTAAAATTTTTAAACAATGATTATATCAAATATTTAAACTTTAAAGTTAAACTAAAAAAATTAAAAATAAAAATAAAAATTTGAGCTTGCACTTAATTTTACCAAGACTAAGTTGCCCANACGGTTTCGGTTTGAACCGTCGATTCAAATAGGATTTTTTTTATTATGTTTTCAATTTTTAAAATAATCCAAATACAATATTAAAATTTTTCGTTCTAAAATTTTTAAACAATGATTATATCAAATATTTAAACTTTAAAGTTAAACTAAAAAAATTAAAAATAAAAATAAAAATTTGAGCTTGCACTTAATTTTACCAAGACTAAGTTGCCCATGTAATTTATTGAAATTTTAATAAGAATCAAAGCCCAAGTAATTCCTTTTATCTTTTTTATCTTCTAATTTTTAAGTCATTTGCTTCTGCCTATGTAATTTATCGAAATTCCANACGGTTTCGGTTTGAACCGTCGATTCAAATAGGATTTTTTTTTATTATGTTTTCAATTTTTAAAATAATCCAAATACAATATTAAAATTTTTCGTTCTAAAATTTTTAAACAATGATTATATCAAATATTTAAACTTTAAAGTTAAACTAAAAAAATTAAAAATAAAAATAAAAATTTGAGCTTGCACTTAATTTTACCAAGACTAAGTTGCCCATGTAATTTATTGAAATTTTAATAAGAATCAAAGCCCAAGTAATTCCTTTTATCTTTTTTATCTTCTAATTTTTAAGTCATTTGCTTCTGCCTATGTAATTTATNTTCGTTCTAAAATTTTTAAACAATGATTATATCAAATATTTAAACTTTAAAGTTAAACTAAAAAAATTAAAAATAAAAATAAAAATTTGAGCTTGCACTTAATTTTACCAAGACTAAGTTGCCCATGTAATTTATTGAAATTTTAATAAGAATCAAAGCCCAAGTAATTCCTTTTATCTTTTTTATCTTCTAATTTTTAAGTCATTTGCTTCTGCCTATGTAATTTATCGAAATTCCAATAAGAATCAAAGCCCAAGTAGTTCTCTTTTATCTTTTTTATCTTCTAATTTCTAAGTCATTTGCTTCCCCTTTGGTAACATTGCTTCCCCCACCCACCTCCCTCTCCCCCCCCCCCCC
>NC_044924.1:26133549-26254360 GCF_003576645.1 Ipomoea triloba
TTTTTTTTTTTTTTTTTTTTACATGTTAAGCTAAAAAAATGACATGACTATTCACATTTTCCAGGTCAATGCTATTGTCAGTGAGGAATTGTGTGTTGAAGGTATTTGTGATTGTCTTTAATGTGGATTACTCTTTGCTCCCAAATGTGGATTACTCTTGACATGTTGGAAGGGAGTTTCTTCCTCTAACCTTGAAAGGCAAAAGAGAAGCTGCTATGTATTGTGGATTGTTGATTTTGATATAATTTGCAATTGATGTTCATCTTATTTATTATCAAATTTTCAATGTCATGTTTATTGTATTTGTCATACTTAAAACTTTTAAATAAATTCCTATTGAGATGTGTGTTTAATATCATATTATGTTTCAATTGTTACATATTTTTTTCAGTTCTTTAATTTTTTCGTAATGATATGAATATTTATCTTACTTGAAAAAATAATTTACATGAATTACTATTAAAAATGAACATTTATATAGCATAGTAAAAATGTACCTTATATCAGTGATTCACTTTACAAGATGGACCTTGTCAATCATACTCACTCTATTGTGGCACTAAATATATATGGATGTTATTCTCTTAATACCCTGTGTTGATTAAACTCGTCAATGTTTGTCAAACCCAACTAACTAGTCATTGTAATTGTGGATCTTCCCTTGGAGTAAAAATGTCATATGAGGAACAGGTTTCTCATTTCTTTATAAAGGTTGTTGAAGCAAATGACAAATTCAAGGTACATAGTTGCAAAGCACATACAAGAAAATTAATGGTGATTTGAAGTGGACACTCTTTTTATCATAGATATGATGAAGTAAGCACAAAATTAAAGGAAATAATATACGTCAGGAGTCCATTGATGAGAAGGGGCTGGGGAAAGCTTGAACCCAATTCCTACGGTGATGAATATGAGCGCAATTGAAATTCTTGGGGAGTTATACGGTGATGAATATGAACCCAGTGATGTACCATCTTTTGTTAATCAATCTACAAAAACAAGTAGTGATGATGATCATGAGTTTTTCATGTGGTTCTATGCTGGTATGGGGCCTGGTTTCTTTGTTGGATTCATTGGAGTATTAAGCATTCTATTGTTCGCAAGATCTTGGAGCTATACGTACTTCAAATTTTTTGAGAGGGCTTACAACAAAGTACTCAATTATTTTTCTTAAAGGTTAGTTTTCAATATGCTATCAACAAATTGTGCGCGCACATGCAGACAACACCTTATTTGTCTCCAATTTTTTAATTATTTGCAACACACACACACACACACACACACACACACATATATATATATATATATATATATATATAAACATAATAAGTGTGAATGAAGGTTATACCCTTCATTTATGTCTGTTTTTTCCGTTAAGTTTATCTCCAATTTTTTAATTATTTGCAACACACACAGATATATATATATATATATATATATATATATANCTAACCTTGAAAGGCAAAAGAGAAGCTGCTATGTATTGTGGATTGTTGATTTTGATATAATTTGCAATTGATGTTCATCTTATTTATTATCAAATTTTCAATGTCATGTTTATTGTATTTGTCATACTTAAAACTTTTAAATAAATTCCTATTGAGATGTGTGTTTAATATCATATTATGTTTCAATTGTTACATATTTTTTTCAGTTCTTTAATTTTTTCGTAATGATATGAATATTTATCTTACTTGAAAAAATAATTTACATGAATTACTATTAAAAATGAACATTTATATAGCATAGTAAAAATGTACCTTATATCAGTGATTCACTTTACAAGATGGACCTTGTCAATCATACTCACTCTATTGTGGCACTAAATATATATGGATGTTATTCTCTTAATACCCTGTGTTGATTAAACTCGTCAATGTTTGTCAAACCCAACTAACTAGTCATTGTAATTGTGGATCTTCCCTTGGAGTAAAAATGTCATATGAGGAACAGGTTTCTCATTTCTTTATAAAGGTTGTTGAAGCAAATGACAAATTCAAGGTACATAGTTGCAAAGCACATACAAGAAAATTAATGGTGATTTGAAGTGGACACTCTTTTTATCATAGATATGATGAAGTAAGCACAAAATTAAAGGAAATAATATACGTCAGGAGTCCATTGATGAGAAGGGGCTGGGGAAAGCTTGAACCCAATTCCTACGGTGATGAATATGAGCGCAATTGAAATTCTTGGGGAGTTATACGGTGATGAATATGAACCCAGTGATGTACCATCTTTTGTTAATCAATCTACAAAAACAAGTAGTGATGATGATCATGAGTTTTTCATGTGGTTCTATGCTGGTATGGGGCCTGGTTTCTTTGTTGGATTCATTGGAGTATTAAGCATTCTATTGTTCGCAAGATCTTGGAGCTATACGTACTTCAAATTTTTTGAGAGGGCTTACAACAAAGTACTCAATTATTTTTCTTAAAGGTTAGTTTTCAATATGCTATCAACAAATTGTGCGCGCACATGCAGACAACACCTTATTTGTCTCCAATTTTTTAATTATTTGCAACACACACACACACACACACACACACACACATATATATATATATATATATATATATATAAACATAATAAGTGTGAATGAAGGTTATACCCTTCATTTATGTCTGTTTTTTCCGTTAAGTTTATCTCCAATTTTTTAATTATTTGCAACACACACAGATATATATATATATATATATATATATATATATAAACATAATAAGTGTGAATGAAGGTTATACCCTTCATTTATGTCTGTTTTTTCCATTAAGTTTGATGCATCCACTATATATTTTCTTATTTTCTTCAATAATAATAATATATATACGGTATATATTGGAGTTATATGTTAGTTATTTTCTAAAATATAAATATAAAATTTATAACAAATATTTTACATTATTATTATTATTATTATTATTTACAATAATCTAAATATCTAAAATTTAAATAAATTTAAATTTTTAATATAAAATATTAATATTGGGCACCTATTTTTTGCGCATCGCGCATAAGAAAAACTAGTATATATATATATATATATATATATATATATATGAATTTATTTTTTATTATTATTGTTGTTGTTGTTATTGTTGAGTGATTCTGACTCTCACCCTCTCACGGATCCTTATCCATGAGATGAATCAGATCAATATAAAAATGTAATACTTATACTGAAAAATGTAATAATAACCGAAATAAAGTATATATTATTTTTAAGAAAAAGTGTAATAAAAATGTAATACTATTAAATCAAATGTAAAACTATTACATTTTTTTTCAAAAGTATTACACTCTCTTATAAGTAACAAACACTTTATTCCTTATTAGTATTATATTTTCAAGTATAAGTAATACATTTTTATATTGGCTCGACTTGTCTCAATAGATGTGACCACGGTTTGGTTCATGGTTCCAGTGTGAATCGTCAATTCGAACCAGATTTTTTTATTCAGTTTTCAATTTTTAAAATAATCCAAATGCAATAACTAAAATTTTTTATTCTAAAATTTTTAAACAATGATTATATCAAATATTTAAACTTTAAAGTTAAACTAAAAAAATTAAAAATTATAATTATAATTTTGGGCTTGCACTTAATTTTACCAAAATTAAGTTGCCTATGTAATTTAACAAAATTTCAATAACAATCAAAGCTCTAGGTGTTCTCTTTAACTTTTTTATCTTCTAATTTTTAAGAGTCATTTGCTTCTCCTTTGGTTACTTCTCCCCCCCCCCCCCAAACCCCCCGGTTTCGATTCCCAATTTATCAAAATGGACTCTTTACGCTCCGGTTCAATTTATACCGTGCACGATTCGAACCGAGCCGTGGTCATTTTTACGTCTCACAGATAAGGATTTGTGAGACGGACTTACACAATTTTTTTTTTTTTTTTTTTGGAACAAGTTAGATAAAAAAAATGACATGACTATTCACATTTTCCAGGTCAATGCTATTGTCAGTGAGGAAGTGTGTGTTGAAGGTATTTGTCATCGTCTTTAATGTGGATTACTCTTTGCTTCCAATTGTGGATTACTCTTACCATGTTGGAAGGGAGTTTCTTCCTCTAACATGAAAGGCAAAAGAGAAGCTGCTAATCTGCTATGTATTATGGATTGTTGATATTGATGTTCATCTAATTTATTATCAAATTTTCAATGTCATGTTTATTGTATTTGTCATACTTAAAACTTTTAAATGAATTCCTATTGAGATGTGTACTTAATATCATATTAGGTTTCAATTGTTACATTTTTTTTTCAGTTCTTTAGTTTTTTCGTAATGATATGAATATTCATCTTACTTGAAAAAATAATTTACATGAATTACTATTAAAAATGTACCTTTATATAGTATAATAAAAATGTAACTTATGTCATTGATTCACTTTACAATAATGTGAACCTTGTTAATCATGTGAACCTTGTTAATCATACTTACTTTATTGTGGCACTAAATATATATGTTTGTGAATCTTCCCTTAGAGTAAAAATGTCATATGAGGAACAGGTTTCTCATTTCTTTATAATGGGAACCAGAGCTTCAGAGAGATTTATAAAGGTTTTTGAAGCAAATGACAAATTCAAGGTACATAGTTGCAAAGCACATACAAGAAAATTAATGGTGATTTGAAGTGAACATTCTTTTTTTTTTTTTTTTTTTTATCATAGATATGATGAAGTAAGCACAAAATTAAAAGAAATGTGGAGTCAAGTGTTCTTATCTTTTCCAGTTGAGGACTTAAACCATGGTATCCAAGCCGAAGTTGTTTTCTGGTAGAGTTTATAAGATTCAATTCTGTAAACTTGTTTAAGCATTCTCTTCTCTACAAGCACGGTGACATACGCCAACCACAAGCTGTTTATGAGCGGACCAACAAAACTCCAAACATGACCCAAACACCAGACGAATATGGCCAGTCCCCACCACCATAACTGCTCGCCAAAGTAATTTGGATGGCGTGAGTACCGCCAAAGACCTGTATCCAGATTTAGCACCATAGGTTGGCTCAGCTCTTTCAACCTTTTATTTTTGCTAACAAAATTGTGAAGTTGTGTATCGGCATAATAGGCAATCATAATGCCAGAAATGTTTTACTTTTCTGATGCTTGGTTGAATGTCAAAAAAAAACTCTTTTTTTTTTTTTTTTTTTTTTTTTTTTAATTTAAAAAATTTTTTTTTTTTTTTTTTTTTTTTTTTACTTTAAGTTAATAAATTATATTTTTTTCAGTTTGGTTCTTTTTTTTTAAATGAATATATTATTCATTATAATAATAACAACAACAATAATAAAAAACAATCCTATAGGGCTAACACTAATTCTTTAACCATTGCTGCAAGTACGTGGATAGTGTGTATAATAGCAACATTGTTTGTGTGGATTTAATCCAATACAATTTAATGTGAAATCGCTCTCATAGTGCAATACGACACACACTCAATATCAACGTAATAGCATAGACATTCTTACGCGAGTGCACACAGGTGTGTGTAATATTATCGTGGATTATTATGTGGGATGAAACTAGTAGAATTAAACTCATAATGGCACACACAGATCAACCTAAGTGCACATATGGTTAAACTTAGTGCTTTATTCTGCTAGTGGCAAAATTATTACTTCCGCAAATTCATTCTACTACTAGTGGCGAAATGCATGATTATTAAATCGTGTTGCTACATTCTGTTAGTACCATTAATTTGAATCCCGTGAATACACTCTACTAGTCGATTTGCTCAATTGGTCACACACATTGCATGCTGGCACACACACTGCAATACAACCATATCTCATTCTCAATAGAATGACACACACTTTAATTTGGTACGCGAGTGCACAAAGGACTGCATTTAAATTTCCTGGTCCCCGTAGAGTTGGGATTACATTTTTACCAAAAAAAAAACACACACACAATTCAGGCTAATTGCTCTCGCGTTTCGGTGTTGTAAATATTCTACACATTATGGCACACGCCAGGTGCACACCAACTAATTGGACGCCTTCTCCTGCCGAAACTAATTACAAACCAGATGACACAGTCGTTAAACCCAAGTGCACACAGTAGTGGTGCACGTCACGTTATGGTACACTAAATTTAATCCAGGTGCACGCTCACATAACCATGTTTAATCAAGTTTACCTACAATACATTATGGTTCAAACAGTTTAGTTACACTACATTCATAACTATGTTTTCATCAAGTTGGTCCACATTATTCCAATCACAAATACAATATTAAAGTTTGTGCAAAAAGCTTTGGGCCAACAACATTCAAAGGTATAATACTATAAAAAAAATCCAAAGTCTAAGATTCAGGTCAATTTTTTTTTTTTGCGAAGCATATTTCATGGTGTTCTTGTTGTTTGCAAGACCAGCACATTCTTCTTCCCTTAGCAACTTGTTCTGATGCAATCTTTTGAAGATTTTAGACGCTTTCCAAACCCTTTTTTCTTTGGAATGGTAATGGGGTGAACTTCAATGGTGGGTGATGTTGTAGACCCACTACACAATCTATCTCAATGTAATGGCACATACATTATTACACAAGTGCACACATGTGTGTATAATATTATCGTGGTTTATTTGGATTGAAAGTAGTAGCATTAAACTCAGCATGGCACACACAGAACAACCAAAGTACATGACAGGTTAAACTTAGTGCTTCGTTTTGCTAATAACACATGCATATCACTATATCAGCATAAGTGCACACAGTAGTATAAATGTGTTTAAGATCCATAATAAAGACAACGAATGTGCACTTAGGGTATCATGTGTGTGCCATATTGGTTATTTTTCCTTTCAAAGTATATGATATCGTGGTGTGGCACAATCATTATAGCCGAAGTGCACGCCCTAATGCCGTATTAGGGTTGTGTGGTACATTCAGAATCCCGTAGGTGCACACAGGGTAATCACCCATTCAGAGTTTCCGCTTGTGCACTCACGTTCAGAGGTCTGTGCACACAACGAAAGTTGCTCAAGCCACTATGTGCACGTCACTATTGCAGTGCGTGCCGTGGAACACAATTTCTCTGTGTTCATCAAACTGGAAGCTTTGGTTCACATAAACAACAACTCCTCATGCATTTGCACAAAGCATAATGGAATTCAAAATCTGTATTCAAATTTGTTTTTCAATTTAAATATTACTCTTACATTCGTAGTCTTCACTTGCCATATTTCAAAATCAAACTTCTATTATTGGTCGATGATGTTTGCCTCCAAATGCGCAGAGCTTCGCGAACGACGGTCGAAAGATGCCTTTGGCGTAGAGTAGACAATCACAATCTTTAAGTCCAAGAAGAATCCTACATGATCTTCTTTTCCTAATATCTTGGAATCAATTCAAATATAATATTAGTTTATAATTGGAGCCTGGACAAAAAACGACATTAGTATCCTATTTTATTATTTATGTTAATGATCTCCTAATAAATGATTAATTAATCTAGACCACTGTTTGATTTAATCTCAAGGGCTTGGATGGGTTCTTATGTTCCTATCTAACTAGGGTTCTCACTTGATGTCATCCCTAGGCGGACATCAAGTAAGAACCCTAGGTTAGGTAAGAACATAAGAACTAATCCAAGCCTTGGCAATTAACTCAATCAATGGTCTAGATTAAGTAATCAATTATAAGGAGATCATTAACCTAAATAATTAAAAAGGATATTAGTGTAATTTTGTCCAGTAACCAATTATAAATTAATATTATATTTGGATTGATTAAAAGATTTTAGGAAAAGAAAATCACAAAGGAGTCCACTTGGACTACTAGTCTACGCTCGCCCAATATGCCCCAAGCTTATTTATGAAAGTGTGATTTATTGTGCGTATTATAATTTTGTAGCATGTGAGTGTAAGATAGCGTACAAGTGTGTGTGCACCTAAGTTAAACTCTGAGTGCCATAATGCGTACAGTTAGTGTGTGTGCACACACACAATGCTTAACGTGGACACACAGACCCATTACTTGCAGCATGCTGGTGGCCTGCAGTTGGGCTTCACCATGTGTGCCATAATGTGTACAATTTTTTTTAATCTTGTAATGGTGTGCACTAAAGCTGACATGAGTTTTCCGTTTTGTGCTTATATTCAAATAGAATGCATACAAGTAAACAAAGATGATGTCACAAAAGTGTGTACACTTGCGTGAATTTTTTTGTGCCATTACGTAAAACATGTGTGTTCCATATCATACTATAAGAGCGTTTGAAGGATCATATGGAAAACAAGCTACGGTGCACTTTGTTTATTACTCTGTGCGTGTCTTTTGATAAGCGCCAAGAATAGTCAAGTTCGGGGTCAATTATAGGACAATATTATGTAGTTTTACCACTCATTTGTGATCATTTTCATGCGTAAAGACTCTAATATTGATACCGTGGCTCCCATGAAAATTCCCAAACCTCGTTTTTACAATTCCCATAGTGCGGTCAGTCACATAGGCCAATTAATGCATTCAACCCCCTTGTTCTTTTAACCTTTTTTCCCTTAAAATCACCCTTTACAATCCTTCATCCATGTTTCAATCTTCCCTTAGTAATCCTTGCAACTCTCATCTATTAACCTCCTAAATGCCAACACTAATTTACTCTAATTTGTCATCCTTGAAAGACCGACACTCAGGGAGTCCTGACTCTTTGTTTTACCACATTCCATTTCACCTACACCACCACTAAAATTACACCTTCAAAATGGCGTCGTTGCTTGGGATGGCAAACGGTTTTGAGTTGATGTGTTTTGACATTTAGGAAGTTGATTTTTATGAGTTCTTGAATTGTTTTCTTTTGTTTGTTTTATTTTCTTATTTTTGGTTACAATTGGAGAAGTGAGCTTAATTTGTCTTGCATATTTCGTTGCTCACTTGCAACTAATTTTAGTTGCAAAAGATTTGTTGTTGGCTAAGCTTTGTACAAGGAATTTTTGTTGAAAATCATTTGAAAGCTTGCCAATAAGAGCTTATATGCATCCCCATGGTTACCCACACCATGAGGGAAATCCTTTGAACTATACTCTACCCCAACCATATCCCTATTACTCCCATTCTACATATGTTTACCCTCCACCAACTAACCTATCACTACCCACCTCCAAATCTTTACCTAAGTCCACACCACTACTTACCACTTACAAATTCGTATCCATCTTATACACATACTTATCATCCACCCCCACCATATGAAACACCACCCCCACTTTGTCAAGGAAATCTTCCTCCACAATCCCCCATTTTTCAAGAAAATGACTCGTTGAGCTCCAACGCTTTATTTCAAAATATTGAGAGTAAGCTTGTTCAAATGATTAAAAAGATCGATCCAAGCTATACTCACGAGCTATATTCATTCCCCAATTCCCACCTAAACAATCACTACCCACCTCCATCCCAAATTCATGAAGAAAACAATGCTACACACTTCTTTGGAACACCACCCTCTATTCAATATTTTAACCCCACCAATCCTTGTGATTATATTCCACCGGCCAAGGACAAAATTGAGATTCTAAAGGAAAAGATAGAAGTATTCACAAAGATGGCCAAGGAGGACACGGCTAATTTAAAAACCGAAATTAGGAGAGAATTGAAAGATTATCTTGCTACCCTCCGGGAGGAAGGACTTTCATTGGAAAAGGTTGAAACGAAAATGCTATCTATGATGGAGGAGCTTATGAAGACAAGCTCATTACGGGTTAACTACCCCATTGTAGATAATCTCCCAATTTTGGAAGCCAATCCAAGGATTGCACAAGAGGTTGAAAAAGAACAAAATGATAAAGAAGAAGTGAGTATTGAAGAGAAAGTGGATTGTTATGCCCCAGTGCTTGAAGAAGTTCCAATTTTCGAATTGGAAAATCAAAAAGAGGTAAAGATGGAGAGTGAAGACGATGACATTGAAGTAGCGTGGGAAGATGAAGAGCCAACATGTGGTAACATTCTTAATCCTTCTTGTGTTAATATTCTAAAAAATTCGTGTGCTCTTATTGAAAACACTTATGACACTTGTGTGGATGACTCCCTTCTGAAATGCAATAGTGATCTATATGCTTGTGATACTACTTGTTTTTATTTCCAGGAGGATGATTCCATAGGCTTTGTTAAAGATGATTCTATTAATAAGTGTGAAAATGTTGACTCATTTGATAATGATAATTGTGTTCCTTGTGAGGATGACACCCTTTGCAATGATATTTCTAATACTTGTGATTATGCTTGCTTTAATTTTCGGGAGGATGATTCCATAGAAATTCGTGATGCATTGATTGATGATTATAATGGTTCTCTTTTATTTGATAACGAATATGATTGTTTCAACTTTTTGAAAGACGAATCCTTAGGATTGTTTAGTAATAAGTTGATGATTGAGGGGGAGACTACTTCATTTTTTTCTGATAAGGATGAGGGTGAACCTTTAAGACCAATTAAGCGGGGAGATAAGAAAGTAGAATGTGACAAAGATATGGTGGAAAATGAAGGGATTTTCACGTTTAATATAACTAAGAGAGTTGAGTGGGTAGACTTTGTTGAATTTAAAATTGAAAAGGGTAGTGAGGAGATATGGTATAAAGAGAGTGCTACAAATGAAAAGACCTTTCGGGGTGGAAGAGAGAAAGAAGAAAAGGAAGTCCAAACCATCCTATAGGAGTTTAGGATGGTGTTTGAGATTAAAATTCTTCCAAATGTGCATATTGCTCTTCCTTTAGTCGGTTGGGAATTCAAGGATGTCCTACACCTTGGGGCATTCCTTGAAGCAAGAGTTCATGGGACGCTTGGTAAGGTCACGAAATCAGTGTTGTGCTTTGAAGGATAGAGCACACCACGTCTAGCCAGTGACGTAAATTGTGGCACGCTTAGGAGGCATTCCCAATGTTATCCTTTAGGATATAGAATTTGTTTTACTTGTTTTCGTCTTATTTTCTTTTGCTTAGTAATAATATTTGTCTTTTGTATAGATTTGCTTGAACTAACCACGCAGATTCAACATCCGAAAAAGTGTCCCGACCAAAAATTCATCCGTCAAGTCATCGACTATAGCAAAAGAGGCGAGTAAAATTCAAAGTGGACAAACTGGGCACGTCCACACTACCTTCACGCGTGAAGGAGGCGTGGATGGAATCCAGTGTGCATCTACGCGGGCCTTCACGCGTGAACCCTGCATGGACGGTCACCAGACAAGTTGCGTGAAAATGGCGCAAATGTGTTTAAATCTTGCCCTTCTTTCATTTCCATGAGCCAACATCATCTCTACAGTAAAAATCACTTCTTCTTCAAGCAATTTTCTTGCAAAATATCAAGGTTATTCCATCTAACAAAGTCACCCAAGAGGTAACCTATTTCTTTGCCTTCATTAGTTCAAATGCTAGAGTTTATTTCATTTAAGCATATCCTCATGAATCCACATTGCTCTAAGTTTCTTTATGGTTATTTTGTTGTGAGATCACTCATATAACTTGGATATATTTAAGCTTGCATTGTTATTGTATTATGAAAAATCCATGCTTTGCAACCTGTTGATGCTTAGATGATAAATCCTTTTTAAGATTTGGGCATTTCTTATTTTGTTGGATTTAGTTATGAAATTAGGAGCATGAGTAGAAAAGATTGCAACTTTATTGTTCCTAAAGTGCTACATTGTTAATTCCAACCTCTTATTTGTTAAAATGTGAGCTTTTGTGTTCACTTCATTTTTAACCTCAACTTAGTTTGGAGGAAGAAGATGAAGTTGACTTTCTATGTTGACATTTGAATTCAAAAATTGTTTAAAAAAAAAAGAAATTGCATTTGTCTTACTCATTATAATATCTTGAAATGCAAAGTCATAATAAGGATGTGCTAGAATTTTGTATTGCTTTAATGACAAAAGCTAGATTGTTCCTTAAAGTGTGAAGGATGTTTCCTTGGAATATGCCTAAATTATCGACCATTTTCTAGGAAATGTTTTCGCAATCATCAACTGCTAATCAAAGGGAAATGAGTGCTAGGAAAGGAAAAGCCCCAATAGAGGAACCCGATTCGCTTAAACCGAAAAAGGAAGATGGTGACGAAGGAATTTTTACCGCTAGATTATCATGACCAAGAAAATGAGATAGCGTTTCCACTACTTGATCAATCTGCCAATTACCGGATGGAACTTCATCGATTTAGCTGCGCTGAACTCCTTCCATTGCCGGCATTTAGTGGCTTGTCTCATCCATCAACCATATTGGAGCAAAATTTTTGGATGGCGTCACCCAACCTACGCACCAGTAGTCTATGAATTTATAGCCAGTCTAGAGGTCACAGGAAAGAGCGGAGATCTAAAGAGCCAAACTATCCGATTCTCCATTTTCAATGATTCCTACCACATCTCGGTTGACACTCTAGGGATATTGCTTGGATTTTACAACAAGGAAGATCAAGAGAGACCATGGTATAGACGTCTTCCTTGGGATTTTGGAGATTTCGAAACTCCGAAGAGGTACTGGCGAATAAATGCAAAGCCAGGAATTGAATGGAGTGGAGCAAGAGTACTTCATTCCCAAATCCGCAGAGATGATATTCGAGTAGTTAGGCGAATTCTGGCCCAATCTTGGAAAGGACGCAGATGCAATTATGCAAAAGTATACAGGACTAACTTGTTTGCACTTTGGAGCATGGACACAGGAACACTTGTAAACATGCGAATAGTTTGTAAAGGTTGGCTAAAGGCATAACAGCGAGAAAAAATCCCTTTAGTATTCTTAGGACCGCTAGTCATACAGTTGTGCATAGCTCTAGGATACAAGGCGAAGACGGAATGGACTGAGAATATCATGAAGGAGGCAGCTATGACCCCTCTATTGCACGAGGATTTATCTACCCTGAACCTCGGCCACACACGCAGAAATAGGAACGAGGCAAAAGGCAACTAAAAAGAACGTGACTAGGTCAAGCAATGTAGCAGCACAGCCTCCAGCTCCTTCTTCATCCTCCGCAACTTCCCACCCCACCACTTCTCGTGGGCAAACTCAAGTGTCTCCAGCAACTCAACCTTATTCCCCTCCAATCCTATCTCCGAATAATTCCATTTTCTCCGAGTCAGTGGCCCCATCTGCAAAGGATCCTACTCTAGCTCAATCATCTTCACTCCCTGCAACTCCCTAACAATTCACCAAGGTTACAGACTGGAAGTCTATGCAAGGTTTCCAATACGAACTGCACCTAGAGCAAGAAAGGTTTCTGGAAGAAAGAGAAGCTCGTCACTACGAACTTCTAAAAGAAATGAGCATGCAGATTGACTTCCTCATAAAGGAACATGCGTAAAGAGGACCCAGTACCGGACAGTGAATGAAAAGAAATTGACTTGAAGAATCTGTTTGTGGACGTTATTTCACTTTGTTTATTTCTATTTCATGCTTATGCTATTTGGTAGTATGATGTTTTCTACCACATTTCGTCCAGCCAGGGACGTTAAACGTGGCACTCTTGGGAGGCACCCCAAGCCCGATTAAGAAGAGAAAAACCAAGGAACCAATAAGTAATGAGAGGTATATCCCTTATTCTTCATTCTCTATTTCTGATCTTTAATGTGGGATATTTCTAAGAAGGAAGAGCTAGCAAATGATGCTTATCTCATTTTGGAAGAGGTGACCAATATGGTATATCTTTCTTATCCCTTTTCCATTACACAGCTCTGCTTGTTTATTGATATGAATATTCTCATTCCAAAGTTTGTCTGATTTGATATACGAATGATGAGTTGAATGATCTTGTTTATGATTGGGTGTTCTTTTTAGCAGAACTGTCCCAGCCCAGGAAACACTTTTAAGTGTGGAAAGGTGCTTTTGATAAGTATTCTTATGACCCTACTCTTTTTCACCATTCCTTATGGCAACATCGAGGACGATGTTATCTTTTAAGTGTGGAAATGACACAAATTGCTAAAAACTTTAATTGGTTGATTAATTGAGTTAATAGGGTATAAGAATTAGATAGTGTGTTATTGTCAATACTATCTAGGAGGAGTCCTAATTTTATGCCAAATAAATTTTTGAAATATGCCTTGGAAGTTACAATTTGCACCAAATTGAAATTTTTGGAACCAACATGGTTCATATCTTTGTGTGATTGCATGTTTTTCACCTCTTATTTTGATGGGACCACAGTCAAGGATCTCTCGAAGTGGGAGTGTGTACCCTCTAGTTTTAGAAAGATAAGATTAGCGAAGCCCGGGAATTAAACCTAATTTGGTAGGGCAAGAGGGAAAAGGTGAGCCTATCGATTAGCTTAGAGTGAAAATCCCTTACTCCCTAGAAAAATGCATGAGGGGTTGAATTGGCTAATTGAGAATAAAGGCTTAAAAATGGCCACTCATAGAGATAAGACACGAGGAAAGCCATCTCGCCAGGATATGGGCAACCATTGCACCGTCTTTAAACAAGCGTAGAGCTTTACGTGAAGTCGGTTGTCCCAAAGAGATCCTGGGAGATGAGAAAATTGAGAGAAGGTGAGCCGCCCTGCTTGGATTTGGGCACCCATTGCAATGTCTTCGAGAAAACATGGAGATCCATGTGAAGTCGGGTTGTCCGAAAGAATAGCCGAGGGGGTGAGAAGAAAGAGTGATCGCCCATGGCGATGAGCGGTCCATATCCCTACCCTCATTTACTTTCGTGTAAAAGGGCTTTGGCGTATGGTTGAAAATTGACTAGGGTGTGCACATCGTTCCCACTAGTGGGATCGACTTTTAGGCCCCTACAAAATGGAAGGTGAAACTTTATAGATTTGCATGCTTGAAAGGTGTGAAAATAGTTTTTCTTGTTATAAAATTCGTCTTTTGAGATCTTTATTTCCTTAGCATATTTCTCACATTTGGTTGGCATAAACTTAGCATTCTTGGTAGACAGTGTAGGGAATTTCACCCACTCTGCTCTAAATACCCGTACACTACCTGATTGTTCAACCGATAAGAGTATTTAACTATTCTTGGCACTTAAATGATTAGAGTTTAGATAGTATGCTTGCTTGAGGACAAGCAAAGTTTAAGTGTGGAAACTTTGATAAGCGCCAAGAATAGTCAAGTTTGGGGTCAATTATAGGACAATATTATGTAGTTTTACCACCCATTCGTGATCATTTTCATGCTTAAAGACTCTAATAAGATCAAATCGGCAAATGCAACTGTAAAAATAGTGTTTAAGTTATTCCCACAGGATATAACATGGTCCAAGGCCAAAGAGGAAACAACAATTGAAGAAGCAACTGGGCATGACCTGACCACGAGGGCCTCACGCGTGAAGGAGGCGTGGAGCGCTTCCAGTACGCGTCCACGCCCCCCTTCACTCGTGAAGGTGGCGTGAACGGGCCATCAAGGGCATTCGCGGGATTTCGAATTTCGGTTGGCTATTTAAACCCTACCTCTACATTTGAGAGGGGAGAGCCCCAATTTCCAGATCTAATTTTCCTTAGTTTCTCCCCTTTTGGGGGAAATCCCCATTTCTCCTTAGATTAGATTAGTTCTTCATGATAGATGCAAGGAGAATGATAAGAGTGAAGATGTAATAGATCTATTGGTCTCCTAGGTATATTACTCTACTCTTGTTCTTGTTATATTATGACTCTAATCTATTTGTTTTGTTTATTTCTTCTTTGTTGATCTTTGATGTTGATAATGTTTGAGTAGATTAGTAGAGGGGATTGTTTGCCCCACATTGGTCATTGAGATTGATGATTGAATTCTTCCATTTGCTTGTGAAAATGAAGTAGAGTTTTAGTCTTGTGTGGATGATGTTCTTCATAATAGGCTTCTATTTCGGCCGGAGTGGATAGTAGACTTGATGAAAGTGAGTGTGTGCGCGATAGCGGCCTTTCACGAGTCCAGCTCATCCACATCCCCGCTCTCTATCCAAAAGGATGAGGTCCGGAGGAGTGGTAGGCAAGGTGTTCGATTAAATGTCTCAACCGAATGAGGATTGAAAGTCCGAGTGTGACACCACTCGGTATTGATACCGTGGCTCCCGTGACAATTCCCAAACCTCGTTTTTACAATTCCCATAGTGCGGTCAGTCACATAGGCTAATTAAGGCATTCAACCCCTTGTTCTTTTAACCCTTTTTCCATTAAAATCACCATGTATAATCCTCCATCCATGTTTCAATCTTCCCTTAGTAATCCTTGCAACTCTCCTCTATTAACCTCCTAAATGCCAACACTAATTCACTCCAATTTGTCATCCTTGAGAGATCAGATCGACACTCGGGGAGTCTTGACTCTTCATTTTACCACATTCCATTCCACCTACACCACCACTAAAATTACACCTTCATCGTTTCATACAAGAACACTACAAAAATGATTTCATGGAATATTTATTTTATTTGAAGAATATAGTGTTGTCACAGGTTAAGTTGTGTGTGCCAAATCGTAAAAGTTTAAAACAACTAAGGATTAGCTATCAAATATCAAAATCACAAAAATATTAATTCACCCTAGTGAACTAAACTAAAGTACTAATCAAGTAAAGAGCACACGTGACTAGCTTCATTCAAGACCACCATGGTATCCAACTTCTTTATGAATGATCTTGAAATGAGCACAAGTAGCATTAGGAATAAGCTTTCGTACAGCCGCCCCCCACCATTCATCAACCACATCATCAAGAAACACAGACAAAAAGTCTTTCTGTCAAAAAGGCGTAAAACATACAAACCATTAGAATTCATAAAACCCACAAAACCAAACATTATGGATATATAGGATGGATGAGAAGTTGGTAAATAAGTGTGTGCGCACTTAGGTCAAACTGCATGTGTCATTAAATGCAATAATATTGGTAGTCGGAAAATGCGCGAGCCACGTTGATGAGAGACCTAGTGTATGCATATAAGTTAACCTGTGAGTGCCCAAACAGGGAAACTTGATCTCTATAAGTGATGCTGGAGAAAGATGTTGTAGTGCACCTGTGTTCATGAGGGTGTATGCACATAGGCATATCTATGTGTGCTATGTAGTGCAACAATACTGGTAGGAGGATAGCCTGCAACCTAGGTAGATGTGAGACCTAGTGTGTGCACATTTGTGTACCTGAGTGTGCCATTTTAAGTTGATAGATTAGGGTGCACAGTGGGGTTGACTGTGTGCACTTAGGTTACATTGTGTTCCATAATTTGCAGAATTAGTTTGTATAGGAAAATATATATGTTAAACATTTCAATATGCACGTGGATTGTGTTGCGTGTGCACATAGATAGAACTGTGTGAGCACTTGGGTCAACCTATTTGTGCCATGATGCTCAAGAAAACTGATCATTTGATGTATATTTAATTTGCTTCTATCTCCGTTGTAGACTACGATTGGTCACAATTAAGTTCAAATCTATACCTAGAATTGCTCATCATAGCAGTAGATATTATCAATTAACAAATCCTACTAATGTTGTTTCTATGGCTTATATTGGCACCGACAATGCTTTTTTCACCTACAGAATGCTGTTTAACAACGTATCTGAAATAGTAATTGTAATAGTATGAACTATGATGTTCTTTGGCCTAGGACTATATGTGTGTGGTACAGACAAATCATCATATTTTGTAATAAACCCTATATAACATAATCTAACTTTTTAAAAGGTTTAAGAGTTTGGTACTTTTTTAGGAGAAGGGTGCTTCCTTTTCTTGCCTATGACAGCTGATCTGGTAAGTTGTTTCATCTTTAAAAGCAGAGGGTGTTTTTATGCATTATCCTTATACAGACTGCTCCTTTTATATGCATCTCTAACAGTCAATTTCTTTTTCAAATTCGAAACCTGGAGGCTTTTAATATAATTGGAGGCTAGTTTCATCTTGGAATACTAAAAGATTTTCATGTTAATAAATGCTGTTGTGATCCCAGCAAATATTGATTTATCAAATTAAGTGGTGAGAATATATTTATCATGGTCATTAGTTATATTTCGAGTTAATACCACAAATGTTCCTCTGACTATTGGGCTAGTACTCCTTTTAGTACTCGACTTTCAATTCAACCACAAATAATCCTTTGACTTTCATTTTTGACCACAAATAGTCCTCCGTTAAAATTTCTGTTAAATAGGTGTTAAATCTAGGGGTATTATTGTCAAATTGATATATATAATGATCATAAAATTAAAATGTTTAGAATTTTTTCACCAACAAGCATAATTAAACAATTAATGAATATAAATACTCCTAAATAGAAAGACAATACACCTTATTCTCGTAATTATGCATACAAAATGAAGATTTAATATTATAGCTAAATGTTTTTAATTTAACAAGCGGATTAAAATGGAAGAATTTTTTTTCAAAAACCTTGCTTCCATCATTTTCATGGTTGTTTAAACATGGCCGATTAATAGTTTTCAATTTTCATTAATCAGTCAAACATTTTGTTTGGGACATAAATGAAAGCCGCCACCGTTGAATTAATATAATTATTCAAGCATAAATTACGAACATTAATCATGAGTTTTTATTTAATTTGTTCATTTATGTGATTTGTCACGTCCATTTTTTTTATATTTATTAACTTAATGTTTATTAATATTTCAAATTAATTATGTTGTCATATAATTCTCAAAAAGAAGTAATCATAATAATATTAATCAATTTGACGATATTAACCATAGATTTAACACCTATTTAACAGAAATTTTAACAGAGGATTATTTGTGGTAAAAAATGAAAGTCAGAGGACCATTTGTGGTCGAATTGAAAGTCGAGGACTAAAAGCAGTACTAGCCAATAGTCAGAGAACCATTTGTGCTATTAACTCTTATATTTCTTATCCATAAGTTTTTTACATTGGAATACTAACAGTTTTTTCCAAACTTTAATCGTGCTATATAATATCATTTCCTGATGATTAAAAACATAGTATATGTGTTACTTTCCTTATTTCATTAATCGTGCTGTATAGTATATGTGTTACTCAATCCGTAAGATGCATTGTACACTCAGTGGTAGGATTACTTAGCTGGCTTTTATGTAGTCTCACCTGTATCTTTATATTCAACTAAACTTACTTCATAATGTGCCTTTTTATATATTTCAATGAAAACTTTCAAGGAATGGTTCTCATAGGTTGTAAGAATTGCATCCAAGTTTCAATATCGAATACTCCTTGTGCAGACCTATACTAAACTAAGTTGCATCACCATTGCATTTGCTCCATGTTAAGGGTGTGTACATAATTTTGTTCCATTTATAATATATAGCAAAAATGTATATATCATGCTTCTAAACAATAGTATATGTGATTGGTACTTATTTTCTTATACGTTCTCATGGATTGGCTAACATCTCCTTTTTAGTTTATGCAAATGATTAAT
Source organism: Ipomoea triloba (assembly GCF_003576645.1). NCBI lineage: Eukaryota > Viridiplantae > Streptophyta > Magnoliopsida > Solanales > Convolvulaceae > Ipomoea > Ipomoea triloba. Next base: position 26,152,861 of record NC_044924.1, read on the forward strand.
TTTAACTCTGATGCTATATACAACATGCATTCTGAAGTTGTCTAACATCAATAAACTACGTTTAGCTCATACAAAAAAAAAAAAAAAACACTTTTAAAAATATTTTCAATCTACATATTGGAGAAATAAGGGGTTTTTTTTTTCAATCAAAATACATTTATACATTAAGAAACTTTATTAACGAGTGATCACTGATACAATTCATTTAATATCAAGATTTTTCCATGAATAAATAATCATTTTCTTAATGGAGTCGTTATCAATGGTTTATCATAGGTAGAGTAGGACTTATTCTATAATTAGCAACTATTCATAATTATCTTCTTGAAATTAGACAGCACATTCTTTCTCATTTAGACTCCTTAAAATTGTACTCAATTTTCCTCTTGTCATACAGAATTCTTAACAGGTAGATTTTCTAGATAATTGATAAGAATTCCGGAGTAAAATTCTAGAATACAATAATTGTCAACATAAAAGTAAAAACATTAATAAATACCATCATTCAGTGAACTTTCCCTATCCAAGATTTTTGTTTCAAATTTCTTAAAACAGTCTTGCATTGGCTTCCATGTTGGAAAACATCTCATGGTATGATAGCTCTTTCAGCATGTGCTGCATCGAACTTAAAATAATAAAAACTTATTCATATATTCAATTTTCCAAATATTTAATAACTTATTGGGAAACATCTTATGGTATAAACTTCATCAACAAAGTAAATAATCTTGACACATGTTAAGTCATCCACACCCATGAAATTTTGGGTATTGCAAAATTATGTGAAAGAAAATAAAATTAATAACTGCCATATATGTGTCTACAAATCCTTTTTTTAAAAAAATAAATTTCTTAATCATTACTGCCATATAATAATTTTTTAATAAGTTGATGTGATAGTAGATTTAGTTTTGAAAGATGAAAGAGAATTGAATGGATGAAGAGTGAATAGTGAATAATTTCAAATTTTGTGATGTGACATTTTGAAAGTGAGAAAAGATTGAATGAGTGTGGATAGCCTTAGGTCTTCGTGTCTAGGGAGGGGACATGGACCAATGCAGAAAATATGCAATATTAGATGCACACAAAATTTTACATAAAAGTTATTCATGTTTTTATTATGTAGATTCGTTTGATTAATTTAGTAATTCATCATATTCTCTTGTACGTGAAAAATTAACTAGTTTTTGGCCTGTTATTTGTTTTCATTTGAAGTGCCAACAAAAAAAAGAACAAAAAAAATATTTTGACTTTTTATAATTAATAAATGTGTACCTGGAGTGGTTGAAGGATTATCATGATCACTTTCTTCATTAGAATTTTGAATAACACCACAGTCCCACACCTTCTCTAGTCCATCTTTGATAAAAATTTCAACATCAAAGTGCATGCCTCCAAGATATGTATAGAACACAAGTTCACCAATGTCAAGATCATTGTCTTCATAAAATGTCTGCCAACCGTCGCTAAAAAATGTGCCATCTCTCTCTGTACGTATGTGAACACTCCATTCGTGACCTGACGGTCGCCTCAAGGTTGCAATCTCACCTAACCATTTTCCCAAGTGCTTGACACACATTGGTGGAATCAGCTTCAAAATGGCAAAAACAATGAAAAAGTTACTGCTAATTAAATGAATTTGTTTTTTGGATATATCTTTTTTCTATTTTTCTGTTGTCATGATAAAATTATATAATGACCTAAAGTGAATAGATACACATTACAAATACATATCAAACCAAAAATAACCAAATAGAAATGATATAGCATGCAACCCAACAATAACAATATCTCGTAGAATAAATAAACAAATAAATAAATAAATAAATAAATATATATATATATATATATATATATATATATATATATATATATATAACAATATACATAGGATAGATGTAGAAACAACCAATCCTAGGTCACAACTCAAACTTTTCTACAACAATAGTAGCCCAAAATGTTAGAAACCATTTTGAACATCTTAAATATATGTCACCCAATGCAGTCCAAATGCTAATCCAGTCCAAAAACAAATACATACCCTTTATGATCCATTCAATTGTTCAAATAACATTTCCATCCTCCATGGCTACTAGTTAGATTTGTAACCTAAAACAAACATTATTGTTCGACATACACTACTTCCTTCGACTTCATCCCTTGCTAATCCCTATTATCCTAGATCAATGACTTCAACACCAAAACTAAGAGATCTTCCTCTTGAACAACAATACTGAATATAAATTCAACAATGTACCACTAATCGTCCATAACAACCAATAGATCAATGTATAATCCAAAATCCACATCTTTCAAAATCATATCCTAAAACTATTACCCTATTCTCTAACATCCTAGATGTATCAGACCACCAAAAAAATAAGTGAAAACTCAGCAATGCTTCTCTAGCCCTTCCTGACCATCACTAAATCTTCAACTCAAAACCACATATGTCAACACCACATTCTTAAACATTAACCCTACCCTCTAAAATCCTAGATCTACCGCTTCACAAAAAAAAAAACTAAGTGAAAACTTGACAAAGTTTCCCTAGTACAAGATGACCACCATAAGATCTACAAACAAAAATCCACCTATTCAAACACAAACGTATTCCAACTTGAACCCTACTATATACCATGATAGATATACCCCTTAACTACCAAAATCAATTGAAAACTCAATAAAGATTCTTTATAACAGTAGTTCTTTTTTATGAAAAATGAAATTAAAGAAGAATGTTGTGAATGATTCATATATAATTACCTTTTTTCTCCTTGTCTTCATTCCCTATAGTTTGAGAGATATGAAAATCATGAACTACAAAACTATCATAAGGGCTTTTGATCTTTCTGTTGCTTGAAGATTGACTTTTCGCTTGATCCTTAATTAGGTTTTCCATTTACTCCCTCTTACACGCTCTGATAAACCACAATAAAATAAAATAAAATAAACAATAATAAAATGCTTCTAGGATTCTTAATTTAGGTGTGTGTAGAGCAAGTGGGAGACACTTTGCACACTAATACAACAACTACAGCAGATCAAAGGCAATTCTAAGGAACAACTATGGCCGGAGGTTAGTCATATTTGCAACAATATGCTTACATTTGGTATCAGAGTCTATTTATCTCTGTCTAGTTGTTCAAATTGATCATGTTTTGCAATAGTATATCCTGAAAATACTGCAATTATCCTATTTATATGCAATTTGATATAAAATGTTTATTGTACATGCATATTCGTATTTTGTTGTATATATAATTCCAAAATAATTTTCTAGTATAAGGATATGCGTGTAAATATATATTTATATATTGTTCAGTACAAAAAAAAGGACGAGTTAATTATCGGTTTCGTCCCTCGACTATTGGAATTTCACCACTTTGGTACTCAACAATTTTTATTACTCAATTAAGTACTCGACTTTGAAAAAATTAACCAATTTGGTCCTCGATTATATTTATTTTGGTGTTAAACAACCGTTAAATCGGGACTTGATTGGTAATTTTGCTATAGTCAAGGGACCATTTCGGTAATTAATTTTTGACTGAAATGGTCCCTTGACTATAATGAAATTACCAATTTGGTACCGATTTAACGGATATCAAACTGCAAAATAAACGGGGGACAAAATTGGTTAATTTTTTCAAAGTCGAGAACTTAATTAGGCAAGAAAAATTATCGAGGGCCAAAGTGGTGAAAGTCCAATAGTCGAGGGACCAATTCAAATCGGTAATTAACTCAAAAAGGAATATGGAAATTTTGGTTTCTCCTTTGAGGTTCTAGCCGGCAACCATTCGAATGGTCGCTAGTGCGCTTCTCTTTCCGGCAACCTCAACCATCGTTGGGCCGCAGAGAAAGAACGAAATGATTAAAAAAGAAACAAAAAACCTGGCCACCGGATTTGTTTGCCAATTTTTGGGCTCCGATTTGTCGATCGAGTCTGGTCCAGTAACAGCGACGGTGAAGCAGGGTTTCCCGACGGCTGCTCTTTCCGATGAACAACGAGACTAGCAGATGATGCAGCTGGGGTCGGCAGAGGGATGGCGGCGCTGAGTCTCAAGATGGCGAGCAACGTCGACTTCGACCGGTCTCTCTTCCGATGCGGTGATCTCTCTCCTTTGGCTATGATTTGTAGTTGCTAGCAAGGTTTAATGTTTTTGTTAAGCATTAAGAAGCTGATAAAGGGAAGCTGGACTGTGATTGTTTTTATTAATTCTTTGTTTATTTAATTAATTGGGAATACTACTTGCATTGTTTATATTAAGGGAGGCGTGATGCTGGATGGAAAGAAAAGTGAAAGAGTTGAGAATTAGGTTTTTCATAGGTTAAGTGCACCTGCATGAGCAATAGTATGTCAGTGCAGGTCTCGTGCGTTGAAACCCTAGGATGGAAAGTGAAGTGGAATTATCCTTCATTGCCCTATTCAATTATAAAAATAATTAAAAAGGAGTAAATTTTTTGAGTTGGATGAAGAAAAGAAATTATTTTGCATATAACATTTTAAACTATTTTAAAAATTTAACAAGAATTCTTTATAAGAAAGACTTTTTTTTTTTGAAAGCAAATTATAAGAAAGACTTATAAATAGCAATGTTGAAAAAACTTTTAGGCGCCCCCAAGTAATTAGGAGCGCCTAGGTACATGATTTTTTTTATAAATAAAATTTTATTTTTATTTTTAAAAAATTAAACTAAAATTCTAAATACCTAATTACCTAAAAAACATCTATAAGATTGTAACTGATTAATATAATTGTAAATTGTATACAACGTTAAAGAATTACAAGTGAAAACTTAAAAGTTAAAACACAATTTTAAAAATTCACAACTCACAACTCACAAATTCAAGTGGTCAAGTAGTCAAATTTAGATGAGCACAAAACAAAACAAAGCAAATTTACCTTTGAGATTTCCATGAAAAATGCCATTTCCATCCAAATATCATCTATGTTATGAGAATCATCACCATTATTTTGCTCACTACCATCATCCCCGACCTGTGTCATGTTATAACAGTAGCATATATATAAAAGAACATAACAAAAGTGAACTAAAAGCACACCAAACCGTACAGGAATATACTTAATTACTGCCCAGGAGTATGCTTCATGTTCCATTTGTGTACAATGACACAATGTTGTATTGGTTATTCGTTTTCTTGTCTTAGGTAACGAATCTGTTAAAAAAAAATTAAAACTAAATACACACTAAGTGAATGAGTGCATTTTCTGCAGCCTACTACTCACATACATTAACAAAAGTATAATAAAACATTTTTTATGTGCATTTTCTTTATTGGGAAACTTGTTAAATTCTAATATGCCCTTTCCTAAATTTACAATTGAACACCAAAAGTTTATTGCAACTATTTTCTTGTAACTCCAATCCCTATTGCAATAATTTTTTTGGAAGGGGGGGGGGTGTTTCCAAGAACTTTTACTCAACCAATCACTGAAACAACACAACAAATATAAACTAGCAATGGAAGAACTATGAACTTTATAAATTATAAAGAGTCACAAAATCTTAAAAACAAATCATTAGACAAAAAAAAAATTAATCAAGCCCAATTTCAAATCATTCCATCCCATCTTTACCCATCTACTTACTAACATTACATTAATTATCTCTATATATATAAAGGGAGCCGGCTTTTAGCCAATGAATGGCTGACATCTTTCAGTTTGGATGAAACGTTGCCGTTCCCCTTTATTTTTTGTTGACCAGTCTGAAAAGTCAAATTCTCACTTTCCCGCTCATTATTTTTGTAATTGTAGCCTGAATTTTAGGGGATGGCCTCTTCCATAGAGTTGGTAGTGTAATTGGTTTAGGTTTAGGTTGCGTGCGATTATGGGCTGCGCAGGGTATGGTATTTGTTTACAAGTACAAAGATTTTGAATTTTTTTTATCTTCTACACAGCTGCGTCATTGCTTATAAATACCTGCACTGCCCGCCTATTCTACCACAAAGCTTTGAGAATTTACAATATTAGAATACAAGTTGGACACCTTTGGATACTCTCTGAAATTAGCTTACAAATTATATTACAGCTTGCTGTTCTCTTTGTTGAACTTGTGGGATGGCTGGGCAGTTTATTGTTGGTGTGGAGCTTCACCCTCAGCAGTCCTTGAGAGCTATAAAGTTGCATGTGTCCGCAATTACTTTGTCACTGAAAACAAAGGAGAGAAAATTGTAAGAAGTCAAGAGTGTGTGTTTCATGATCCACAGGTTATTTTCCTTTCATTTACTAGCATCCTATGTTTCTTTATTCTTCTTTATCAAACTTCTTATCTAATTGTGATGTTTTCATTGTGTTATAAAAATAGGGTATGTTCATTCACGTGCACATACCTAAGGACATTGTGAGCAAATATAAGGACATATTTGTTGGAGGAAAGGTATATGAAATTAGAAAAAGTGCTAATAGGTAAGATGTTTTAGATGTATTTTCACTGTAGAATCTGGATTATTTAAAAAATGGTATGATACCACAGTATAACTAATTTTTACAAGTGATCTATTTGCTTTATAAAAAATGCAGATGTGATTGGTTGGCTTAAGGAGATTTATTCTCCAGTGGAGAAGGTTATAAGCTGGGAAACAGACTAAGCTTATTGACTTTGTTCTTGAAGATAATAGATATGATTCCTTTCTCTATTTTTTTTTTCTGTTTATTGTAAGATGCTTTGTTACAATACCTACTTGTATTTTATAATGTTTATGCAGTCAAAGGCAATTTAAGTGTACTCTTTGGGATGACAATGTTGATGAGCTAACTCATTATTTTAAGTATGTTGGGACTGGTTCAGTGATACTAATTATTCAGCTATGCAGGCCTAAATTTATGGACAGTGAGCCCTATTTCTTAATACTCTTTATAACATCTATTTTATCATATTTTTTCAACAGATGGGGATGTTCGTATTTGTAGTTCTTTTGATGCAACGCAACTGTTTTTCAGCTACTCATGCAAGGAATTCCGTGATTTCAAAAAAAGGTGAACAACCGTCTGTTTGGTTTTATTCATAGAATTTTCAATGTTTTATCCAGCAAAAGCAGTGTGTTCTTTTTTCCTTTTATTAGCTACAGCAGTTAAATTACAAACTGTTTTGGCCATTGTATTGTAAGGGCTGCTTAAAGGCCATGTTAGGTTGTAAAATGGCTTTCTTTTGGGTTTTGGCAACTGTTTTGAAATTGGCCATTTTATTCTAAGATCTTGGCCATTGTATTGTAAGGGCTGCTTATTTATTCTAAGATCTTGGCCATTGTATTGTAAGGGCTGCTTAAAGGCCCTAAGATCTTGGCCATTGTATTGTAAGGGCTGCTTAAAGGCCATGGTAGGTTGTAAAATGGCTTTCTTTTGGGTTTTGGCAACTGTTTTGAAATTGGCCATTTTATTCTAAGATCTTGGCCATTGTACTGTAAGGGCTGCTTAAAGGCCTAAAATGATCTACTTTGAATATATCCTATATTGTCTTATATTTTATTTTCAGTCAAGTAATGTTTGGCCAAGGAAATTAAAGCTACCAATAAAGGATTAAAATACAGCATCAGATTTCTTTTTCATCATCTGCCCGTATTTTAAAAAATTAATACCTTTTAAGATGGGATATGCAATTTCAAATTACGTAAAGTAACAACTTAACCAATAGCCAGTTAAGTACAGTTTTGCTATAAAGCAGACAACATTTAAATGAGAGAAAATTAAGATGAAATAGATGTACAATGAAATTTTACAAGAACATGTGTCTTATTAAGCTTTGCTAGGTGATAAACAAATTTTTATTTTAAAAAAAATCTCCAGTTAAAAATTACAAGTAAATTAAATGTAGACAATAATTATTTCATTATTCTATATATATGTTTACTTCTTTTGTAAGGTAGTGAAATAGAGCATCAGACTAATTATGGTCATCATTTGCGTATTTTTAAAAATGTAATACCCATGCAATCAAGTTGCTTATTAAACTTTTAGAAATGTTATACCCATGCAATCAAGTTGCTTATTAAACTTCAATGTCAGGTAAACATAGTATATATCAAACTTGCATATACTCTTAAGGCTTTTTACATTGCAAAACCAGTATGCCACACAGAAAAAAAACAGGGCAATTGGTAGTATATTAAATAAATTCTCAGAAAATCACGTTTTTGATCTGTGGCTACCTAAAGAAAAAAAAAAAAAAAAAAAAAAAAAAAAAAAAAAAAAAAAAAAAAAAAAAAAAAAAAAAAAAAAAAAAAAAAAAAAAAAAACACATCAGACTCCTTTGTCATCATTTGCCTCTTTTCTTGATTATTAGTGTAAGTTCATGTTCATGTATTATTTTCTGAAAATGATGGTCATCATTTGCATGGCTTTAGATTTATAACACTACTACAATCAAGTGCCTTATTCAGTTTCAATGTCAGGTAAATATAGAATCTAACAAATTTGCACCGAATATCAGACTTTATAGATTGCAATAGCAGTATGTCATGCATAAAAATAAAAAAAAAACAAAAAAAAACATGCAGCTGCTGGTACATAAATACATCCTCAGAAAATCACTTTTTGTACAGTGGCTGGGGGGGGGGAAGCATCAGACTCCTTTGTCATCACTTCAAGGCTTTTTTTATTATTAGTATAAGTTCATGTCCATGTATTATTATGTGCGCATAAAAAATATCAAAAAAAAATAACACATCAAAGTTTTATTGGTATAATACAACTTTCAGAATTCCCAATACAAAGAAGTAGGACTGTAGGAGTACTTTGCCCATACTCCTATCCCTATCAAGCATTAATTGTTGATTTTAAGTGTTGACCCCTATACATTAATTTTGATAGTGACTTCTACACATGTATGCAAGTTGATGTATATATATATATATAGCTAACATTTAAGTCAACAAATCAGCATTGTTATTTAAAGGCAATTCAATTTTCTCCAACTACAAAACAAACAATATAAACAACTATGAAAAAGATGAAAACTTCAAGTAACATATGTGGAAAAAGAAAACTGCATCTTGAAGACAAAGGTAATCTCGAGACATACCTTTTTTTTAGCTATATATATAAACTGCAATTATACCTTCTCATTGATTTCCAAAATTTTAAGATCTTCTTTCTGAATTTATGACTCCTATCTGCCATGCTATTGTAAAAAAACTATAGATTAGCAATTTTTATAGACATATAGCTACATTAAATGTGAAAAATCTATACGTGAGAAAGTGTAGGTGTATGTATATTAAAGAATTTAAGATATATTTAGGTACTACTTACCATTAGTGAGAGCAGTTGGATAGATATTGTCATAGTTCCTGTTGTACCCAGAAATGAAAATAAGAGCACTTTCCAATATTGAATAATCAATTTGGAGGGTATCTGTAGGGAAAAAAAAAACAAGATTACATTTACATTTTAAGATCAGGTAAAGTTATTTGTTAAATTCACTGCAAAATTAATTTATGGCATCCTTTCGTGTTTTGATGTTCGCAGTTTATTAGCACTAAGAGTTTAAATACGTGTTTGCAGTTCATTGTGATGTAAGGGTTGCACTGCTTTTTTAAAATGCTTACTTATTAGTAATTCAGTAAATTTTTTGGTGTTTAAAAATGCACAGATGAGGCAGTAAAATAACATAATTTTCAGATTACTTACAAATTGGAAATTATAGAAAATTACTGTTTATATTAAGTGTATAAATTAAGTCAAAGTACATACAAAACATGATTTTTTGCATACAGATTATTTTTGCCCATATTTTTTTCTGTTTCTATATTTAGTTTATATACTTCCAAGGTTTTTGGCAGTTATATATGAACAAATAATGAGAAAAATAGCTTAATAATGAAAAAAAATTCCATTAAGAGATAGAAATAACATATTAGGTTTTACCTTTGGGTTATTGTACTCTGAATGGTAATTGATGTGCGCAATTCTTTCTTCTACGATGGCTTTCCATAATGTCGTTTGTTGTCTTTTTTTTTTCTCGCAAGATTTGTCGATTAGGGTTTGTTGATTTCTGTCCATGGCGTACCGATTAAGTCTAAGGATTTGAATAAATGGGAATCTAAGGTTTTTGTGAGAATGGCGAGGGTGTAGAATTGTAGAAAAATGTAGATCTGAAGTTCTTTAGGTTTGATTGGAACGGATATTTTGCATATGGATGATAGGGTTTTGGGGGTTTTCCTTTGATTCGGTGGATATTATGGTAGACAGGTTGTTCGTGCTTAGAGAAGCCATTATTGACGGGTTTGAATAGGGTCAAAGATGATGAAGTTTGTGTGTCGTGTTGTGAGCTCTGGATTTGGGGGTGAAGTTTCCAGAAATGTTTGAGGTTGGAGAGGACAGAGTCGCGAAACGTACGTGCCTACGTGGTGTTTGGACCCGGATGTTTTGTTTTTATATTTGATTTTTTTATTAATATAAAAACGATAACATTTGTGGGCTTTGTATTTTCTTTGGGTTAGATATATTATTGGGCCTTACATTATATATGTTACTGATATCAGTTTTGGGCTTCCGATGGAATTCTTTATATAAAATCTGACACATATATGAACAAAGAATATATATATATATATATATTGTCCGTGCACTGCACGGGTGGAGTACTAGTTAATATTAAGATTGGAGTAAAAAATTGGAGTGAGTGAACAATAATTATTCAAAACACGCACAATAAATGTGATAAAGTGACTATATGAAAAATTTACCAAATTAATGCATGTTAGAAAGACTTTCATTCGCTTTTGGGTTATTCACACATTTAAGGTCACTTTCTCATAATACTTGGATGCCCTTTAATTTTTCAAATACATAAGAAAAAGTAATGTTAGCGGTTGCCGAAAAGAAAGAGAGAAAATAACTCTAGGATAAGGGTGGTGCGACAGCGGATGGAAAGCAAAGTGAAAGAGTTGATAACAAGATTATGTAGGTTAAGTGCACCTGCAAGGGAAGTGAAATGCATATGCGGGGCTCATGCGCCGAAACTCTAGGATGGAAAACGAAGTGAAAGAGTTGAGAACAAGATTGTGTAGGTTAAGTGCACCTGCAAGGGAAGTGAAATGCATGTGCGGGGCTCGTGCGCCGAAACTCTAGGATGGGAAACGAAGTAAAATTACTCTTGATTCGATCCGTATTAATTATAAAAATAATTAAAAAGGAATTCGTAAATTTTTAGAATTGGATGAAGAAAAGAAAGAAAGAAATTAATTTGCACATAACATTTTAAACTATTTTAAGAAATTGACTAGAATCCTTTAAAAGAAATGCAACATTTTTCACGAAGAAAAATGATTATGGTGCAAGTTATTATGGCCTTCAACAGTCATTAAGTGGTGTCATAATTAATATTGTAACGGTTGTTACGGAAACCGTTACAAAGTCTATAATGATGGCATATAGACTATAAAAGGATATGTCCCCCACTGCACATGTCATTGTCTTTTAACAAACTATACACCATCTATACTAAACTTTTGAACAAGTGGGAGACACTTTGCATACTACTATAGCAACTATAGCAGATCAAAGGCAATTCTAAGGAACAACTATGGCCGGAGGTTAGTCATATTTTAAACAATATGCTTACATTTGGTATAGAGTCTGCTTATCTCTGCCTAGTTGTTCAAATTGATTATGTTTTGCAATAGTATGTCCTGAAAATACTGCAAATATCCTATTTATATGCAATTTGATATAAAATGTTTGTTGTACATGCATATTCGTATTCTGTTGTATATATCATTCCAGACTAATTTTCTAGTAAATGTATATATAAATATAAGGATATGCGTGTAAATATATATTTATATATTGTACAGTACAAAAAAAAAAAAGGAAGAGTTAATTACCGGTTTGGTCCCTCGACTATTAGAATTTCACCACTTTAGTCCTCAAGAATTTTTCTTGCTCAATTAAGTCCTTGACTTTTAAAAAATTAACCAATTTGGTCCTCCGTTTATTTTGGTGTTAAACAACCGTTAAATCGAGACTGGATTGGTAATTTTTCTGTAATCAAGGGACAATTTCGGTAATTAGTTTTTGACTGAAATGGTCCCTTGACTATAATGAAATTACTAATTTGGTCCGGATTTTATGGATATCAAACGGTAAAATAAACGGAGGACCAAATTGATTAATTTTTTCAAAGTCGAGGACTTAATTAGGCAAGAAAAATTATCGAGGACCAAAGTCGAGAAATCCCAATAGTCGAGGGACCAAATCGGTAATTAACTCAAAAAGGAATATGTTTGCCAATTTTTGGGCTTCGATTTGTCGATCGGGTCTGGTCCAGTGACAGTGACGGCGAAGCAGGGTTTCCAGGCGGTGGCGTCGTCATTGCTGCTCGTTCCAGCGAACGGGGAGACTGGCAGATGATGCGGCTGGGGACGGTTGACGGATGACAAGCAACGTCGGCTTCGACCGGTCTCTCTTCCGATTCAGTGATCTCTCTCTCTCCTTTAGCTTTGATTTGCAGCTGCTAGGTTTAATGTTTTTGTTAAGTATTAAGAAGCTGATAAAGGGAAGCTGGACCATGATTGTTTTTATTAATTCTTTGTTTATTTAATTAATTGCGCATACTATTTGCATTGTTTATATTAAGGGCGGCGCGGTGCTAGATGGAAAGAAAAGTGAAAGAGTTGAGAATTAGGTTTTACATAGGTTAAGTGCACCTGCACGAGCAATAGTATTTCTGTGCAGGTCTCGTGCGTCGAAACCCGAGGATGGAAAGTGAACTGAAATTATCCTTCATTAATCCCCTATTTAATTATAAAAATAATTAAAAGGGAAGGAGTAAATTTTTAGAGTTGGATGAAGAAAAGAAAGAAAGAAATTATTTTGCATAACCTTTGAGATTTCCATGGAAAATGCCATTTCCTTCCAAATATCATCTAAGTTATGAGAATCATCACCATTATTTTGCTCACTGCCATCATCCCCGACCTGTGTTAGGTTATAATAGTAGCATTTATGTAAAAGCAAAGAATAGAAGTGAACTAAAAACACACCAGACCGTTTAGGAATGTACTTACTACCCAGGAGCTAAGTCTACTTCATGTTCCATTTGTGTACAATGACACAATGTTGTATTGGTTATTCTTTTTCTTGTCTCAGGTAACGAATCTGTTAACAAAAATTTAAAAGTAAATACACACTATGTAAATGAGTGCATATTTTTGCAGGCTACTACTCACATACATAACAAAAGTATAATAAAACATTTTTGATATGTATTTTCTTTTTTTTGGAAACTTGTTAAATTCTAATATGCCCTTTTCTAAATTTTCATTTTCAATTTTCAATTTTCAATTGAACACCATAAGTTTATTGCAACTATTTTCTTGTAACTCCAATCTCTATTGCAATATTTTTTTTGGGGGTTTTCATGATGTTTTACTCAACCATTCACTGAAACAACACAACAAATATAAACTAGCAATGGAAGAATTATGAACTTTATAAATTATAAAGAGTCACAAAATCTAAAAAAAAAATCATTAGACAACTAAAAAGAAAATTAATCAAGCCCAATTTCAAATCATTCCATCCCATCTTTACCCATCCATTTACTAACATTACATTAATTAATTATATTAAGATTGGAGTAAAAAATTGGAGTGAGTGAACAATATTTATTCAAAAAGCGCATTAAATGTGATAACGTGACTGTATGAAAAATTTACCAAATTAATGCATGTTAGAAAGACTTTCATTCGCTTTTGGGTTATTCACGCATTTAAGTTCACTTTTTCATAATACTTGGATTCACTTTAATTTTTCAAATATATTAGAAAAAGTAATTTTAGCGGTTGCCGAGAAGAAAGAGAGAAAATAACAACGATTGTGAAGCAAGAGAGATCAGATAAGGGTGGTGCGGCAGCGGATGGAAAGCGAAGTGAAAGTGTAGAGAATTAGATTGTGTAGGTTAAGTGCACCTGCAAGGCAAGTGAAACGCATGTGCGGGGCTCGTGCGCCGAAACTCTAGGATGGAAAAACGAAGTAAAATTACTCTTGATTCAATCTGTATTAATTATAAAAATAATTAAAAAGGAATTCGTAAATTTTTAGAATTGGATGAAGAAAAGAAAGAAAGAAATTAATTTGCACATAACATTTTAAACTATTTTAAGAAATTGACTACAATCCTTTAAAAGAAATGTAATATTTTTCACGAAGAAAAATGATTATGGTGCAAGTTATTATAGCTTTCAATGGTCATTAAGTGGTGTCATAATTAGTATTGTAACGGTTGTAACGGAAACCGTTACAAAGTTTATATTGATTACATATAGACTATAAAAGGATAGGGCCCCCACTGCACAGGTCATTGTCTTTTGACAAACTATACACCATCTATAGTAAACCTTTGAAGAAGTGGGAGACACTTTGCATACTACTACAACAACTACAGCAGATCAAAGGCAATTCTAAGGAACAACTATGTTCGGAGGTTAGTCATATTTGCAACAATATGCTTACATGTGGTATCAGAGTCTATTTATCTCTGTCTAGTTTTTCAAATTGATCATGTTTTGCAATAGTATATTCTGAAAATACTGCAAATATCCTATTTATATGAAATTTTATATAAAATGTTTGTTGTACATGCATATTCGTATTTTTTTATATATATAATTCCAGAATAATTTTCTAGTATAAGGATATGCGTGTAAATATATATTTATATATTGTTCAGTACAAAAAAAAAAAAAAGGAAGAGTTAATTATCGGTTTGGTCCCTCGACTATTGGAATTTCACCACTTTGGTACTCAACAATTTTTCTTGCTCAATTAAGTACTCGACTTTGAAAAAATTAACCAATTTGGTCCTCCGTTTATTTTGGTGTTAAACAACCGTTAAATTGAGACGTAATTGGTAATTTTGCTATAGTCAAGAGACAATTTCGGTAATTAATTTTTGACTGAAATGGTCCCTTGACTATAACGAAATTACCAATTTTGTCCTGATTTAAGGGATATCAAACTGCAAAATAAATGGGGGACAAAATTGGTTAATTTTTTCAATGTCGAGGACTTAATTAGGCAATAAAAATTATCGAGGGCCAAAGTGGTGAAATCCCAATGGTCGAGGGAACAATCCAAATCGGTAATTAACTCAAAAAGGATTAAGGAAATTTGGGTTTCTCCTTTGAGGTTCTAGCCGGCAACCATTCGAATGGTCGCTGGTGCGCTTCTCTTTCCGGCAACTTCGATCGTCGTTGGGCCGCAGAGAAACAGTGAAATCATTAAAAAAGAAACAAAAAACCTGGCCACCGAATTTGTTTGCCAATTTTTGGGCTCCGATTTGTCGATCGAGTCTCGTCCAGTGACAGCGACGGCGAAACAGGGTTTACCGACAGTGGCGTCATCATTGCTGCTCTTTCCGGTGAACAGCGAGGCTGGCAGATGATGCAGCTGGGGATGGCAGAGGGATGGCGGCACTTAGTCTCAAGATGGCGAGCAACGTCGGCTTCGACCGGTCTCTCTTCCGATGCGGTGATCTCTCTCTCCTTTGGCTTTGATTTGTAGTTGCTAGGTTTAATGTTTTTGTTAAGCATTAAGAAGCTGATAAAGGGAAGCTGGACCGTGATTTTTTTTATTAATTCTTTGTTTATTTAATTAATTGGGCATACTATTTGCATTGTTTATATTAAGGGAGGCGCGGTGCTGGATGGAAAGAAAAGTGAAAGAGTTAAGAATTAGGTTTTGCATAGGTTAAGTGCACCTGCATGAGCAATAGTATGTCAGTGCAGGTCTCGTGCGTTGAAACCCTAGGATGGAAAGTGAAGTGAAATTATCCTTCATTGCCCTATTTAATTATAAAAATAATTAAAAAGGAAGGAGTAAATTTTTAGACTTGGATGAAGAAAAGAAGAAAAGAAATTATTTTGCACATAACCTTTGAGATTTCCATGGAAAATGCCATTTCCTTGCAAATATCATCTAAGTTATGAGAATCATCACCATTATTTTGCTCAATACCATCATCCCCAACCTGTGTCTGGTTATAACAGTAGCATATATATGTATGTAAAAGAACATAACAGAAGTGAATTAAAAGCACACCAGACTGTACAAGAATATACTTACTTCCCAGGAGTCTGCTTCATGTTCCATCTGCGTCAGAATGAACTCTCTTTTTTATAATGCACACTTTACAATAACATAGTTGGAAGCCATCAACAACAATACAACATACACACTATATACTGGAACACATTAACAACACACACATTATCCATCGTTGACATTCACTCAACATTATGCACGACTACAACCCATTATCCATGCACAAAACATAAAAACTGAACTACAAAAAAAAACTTACTTGTTGCAACGTTTGTGCGATTGCGACCCACCGGCATTCCCATCGTCGATAATCGATCACCAGTGCACTTAAAGCAAGAATGAAGATTTTTTTTTTCCGTATTAGAGTTAATCGATAATAGATTTGGGGATTTTAACAAAGGTAGTTTATTCGTAATGCCGGGTGAAATAGGAATATGTAAATGTTTGTGAAATTACATTGTTTTCCTTCATTTAGACAGACACTTGTGAAATTACATTTTTGTTAAGCATTAAGAAGCGGATAAAGGGAAGCTGGACCGGGCTAGGAGAATGGGCTTGACCCATTTCATTAAAAAAAAAAATTGGGGCATGTGTTTGTTTTTATTAACTCTTTGTTTATTTAATTAATTGGACATACTATTTGCATGGTTTATATTAAGGGCGGCGAGGTGCTGGATGGAAAGTAGAGTGACAGAGTTGAGAATTAGGTTTTACATAGGTTACATACATCTGCACGAGCAGTAGTATGTTGGTGCAGGTCTCGTGCGTCGAAACCCGAAATTATCCTTCATTCATCCCGTATTTAATTATAAAAATAATTAAAAAAGGAGTAAACTTTTAGAGTTGGATGAAGAAAAGGAAAGAAAGAAATTAATTCGCACATAACATTTTAAACCATTTAAAGAAATTGTTGAGAATCCTTTAAAAGAAAGACTTATAAATAGTGAAAAAATGAAGAAAGAATTTCGATCAATAAGGATATACATATGCACAATCTATGCTATTTGGAGAGAGAGAGGAAGAGAAAATCGTACTATTCTCATTGGACAGCTCCATTTTTTATGAGAAAAAGTAATGACACCGATTGTCGAAAAGAAAGAGAGAAAATAACGACTACACTGAAGTAAGAGAGATCATAATTAAGGGCGGCGTGATGGTGGATGGAAAGAAAAGTGAACGAGTTGAGAATTAGGTTTTACATAGGTTAAATGCATGCACCTGTACGAGCAGTGGCATGCCGGTGCAAGTCTCGTGCGTAGAAACCCTAGGATGGAAAGCGAAGTGAAATTATCCTTCATTCAATCCCTATTCTAGTGAGATGTTTTGTGCGGTAGTTTTGTTGGGTTTGTGCAGTACCTAGTCAATGCTTGTCTAATATGGAATTTTGGCAACTAATCAAATGGGCAAGTAGTCCATAGGTAATTACACCCTAGACTCATCCCTCAACGGTCATTATTCTTGAGACCACATCTCACGGCCTCCATGCTCACTTATGAGAGTAAGGAATGTTGAAGATCCAGACTACTCATACTTATATTGAAGAGGATTACTAGCGTCACGGGAGTGGACAACCTCCGTTCATTTACTGTTCAGGACGATAAAAAAAATTTTATTTTTGTTTGTTCCGAACATCACTATATTTGTTCAGAGCGAATAAAAAATTGGCTGCGTTGTCGGGGATGGACGATGTAGGATAGCCTTTAAAAATTTCTCTAGCATAAGATTTTGAAAATTTTAGAGTAAGTGTTTGTTTTGTTTTGTTCTTTGCTTGTTCACTTGTGTTTACGGTTGGTAATTGAACTGAGCTACTAACCCCAAGAAAGTGCAAGTTGCTTTGAGTTTCAAGATATTTATCCGGTCTATGCAAACAAAGAAGAAAATGAGATAAGTAATGTATCCTCTTAATTTGGATTTGTCAAGAGATGAACCCCCTGGCTGGTTTGGACATAAGAGAAGGAGCAAAGGCTAAATTTTTCCTAGCTTCTGGATCCCCTGAGAAGCTGGGAAAACTGAAAATATGGTTAAAAACAATCAAAATAGCGTCGCTCGGAGACCTTCAGTGTGTTAGATTGACGTGATAACCAACTACACCAGGACACCTCACTTTTTACTTTTAACTCCAGAATGTTTCTAAAATGGCAGTGTTCATAGGTAACTTGGGACTTAAAGAAAGGAATGATTTTTTTTTTTTTATTATCAAGGAGGGACCCAGTATGAAAGGACGCTAGGCACTAGTAATCATGTGTTGCGGTAGAGGAATGCCCACGACATTGTCCTCAAGAATTAGTAAGAGGCTCGGGAGAGGTACCCCTTAACACTTTCAAGGATATACACTTTATATACCACTCATTTTACATGTCTTGTTTACTATTTAGTTGTCAAATCAACTATTCCTTAGCTACATTGATTTGCCAATGATCTTGTGATCAAGTGGCATGTAGTGACCTTTCAACTTTCCCAAATGAAAGGTCATGAGATTGTACTTCAGTGGAAACGATATTGACTCTTTGTCATGGTTGAGAAAATCACTAGGCGCTCCTCGTGTGATCGGGAGGCGCTTAGCTCCTAGACGGGATTAATCGGTGCCTAAGCGCCCATGTATTTTTTTATTTTTAAAAATATTGTTTAAGTAATTTGAATTTTGTAAAGACTAATAATTATAAATTATATAATACTTTAATAGTTAATACTAAAATATTAAATATTACCTTAAAAATATCTACAATTTGAACAATTTAAGATTATTTCGCTCAAAACGATGTTGCTTTGAGAGAAATAACCCATTTAAAAAAAAAAAAAAAGAACAGTAGTTAATTAATCGCCCGACTAGGCGGTCTAGTCGGTGCCTAGGAGGTCTAGTCGACGCCGGCTAGGAGGCCTAGGCGGTCAGTGCCGCCTAAGCGGTCTAGGCGTTGCCTAATCGGCTGGCTACCTAGACCACCGATTATGGTGATACGCTAGGCGGTAGGCTGGCGTCTAGTGCCCAATTGGGGATTAGTCGACGCCTAAGCGGGATTTTTTCAACACTGCTCTTTGTGCTTCAACAGATCGAGAAAGTATATATATATATTAGCCCTTATGGAGGAAAGGGGAAGGTAGCTTAATTGGTGGTGTTGCTAACAAGGTAATATTGTGACTTGTGAGTAGCCTAACAACAAAACTATTGATCGAATGGGTTATTTTAAGCTACAACTATTTGATAATCCCCACTCTATTAATAAAAGAATAGCAATCAAGAGTCTTTCTGTATGGAGAAAAATAGTATAGAATAAATTTGAATATTAATTAATCTCCAAGCTGTTAAGAGTCAAAAATTTAAGTCCTCGGATATTACAAAAGAAAAAAGGTGTGTATGTATGGCCAATTACAAGCAATAAAAGATTCATTCTCAACTATTCCCTTCAAATTTTGTCGACATTATATTCCCAGTTGAAATTAAACACAGAAGCATGCACACTTGTCAGCATATTACAGTTTGAAACATCGATCTCTTCCGGGCAACTGAAAGGCAGTCGTGACTCGTGATTCATGAACAACCAACCACTCACAGCATTCTACAAGTTTAATTTATAGGACTTGTTTGAAGGAAGAAAGGTTCCGGGCATATTCCTGATAATCGGAGAAGTGGAAATAGGATAAACAAATAGTGTTCTCAAGAATAAATGTGAGTTAATTGTTTATAGGACTTGTTAGTCACCTGAATATCGAGGAACAACTGCATACAGATCTTGTCGGTATCAGATATATTATGATCAGAGACGTCTATACCAGATCAAAATCCGGGCTATTTTATGCATGAAGCACTTCACTATACCAGAATCTTCAAAATTTTGAAGAATTCCTTAGAAACTGGTAGAAACTCATCCACATCAACCAAATACTCTAGCATGGGATAGTGATGAATCAACATAAAACTCTGAGGTCAAATGATAATAAATAAGAGTAGCATAAAACCCAACTTACAGGCAAAAACTTGTGTGAGACTGTCTCACCATGAGACGGGTCGGGTCGGGTCGGTTCAGGATGCAAATGTAGCACTTATATGCACAAATGTCATACTTATATGCTCAAATGTAATACTAATCAGGAATAAAATTTTTGTTACTTATAAGAGAAAAAGTAATACATTTTTCATAATATGTAATGTTGACAAGTGCCCCTTACTTATAAGGGCAAGTATAATACTTTTAAGGAAAAATGTAATACTTTTAAGGGAAAATACAATACTTTTACATTTCGATTTAAAAGTATTACATTTTTCCTTAAAAGTATTATACTTGCCCTTATAAGTAAGGGGCACTTGTCAACATTACTTATTATGAAAAATGTATTACTTTTTCTCTTATAAGTAACAAAAAATTGTATTCTTGATTAGTGTTATATTTGAGCATATAAGTATGATATTTGCATGATGCTTTGACCCGACCCGTCTCACGAATAAAGATCCGTGAGACGGTCTCACACAAGTGTGACCCAAACTTACAAAGTTACAAGGAAAAGAAAATGCACCTTTAATGGCCGGAGTACACCTGAAACATATGGGGAATGGCTGACAGGTAGGGGCTTGTTTGTCATCCTATATGTAGTAGTTATCCCCTTCAGTTGTCTAATGTCCTATAGTATGTGTGAGCAACAGATTGTAACTCCAAATAGCAAAATATTTTGTATTCTACAAACAAATTATAAGGAGATTTTAATAACAAAAAAAGTGAAAATGAAGAGATTTTCATCATTTCCATGCAACAGATCAGAGTCAATCTCATCTCTGGCAGATTTGTATAACTCCAGCTTCTTGGCTATGGATTCCCTCCTTGCCATAAGTGAAGGATCTTCATCAAGCATTTTACCCAGCTGCTCCGATCCTTCTGCACACATAAACACAAGTAAAACGTACACTCTCATCATATAATTTCCTTCTTTTTTTGTAAATATATTCTTTCTAGCTTGCTTCCCTTGCTAAATTAAAACTTCCCCTTGCATACTAAACATAGTTTGATGCCATGTTAGCTGACAAAGAAAGATGACCATTTTACCAGAAATAACTGACAACAGACAGTATATGATCATTTTCCTGAAATTCCTCACTCATCATCATCAATGAAAACTACATATAAGAACTGCAAAATAGAATATAAGGTCTATATATGGACCCATGTTTGTTTGGTGGTTTTACCAACACTAAAATCTTATTCGCATATAGTTTAACTAGACAAAATGGCAGTTTTACCTCTCTCCTTCCAACATCAGAATAGAACTTATTCAACAGTGATCTCTTAGCCTCGCGAACTTGACAATATACAACAGCCTTTGGAATAGTATTTTTTAAGGTGTCACAGACCATGTTAACATATGCGGAGACGTTTGAACCTGGCTGGGACATATGAAAAAAATCATTTTAGACAGTTTATTTGCTCCATAAAAGAACGCCTTTTGATATTCAATATAGAATCATTTAGACAAAAGTTGGTTTTTTTCATGTGTAGCAAACTTGCAGTCACAAGAAGTAAACACATGTTTTGCATGAGTGCATGACTTTCAATATAAAACATGAAGCCAAGCACAACCATTGATTATTAAACAATAGCAAATTGCAGCAATCATAAGTGGTGATAAATATTTATTTTCAGTAATCTAAAAATGAACGAACTCTGGGTTGAAAGTTAATGTCTCACCAATTTTCCTTAAATGATGATCTGTGTAGCGATCTGTATTTGAACTATTTCAGTTATTCAATGATAGGTGGCGATATAACGGAAGTTTTTTCATTGCAGCTGGAAGCTGATTGTCAAAAACGCCATATATCCTATCACCACCTGGCCTCCTGAGACAATTTTGATCCTCATTACATACTTGGAAAATTAAATGAAATCAAATAACCAAACGAGCTACCATAGTGGACCTAATTAACATAAAAAATATTTTAGTTACTTGTGGTCAGCTGAAGCAACTTAAAAAGTCATATGATGTTAATATAGTTTGACATTCTAGAATTTCCTATCATGTTACCAATAAGTTGATCCATCAGATCTAGTTTAGTTAACACTCCAAATGTCCTTTCTCCTGGAAAAGAAGGCACATAAATATTAGAATTCTAAATAAATATTAGACTAGAAAGCAATTCAGAATGGCATAAGTGAGAATAAAAGGATATATTAATATATTAATCTATTATATTATGGAAAGATAGATATTGTACCCGAAGGATCAACTTCTCTTGCAAGCTTTATAGCATCAGAAGTTGCAATGTCTTGGTTGGCTGGAGAAATAGCCAAAATGATGCAATTGGGCTAGGGAGAGAGATATATATAAAAAAGGAGATACAGTTTAGACAATTTGGTACTATCCCCCAAATGAAGAAAGAAGTAAAGGGCAATACATCTTTTGCTATTTGAATAGGGGAAGATGAAAAAACATGTCTTAACAGAAACAAGTAATGATAAACAGTGTTGCATTCTCCACTTGACATGCCAAGGAACAAAGCGACAAAAAACAAATAAGACTTTGTGATAAGTGAAACAAAAGATCAAGATGCACACTGGATTCTATTTTGAAGATATAGAATGAATGAAATAACTATTTATCCATATCATGCAAGATTTATTGATATTGCAGTATCTGGTAAATGATCACTTTTAACAGGAAGATTTTCTAGGAATTAGCATCAGCTGATTTATATGGATTTCATGGCTGTTAGGGTTTACTAATTTTGTGCTTGGGATGTGTATCTTTGGCTATAAAAGACATAGTTGAGACACGTCTTAAGCATTATTATCATATCTCTCTTGATTTCAAGAGGGCCTCTAATATTAGCATTCTGCAATATTCATTAAGGTCTTAAACTAAATAATGGAAAGGATAATGGCTAGAAACTTTTCCAGGGAATTTGCAATTTGTACAGGACCAATATATGAGAAATATAAGTGCTTAAAAATGAATTCTATACTATTTGACATCTGACCTACTGGCACAGCTGACCTCAAAGTCTCCTGCACCACAACTCAATTCCATAAACTCATTCAAGAAGTGCAGAATCAACTATAAAATCAATAAAAGTTGTTAAGCAATCAATCACCCAACAAATGCATCTGCACTCCATACTTCACATGGACGACTTGAAGTAACTTCCTTCCTGTTCCAATACTCAGCCCATACTATTACAATTCCAAGCTATTAAAAAAAAGTACCAAAATGAAGCTAGCAGTTAACAGAGGAGTTAAAAAATTCCAAGCTATGTCTTCACAGTTCACAGTACATTCTGATGAAGTTGCACTTGAAACTTCAAGAATTGAGTTCAAATGAGACATAAAAGAACTATCCTAGTCTTTCTCTTTCCTCACTCAAGGACAATATATGGAAAACAAACGGTGAGAATTTGCAGCTAAATAACCAGGTTTATAAGATACAACAGATCAGATAAAACAAGTTCCGAGGCATTATATTCATGGTCAATAAGCAGTCAATTTTCGGCATTTCTTAGTAAAACATAGTGACAAAGACTTGGTATATACCATACTAAGCTGCAGATAAGTTTAAAACATAGCGAAAAAAAGACATAGTATAAAAGAAATTGCAGAGAGTTAAAAGGCAGAGAACAATAAAAACATGCACATACACATCCTTGTAAGAAATGGTATAATCTTTTAGCAGATGCATGCAAGCTGTTTATCAGCTGTTGTCTCATTGCTATCATTCTTCTATCAACAAGAATTCTAAGCTCAAGAATTACAAAATCATTGTACCTATCATTCTTCTTCTATCAACAAGAATTGTAAACACAAGAATTACAAAATCATTGTACCTATCATTCTTCTATCAACAACTAAACTACTACTACTGTATGTGATGAGTGTAAGCCATGGCAAACAAATTGAAACCCAATTCAAAGGAAACAAAAGCATCAATGCATCCATATTCAATTTGGGGAAAAGTAAGATTTTTAGAATCCCAATTACTTAGAGTCACTTCCCGGGGTTTCTCCATCACTCTCCCTAGAAATCGCCATGCCATTTTCTTCAAACCCATCCTCCTATACTCTTCCGAACGGTAAACCATCTCAGCCAGACGCCGCAAATCAGCAACATTTGTGACCGCCAAGCCGTGATCTTGGAGAAGCTTGTCGGCATCGTCTTGAACCCCAACGCCAACAAAGGTGAAGCGGGGATGAGCTAGAAAGGCAAGGAGAGAACGGGGGATGAAATCCTTGTGCAAAAGTAGAAAAATCAAGCACCTTTCCCCGACGCAAAGCTGGAGCGTGGCAGCCGGGTTATGTTCCCCTTCAGAGCATGGGTGCCACTCAATGTCGAGGCCAACGACAAGATTGTGAAGGGCATGACAGTAATTGTGAAGGATCTCGTTAACCCATTCATCGACCTTAGCGGCTCTCTTTGTGACGGTGACCAAGAGGTTGTTGCCGTGAAAGTGAACTTGGTGTAGCCCGAAGGAGTGGCGGCACTGGCGGACTCGGCGAAGCCTAGGTGGAATCGTCATATCACCCAACAATCTGGAATTTCAATGAGAAAGCGTTGAGTTTGAAGATTGAAGAAAGTGAGTGAGAAAGTATTCAACTGGAATTTCAATGAGAAAGCGTTGAGTTTGAAGATCGAAGAAAGTGAGTGAGAAAGTATTCAACTGGAATTTCAATGAGAAAGCGTTGAGTTTGAAGATTGAAGAAAGTGAGTGAGGGAGCGCGGGGTAGGGGTATATATATAACTCGATCGTATCCCAATTTGAATGGGAAAGGGTTTAAACTTTAAACGGTAATAATGGTTTTTAGTTTTGGATTTAGGAAACTATATTTAACGGTAGGGATTGTTTTTGTTTTCAATTTAAGAAAATAACGGCAACAATTATTTTTGAGTACTCGGTATCCCAATGAAATGTTTTAGTTTTGGATTTAGGAAACTGACATAGATTTAAGGAAAAATTGTAATTTATGTCTTTTCATTATATGTTAATTATCAATGTCACCCTTGAATTATTAGTGGTTTAAATATTGTCCCTCAATTTTTAAAAAACGGTACATATATTACCCTCCTATCGGTAGGGAGGGACAATATATGTACTGTTTTTTTTTTTAAAATTAAGGGGCAACATTTAAACCACTAATAATTCAAAGGTGACATTGATAATTGACATATTACGGAGGGGCAAAAATTACAATCTTTCCTAGATTTAACGATAAGGATTATTTTTGTTTTGAATTTAAGGGTGAGTTTGGATAGTAGGAAAATGACTTATAGAAAATGTTTTTTGGAAAATGAGTCATTTTCCGAAAAATGAGTTTATTTTCGGTGTTTGGATGTACTCTAGAAAATTGTCTGTGTGTTTGGTTCATTTTCTGGAAAATGAGTAGAAATGTGTAATTATATATTTTTATTATTTTATTTAAAATATATAAACTAATAATATTTATTAGAAATTAGAATTTTTTTTTTTACAAAAAAACGTCGCACTAAGCCATTTTCCGTTTCCCAAAAATGACTTCCGGATTTTTTGTCCGGAAGTCATTTTCCGTTGACCACATTTTTCGGATGTTGCTAAACATCAAAAGTCCGGAAAATGAAAATCATTTTTCGGGTTACCAAACACACCCTAAGATTAAGAAAATAGCGTCTACAATTATTTTAGGAGCCAAAATGTTAAGCTTAATGAATAAAAACATTCTTTATTATCTTTCTTCCATCCCAAGAAAGATAATAAAAGGTGGAATCGCTCAATTCAGAGGCACTTCAATGATTCAACTAGTAAAATCAGATCGCTGGTCTTTTGTGATAAATTTCATAGTTGTAAGTTTGTAACTAGTTGAGCTATTCATATAGATAAACGTTCTTTATTATCACTTTTCCTTCGTGTATTGTTTAATAATGAAAGTCATTGTTTTTATATAAAAAGGAATTTTAAAAACTAAAAATTTATGTGGTCATTCTAGAATAAAAAATAATTATTTAAGTTAGTATTATTCGATCATAAAATCTTAAATATTTGTTATATTTAAGAGTTAATACCACAAATGGTCCTCTGACTATTGGGCCAGTACTCCTTTTAGTTCTTGACTTTCAATTCGACCACAAATGGTCATCTGACTTTCATTTTTGACCACAAATAGTCCTCCATTGAAAATTCTGTTAAATATGTGTTAAATCTAGGGGTATTATCTTAAATTGATATATATATAATTGTCATAAAATAAAAATGTTTACAATTTTTCACCAACAAACATAAAATGAAAAATTAACAAATATAAATACTCCTAAATAAAAAGACAATACACATTACTCTTGTAATTATGCGTACAAAATGAAATTTTAATATTAGAGCTATCTGTTTTTAATTTAACCAACAGATTAAAATGGAAGAATTTTTTTAAAACCTTGTTTCCATAATTTTCATGGTTGCTCATACATGGATGATTAATAGTTTTCACTCTTCATTAATCGATCAAACATTTTGTTTGGGACATAACTGAAGGTCGCCACCGTTGAATTAATATAATTAATCAAGTACAAATTGCGAACATTAATCATGAAATTTTTTTAAATTTGTTCATTTATGTGATTTGTCATGTCCATTTTGTTATTATATTTATTAACTTAATGTTTATTAATGTTTGAAATTAATTATGGTGTCATATTTTCTCAAAAAGAAGTAATCATAATAATATTAATCAATTTGACGATATTATCCCTAGATTTAACACCTATTTAACAGAAATCTTAACGGAAGACTATTTATTGTCAAAAATGAAAGTCAGAGAACCATTTGTGGTCGAATTGAAAGTCGATGACTAAAATGAGTACTAGCCTAATAGTCAGATGACCATTTGTGGTATTAACTCTATATTTAATTTAGTATGAAGTACAATATAATTTACCTCTCTCAAAGAAAGCATAATGTACATTATTTTAGTTTTTGTTATAATTTCATTAAACATGATTATATTTGTTAATGATTTTATGCTATGGCTTAATTTACTCTTCTTTTAAAAAAATGGAAACTTTACCTTCAAAGTAATTAGGAAAATGATCAAATATATCATTAAATTGCACACAAAACTTCCAATCATTAAAAAAAAGAAAAGTTATTATTGACTCATCAAATAAGCTAATAACATATTGATAATAACGAATAACATTTATTGGCAAATTATACCATGGACCAGTCATTATTTATGTTGATTTATGTTGTGATGGATCTCAGCGCTGCACTAAGCAAGTGGGTCATCCATCAAGTGATTACAGTAAGACTAAGCCAGTGGGTCACCCATCAAGTGATTACGGTAAGTCAAGCACGCTTAACCAAGTGATTACAGTAAGACTAAGCTAGTGGGTCACCAAGCACGCTTAACCACAGAGTTCTTTGGCTATATGGTTGTTATATCCTACTTAAAATCAATTGGCAATAAGTACGTGGACATTATATTAACCATTTAACCACATCTTTCTATGTTAAGCCACAATGCCATGTCTCGAATCGAGCAGGGGCTGAACTCAGCCAACTCGACTGATGCCTAGCAATTTCCCTCCCAGCACATGCCACAACCTTTGAACACTAAGCCTAGTTGCGCAGCATGCCTGACTCGGTCTTAAGCCTACGTGCCCATCATCCCCTCTTGGGACTGGACTTGGCCCGACCTACGCCCACATTCCATCTAGGACTAGCCTCGGCTTTCGCTTCGCCATCGATTTGAACCGGTGACCTCTGCTCTGATACCAATTAATGGATCTCAGCGCTGCACTATGCTTACTTATCAATGAGTCACTCATCTTGTGAATACTGTAAATCAAGCACGCTTAACCACAGAGTTATTTGGTTATCTGGTTGTTGATATATGCTATTTTGTATAATTATTCACCCCTTATTCTAGTTGTTTTGAAGGTTATTTTCTGTATCCTAGTGAAATTGGGAATTGTTTGTGTGTTATATTGTCCAAGTGCTGAATTATCTACAAGGAACAATAAAGGAAGAATATTGGAACATTTTGGACAAGTTCTGGAAGAAAAGGAAATTACAAGAAATAATACAAGTTGGAAAAGAATTGGAAGATGCCTAATGGGCCAAGGCCCATCTACCTCCTATATATTTTACCTATTCTCTACAATTGAGGAGATTCCCTTACAGAGTTCTGAACCCTAGCTTTTAGTTTATATTTCCCTAGCATAGTTTAGATCAGTTTCACATTGGATTAGTTAATTTCAAGATTGGAATCAAAGATTGAAGATTGGATTTGTTCTTTATCAGTTAAGTTCTCTTATTCCTTTATTACTTTCTTGCAATGTTTATGGTTATTAATTATTACTTTGTTTTGTTTACTCCCATCATGCGGGAGTAGTTCGTTTATGGGTTTGGATTAGGGATCCATTGTTAATCTTGATGTTCAATTGGTAATTAATTGCATAAAGGGATTGAATCTTTTACCTAGGGTTTATGTTGATTTGGGGATTTCTTTGCACGAGTTATTGGTTTGTGGCCAGAATTAATTGCTAGTCTAGGAGAGGGATTCATTACAACGACAGTTGGATGAAGACCTCGAGCCTTACCAATTTCAACCTAATTTTCCTGCTATGAAAGTAGAGGTAATTTTGGGGGCTTACAATGCTTAGGTGCTTAAGGTTATGATTGATACATCACGACAGTGGGGCAATCTTAGCCTAATTCTCTTATTGATTACGAAAGTAGCTGAATTGAATTCTTTTGTGCATTGCCCATATATCCCTTGGTTAATTATTCTTTCCCTAATTCTGAGTTGTTTGGAACATCAAGATTACAATCCCCTAATCTGGCCCATACTTTTATCATACAGTTTACACCTTAATCAATTGCTTTCTTTTGCATCCTTCAGTCTTTGTTGCTTGGATTCTATTAATTCATATACTCTAGTGCCTGGTAATTCACACAGTTACGTGCCATAACACCAATCCTCAGCGGAACGACATTACACCACCTTTTTACACTCATCATTTGTGCTCATCAGTTGTCATATCCTATTTAAAATCAATTGGTGAAAAGTAGGTGGACATTAACCATTTAACTACATCCCTCTATGTTAAGCCACATTGCCACATCTCAAATCGAACATGGATTGAACTTTGCCAACTCGGCCGATGCCCAACATGTTGGTTAGATGAGTTGTTATGATGTTGGGGTACATTTGATGTGAATCATTTTGAGACTCAGTAATCTATGGTCTTTAGCTCCACATTATAAATGATCACACTCCTTTGTAAATTTTTGACAAAAAGGGAAGATAAAGGATGTACAATTGAAGGGGAGCACAAACAAAGCTTAAACAAAATGGTAAATTTTAGTGGATTTGATGAATTTTAGGAAGAACTAGTTGATTATATTTTGACATTTTGAATTGTGGAATTATTGTGTATTCAAGTGTTATTATGAAGATTTCATAAGTTATCTATGGTTAGGCTTCATATTGTTATAGGTCTTCACGTAACGATACGGCCGTGTCATGTCGAAGTGGGGCATGACAATAACTTAGCTTAACATAGAAGCTAGACCTAGACTTAGACCCTTTGCTTACTGCGCACAACGAACCCCTTCACTTTGAGATGTTGTTCCTACACTATTGTTGATGAGACTTGATACCTAATCTTTTTTTCTAAATTTCCCCATGTGACCAACTGAGAACCTCATGTTTTAGGAAGAGAAAAGTTCATGCAAAACTTTTTTGTTGTGTGCTTGTTTTTTTTTTTTTTTTTTTTTACATAATTATGCTTTTACTTCTGTAGTTGGAAATGTCAAAGGCCAGGGCATCTTCCTGATGATTGTCTGGTTATGACATCTGCAAATCAATCTCATCCATCTGGTCAATTAGGTTAAACGAGAAACCAGGCCAGCTATTAATCCATTGATATTGTGTTTAAGTATAAAAATTGAAGTTATAATCCATTGATATTGTGTTTTAAGTATAAAAATTGAAGTTAATATTCATTTAAAACTACCTTCTTTTTTTTCTTTTTTTTTTTTTCTATTTGCAGATGCTGTGAAATTAGAAGAAAAAAAAAATCACTTTCAGCACAATGCGATTCTTGCCTTAGGTCTACATTTTGGCCACATGTCTTATTAGATGTAGTAATAGCTTTTGTGACAGGTATATTTGGTGCTTTTCACCAATTCAGAGACGTAGTTATCCTTGATGAATGATCATCTTTTGATTTTTGTGTAAGTCTGCTAGTATAGATTATTTCAAATCAGTTTCTATATACCACTATACTGTACTGAAGATGGATGAGGCTTTTTAAGGGAAACTTGGGTTGCTAGTACACTGCTTCTACTCCCCCCCATCCTCCATTTTCCTGTACTACAAATGTTGTAGTTTAATGCTAAGCAATGTAGGACATTGGGTGCAAAAATCTTTTATTAGATGAATTTTCGAGATATGCAGAAAATCATCAATTTAGATGCAATTCGTGGTGTTCCAAAACAGAAGATTGACATAGTTAGCATTTGTGGAGCCTGTTTAGCTGAAAAGCAGACAAAAACACCTCACAAATCTATAAAATCAATTACCACTTATCATTGTCTAGAGTTAGTTCATGTTGATCTCGTTAGTCCACACAAGTCGAAGGTATTGGAGGTAAAATATATATATATATATATATATATATATATATATATATATATATATAGAATTACAATCATATGAGACAACACCTTCCCGTGAGACAGATATGCGACAACGTGAGTGCACACAGTTTACTACGCGGATGCACACAACCTAAAGTGTGTGCACTTAGCCTACATGAGTGCACACAGTTTAGGGTGTGTGCATTCGTGAAGTAGACTATGTGCACTCACGTTGTCGCACTTTCTCACAGGAAGGTGTTTATATATTTATTTATTTATTTATTTATTTATTTATTTATTTATACTTAAGGTATAATATTATAATATTAATGGCCAGAGACTAAACTCGCCACTTCGCGAATAACTCAGGGACTAAACTCGGATACGGCCATAACTCAGGGACTGAGTCTACACTACCCCTATAACTCAAGGACTAAATATGCAATTTTCCCTTTATTTATTTATTTGTGTTGACGATTTTTTTACCATTTTGTAGTGTTGCATTTTTAAGAGAAAAATTCGAAGCCTTTAGAACATTGTGCATTAGACTGCAAAAATAAAAAGATGAGACCATAATCAAAGTTCTAAGATTGAGTAGTGATCTTGGAAGGGAATTTTTAAAATAGTTCATATTCCAAAATTTGTGAAAAGCATGTTATAGCACATGAATTCTCTGCTTTGAAGACTGCACAACAAAATGGTTTCGTAGAAGAAAAGAATAGAACCCTACAGGAAATGACACGAGTCATGCTAAACGTAAAAAGACTACCTCAACTTTTCTGGGCAGAGGCTATTAATACATGTCATTCACTCAACCATGTCTATCTATGACCTGGTACACAAATGACTCCATATGTAATATGAAAAGGTAAGAAGTCTAACTTTAAATATTTTCATATTCTTAGAACTAATTGATGCGGAACAAGAAGGAAAATAAATGAGAAATGGTCACATGCCTGAAGTCTAAGAGACATGCAGTTTGGTGGCTAGTTTTATTTGAAATTTGGATTAGATTTAAATGTTCTTAATATTTGTAATTCTCTTTATGATTGTTATTTAAATGTTCTTAATATTTGTAATTCTCTTTATGATTGTTTTACTTTTCCCATGCATGCTTTTAATATTTGCAACTCTTCAGTTTTTCTAATTATCTATTTAAACAATATTTGCAACTCTTCAGTTTTTCTAATTATCTATTTAAACAGACTCTTGTATTCAGAAATTCAAGTTGAATATTATTAAAAGTCTTTGAGTTTGAGTTATATTATGTGTATGTTCTTTTGGTTTCCCTTGTCCTACATCACTAATAAATGTTTATTTTAAATGATCGTGAATCAAGAGGAAAGTTTGAGCCCAAAAATGACTTGGGCTATTCCCCGAATAGTCGTGCTCTCAGAGTCCATAATAAGAGTACTTAGATGATCATGGAGTTTGCATTGTGAATATCGTAGTTGATGATGATCATCATATGTAAGATGTGTATGATACTGTTACATTAGAAGATCAGACAGTCTCAATACCTAGGTCTACAGTGTCAAACACAGAGAAGCCAGAGGACAAGACAAGACAACAAGACAAGACAGATGGAACTGACACAGATACTGTTGAGACAAAAGATAAAGAGTTTTATTACATGTACTCCCAAATTTTACTCCTTCTCTTTTACTCCTGATGTGGCAAATAAGGCACTCCTAAGTCTAAGATGCCCTAGTACACAAAGGTGGAAAAGGACTAAGAAGACACACTCTTGAATAACCAACATCATTGCATCGTTTATACACCACTTGAGACACACCAGAATACAACATAGATGAACACGATCCAACCCCTTGTTTTCTTATACTTATTTTCTTATATTTGTTTTCTTATATCTTATTCCTTATACTTTGCATTCCACTACCTCATGAACATTTACACCTCTCAACTACCATTCACCACACTCACTATCCATACTCAATGCATCACATGATTCTGTTAATTGAAAGTATTAGCATTTGACACACCTCTACGTCCCTCCTTCGAGACCGACACTCGGCGAGTTTAGACTCTTCGTTTTATTCTTACACACACATCCACAATATTTTGACACCTCACCCCTACGCAAAACTACATCTTCAGTTACACTTGCTATACTTCAAAGTTAGAACCAAAAAATGTAAAGGGAGGCACTACAAGACGATTTGTGAATCAAGGCGATGCAAGATGAGTTGGGACAGTATGGAAGAAACCATGTTTTCTATTTAGTGCCAAGAGTCCAAGATATGTAGGAGTCAATTTTATTGGTACTAAGTGGATCTTCAAAAATAAGACTAATGAATCAGGAAACATGGCATGTAATAAAGCTTGACTAGTCGCACCGTGATATACTCAAATCAAATAAATAGACTATGACGAAACGCTTTGCACCTGTGACTAGACGGGGGTCAATCTGTATACTACTTGTCATTGCTTGTGTACTGGATTTCACATTATATCAAATGGATGGAATGCATTCTTAAATGAGTATTTACATAAAGATATCTACGTTTCACAACCCAAAGGATTTGAAGACCCAAAGTATCTTAATCATGTATACAAAATAAGGAAGCGTTTTATGGTTTAAATAGGCACCTAGAGCCTAGTATGAGAGACTGACACAATATCTATTGAGACATGGCTATAGTCGAGGAGGAGATGACAAGACCTTATTCTATAAGCATAATGGGAAATATCTTACAATTGCCCAGATCTATGTGAATGATATAGTCTTTGGTATGACATGTCTGAAGTACACTAGAGATTTGGTAGCCGTAATACAAAAAGAGTTTGAAATATCAATGACAGGTCAACTCACTTACTTTCTGGGGCTAAAATGACAGATTAAACCGCGCAACAGGAACAAATGCACGCGCAAACTGCTACGACACGGGTGTGTTGCAGCCCGTCTGCGCGAAGTGCTACGTCACGGACATGTCAACGCCCGTGCCCAAAGACGGGTTCTCTCACGGGCACGACGACACCCGTGACTCGATAGGAAAGCTGGCACGTCCCATGTTTTGCTCAATTCCGTGCCATCTCCTCTTGTGATGCTCCTATGTGTCCACTTGCTCCCATCCAACGAGTTCCTTATCTCCTCAATTGGCCGAAACTACTTTCAATTCTCCTTTTTCCCTTTGTTGTGAGAAATGGGTGTAACAATGGATACAAAAATACAAATTAGTTCCAATTCACAACTTTACAAGTCATAATATGCATACAGTGGAATAAGATGAGGGGTAAAATATAGTCAAATAGAGGTGCTACCAGTGTCCTTGAAATGAAATACTATGGAAAAGCATGTAAAATGTTGATCTTCATATAGAGCCGTCAAAACGGGCTTAGCCCGCCGGGTTAGTCCGTCCCGTCCCATGAAAAGGGCGGGGAGGGCTTTAATGTTTTGGACGGCCCGCCCCCGCCTAACCCACAGGCTTTGACGGCAAATTATTGTATGGACCATAATAAAATGTACATTTTTAATGTACTAAATGTACATTATTATTGTACTGAATGTACATTATTTTTATACTATAAAAATAATGTACATTCGGTACACAAATAATGTATATTCCCTGAATATAATGTACATTATTTTTTATATTGAATATACATTATTTTTATATTGAATGTACATTATTTGATAGTATGGTCCACACAGCTGTGTGGACCATAAAGACGGAGCGGGCTTGGCGGGCCGGCAGTGCCCCGTCAAATGTGTTATATATATATATATAATTTTTTTTTATTTACTTATTTATTTATACTTAAGGTATAATATTATAAAAACGTACAAAATAAATTATTATTCCTATTTTTTTGTGTAACTACTATGGTAATTTTATCCTACTTTTTCTCTATATTTTTTTCTACTTAAATAATAAAAGTATAATTAGACAGTATTTTGTTGCAAACATAATTGCACAATATTAATTTAATTGACTAATATTTATTCTGGTAATTATAGTAATAATTACTTTATTTTAGTTGTCAATTTGGTTTAAGTTAGTACATATTTTTTTCTTTTTTATTGACTCTTTTCAAAAGAGATAAAATAAAATCGGGTGAATCGGAAATAATTAATTAAGACTCAAACTGTTTATGGAACAAACATATCAATATGCGTGGATCATACCTTTTGTTCCCCTTCTAGTTCCTATGTTAATAGGAGCAGCACTTCTTATTTTTCTCATGGTAACAAAAAATCTTCGGCGTATGTGATCTTTTCAAAGTGTTTTATTGTTAAGTATAGTTATGGCATTTTCAATCTATCTATCTATCTATTCAGCAAATAAATAGGGTTCTATCTATCAATATGTATGGTCTTGGATAATAAATAATGATTTTTCTTTTGAATTCGGTTACTTGATCGACTCACTTACTTCTATTATGTCAATATTAATCACTACTGTTGGAATTATGGTTCTTATTTATAGTGATAATTATATGGCTCATGATGAAGGATATTTGAGATTTTTTGCTTATATGAGTTTTTTCTGTGCTGCCATGTTGGGATTAGTTACTAGTTCTAATTTTATACAAATTTATATTTTTTGGGAATTGGTTGGACTATGTTCGTATCTATTAATAGGGTTTTGGTTTACACGACCCGGTGCGGCAAATGCTTGCGAAAAAGCGTTTGTAACTAATCGTGTAGGGGATTTTGGTTTATTATTAGGAATTTTAGGCTTTTATTGGATAACAGGCAGTTTTGAATTTCGGGAGTTATTCCAAATATTGAATAATTTGATTTCGAGCAAAGAGGTCAATCTTTTATTTGTTACTTTATGCGCTGCGCTGTTATTTGTCGGTGCAATTGCGAAATCCGCGCAATTTCCTCTTCATGTCTGGTTACCCGATGCCATGGAGGGACCTACTCCGATTTCGGCTCTTATACATGCTGCTACCTTAGTAGCAGCGGGAATTTTTCTTGTAGCTAGGCTTCTTCCTCTTTTCTTAGTTATACCTTCCATAATGTATTTCATCTCCTTGATAGGAATCATAACAGTTTTATTAGGAGCTACTTTAGCAGATTGATGTATTTCTGTTAAAAGACCTGAAGTAGCAAAACCTTGGGTAAAAATAGCGCTTGGGCTGATTATTTTGCTTAAAAATTTTGTATTTTTTGTGAAATACGGAATGATATGAATCAGAGCGAAACTCCATGAAAGGAAAATGAATGATTCATATAAATCACTTAGTGGGAAATGTTCCGAAGAAATCCAATGAGTAGCTAATAATCCTGTTATACAGAAAAAAGTTACTAGCATGCCCTTTTCTGATGAATCATATAGTTTTCTTATTTCGTCGACTAAAAATATTATCAAATGAATTGTCATTAAAATGAAAATGATCGAAAGGGAAATATGAGTTAATATATGCTCTAAGGTTGAAAATATCATAAAAAAAAGCTTAAACAACGAAGAGTCTAGCCCCCCAATTACCTAAGAAAATTTTGAAAAAGGAAATCGGGAATTGAATTCCTTATAAGATTATAAGGTCTATTTTCTTTTTTTAGAAGACGGTATGCCGCCACTCGGACTCGAACCGAGATGCGCTAGCACTGCTTCCTAAGAGCAGCGTGTCTACCAATTTCACCATAGCGGCGTGTCGTAAATCCATAATAGTCTAATTCATTATAGGCTATGAGTAAGCAAACGTCAAGATTTGAAAGGGAAATTCAGTATAGTATGGTTCAATTTTATACATAAAAATTTGTTCAAATATGAATTTGAAAGTTTTTATTATTTCAGTTTAGAGTCTTTGTTTTATTTCACTTATACTTATTAATTATGGTTTTCGTGTATTTTTGGCTCGCTTGGAATTAAACTCCGGTAACCAGGGGTCGAATTCAAAACCAAAATTTTGGTTTCCATTTTTTTGTCTTGATTTCAGAAATCAAAACAAAAAAATGAATTTTAGCAATACCTATATACCTATTTTAAAGCACTTATAATTAACCGATTATGCAGATATAACATACTTATTTTCTTATTTTTTACTTGATTTTAAAAATCGGGGCTTTTGTCAATATTTATTACATGACAAGATAGTCTTGGGAATCCGTATAAGAATTCATGAAAAAGAAAAAGTCAGAAAGTTACCCAAAATAAAAAATGGTTTCAATTTTCAAAAGTAATTCATAAGTCTCAACGATTCGTTAACTAAACCGAAAGATCTTCATATCCGCCTTATTGTATTACTTTACTCTATTTATTATATTACTCTATAAAAGTGTTACTTGTCATAAACAAATAGGTTGATGGGGAAAATAAGACTCGCCCCCCTCGAAATGATGTTTGGGAACCCTCAAAGGTATTATTTTTTTAAGTTAAGTAAAAAGATGAGTAAATCTAGGATTTCGTATTCTCGTCTCATAAGAGCTAAGAGCAGGGCATTCGATTTCCCAGTTCTATATTAACTCTAAATAATAAATCGTATAAATCAATAGAAAGCCGAAGTCATGAAATTTTAGTCTAAAAAAAAAGTCGACTCAGATTATTCCAACGTTTTTTTATTTGTTTGTGATACAAAAAAACTTTTCAAATTCCCGGTCGAAAGGGATTTTCCTAACGAAAAAGCTTTTAATGCTGTCCAAAAGCTCTTTCTTTTCCAAGTATTTTTACGAATACGCTTTTTTGATTTCGAAATACGTTTTTTTGGAACTGCCATTTAAAAATGAAGAAATTACTTAATTTTAGGTTAAAACTGGATGTGAAAGACATCTATTGCGCAAAATGAATCGTTTTTACTATTTACTATACTAGCTTTTTTTTATTCTATCTTTTTTTATTATTCTCATAATATATTCGTAAAAACGATTCGTTTGTTTTGATTGCTATCTCTATTTCGCATTATTCATAAAATAAAATCTATAGAATTCGATGTGCTGTAGAAATCATCAAATTAGTTTAACTTCATCTTAGAATTATAATTCTAATGAAAAAGAAACTAAAATGTCCTATTTTCATCGTTCTACGTGCAATTGAAAGGTTTAAGATCAAAACTCTACTCTTGCTTAATGAAATTGAAAGCTGTAATCCTTTTCCCTTGGATAAAAAGAAAAGAGACCTAATTTTCCTTTTAAAAATAAAAGGAAACTGCTAATGAATCTATTTCAGATTATTTGACCAATTGTAACTTCTTGATTTGAATAATTGAAAGTTTTAACATAAGAACCATAATTCACAATAGAAAATTCTATAAAGTTTATTTTAGTTGTCAGTTTGGTTTAAGTTAGTACATATTTTTTTCTTTTTTATTGACTCTTTTCAAAAGAGATAAAATAAAATCGGGTGAATCGGAAATAATTAATTAAGACTCAAACTGTTTATGGAACAAACATATCAATATGCGTGGATCATACCTTTTGTTCCCCTTCTAGTTCCTATGTTAATAGGAGCAGGACTTCTTATTTTTCCCACGGTAACAAAAAATCTTCGTCGTATGTGGTCTTTTCAGAGTGTTTTATTGTTAAGTATAGTGATGGCATTTTCAATCTATCTATCTATTCAGCAAATAAATAGGGGTTCTATCTATCAATATGTATGGTCTTGGATAATAAATAATGATTTTTCTTTTGAATTCGGTTACTTGATCGACCCACTTACTTCTATTATGTCAATATTAATCACTACTGTTGGAATTATGGTTCTTATTTATAGTGATAATTATATGGCTCATGATGAAGGATATTTGAGATTTTTTGCTTATATGAGTTTTTTCTGTGCTGCCATGTTGGGATTAGTTACTAGTTCTAATTTTATACAAATTTATATTTTTTGAGAATTGGTTGGACTATGTTCCTATCTATTACAATAATAATAGTATAATTACAATTATATATATATATATATAGGGTCATAATCAGGTGTAGCCACCCTTTAACGTGCGGTCAGTGCGGCCGCACCACTATGTATACAAATATACACCACCCAATGTTAGAAAATGCACCACAAAAATATGCATCATTAGTTACGCATAACCAAAAAACACACTACTATGTATGTGAAGGTAGTATAATTTATGGTGAGGAGAAGTGGTGAAGGTAGGGATGGCGTGTTAAAACGAATAGTAAACTCCCCGAGTGTCGTGTCTCTCGTGGATGGTAAATTGCAGAGTGCGAGTTTCCTATCTTTTATGGTTTAGACAACGCAAGAGTAGTGAGTATAGAGTGTAGTGAAACATGATAATGAGAGTGTAAAGTTGGATGAACTTAAGAAATAAATGTGAGATAAAGGCGGATGGGGGCTAGAATATCATAGAGAGTGTTTCAATGCATAAGGGAGAGATTCGATTTCTCTTGAGATATGATTGAAGGAGCTCGGAACACGGTCCTGAGTAGCGTCACACTCAAGCTCCCAATCCTCGGTCGATTGGGGAATATTATCGAACACTTTGCCTACAAGTTCCCTTCGGGCCTTATCTTCTTAGATTGAGGGCGGGAGATGTGAGTAGTGGGCTCTCATCCCTTTGCGATATCTCGCCAAAGGGATGATCCTAGATCCTTGAAGAGATCGGGGCCCTCGATCCAACAAGAACATCCAAAACATACACACAATTTCAATAATCCCAAAGAAATCAAAACTCATTCAACAATTTTAGATCATGAACACAAAATCTCCATCCTTCCTAGCCCCTATCCTAAAGTCTAGCCCTTCATAGGCTTTAATAACATCATATCATTCAAAAAGTAAGACATATTTACAAGATCAAAGCAAAAAGCAAATAACTTTAGGAAAAGTGAAGGTTCAAGAAAGAATTTCAAAGAGAAATCTAATAACAATCAAAGAGTGTACCCAAGAGGAATTCCAAACTATATGGATCCAAGATTCTCTTCTCCAAGAAGTTCTCCTTCCTCTCACCAATCCTATCTAACTCTAACCTAAAAGTGAGAAATGAAAAATTAGCAAAAGTCCTTTCCTCCAAGCTGAAATGTCCCTTTTATACTAAAATATCGCGCAGGGTTCTGGTGCAGGTCCACGCGGCCCACACGCGTGTGGGCATGCGTGGATGCGTACTGGAATCAGTCCACGCAGACCACACGCGTGGTTGGGGTCGTGGACGGGAATTTCTACTTTCGCGACCCCTTCGTTGTCTTCGGGTTGGTCTTTGCGTGTCCCAAGTTCGGGTTTGTTCTTCCTTTCTTTGCTCACGCCTTTCTTGGTTGATTTAAGTCTTTAACCCTGTGAAAATCTTTTAAGACATACCACGCAAAGTTCTTTCACAATCGTTAGCATAATAACATGGAAATACGTAGATTGCATCTTTTAAAGCTTTCGTTTGGCAAAATTTCTTCCTTAATTAATTCCAAATAGCTAGGTACTTTTGGCGTCTATCAGTATGCAAATATATACCACGCAGTGTTAGCAAATGCACCATTAAGGGCAGGAAAGTTATGGTGCATTATTTTGGGTGTGTGGTGTGTTTTTTTGTGTTTTTGTGTATTTTCATTGTGGTGCGTTTTCTAACATTGAGTGGTGCATTTTCTAACATTGAGTGGTGTGAGTCGCACCGACCACATGGGAAGGCACGACCACATTTGAACAGATTTCTATATATACTAGTTTTATATGCGCATTGCGCGAATGGGTTAATGCCCAATGTTTATATTTAAATAAATATTTGACAGTATATCAATGCAAGATTATATAAGAGAAGTTTATACATGGGTAATTAAATGTCGAATTTTTTTATTTAAATATCTAACTCAAATTATATGAATCCACGATAATATAGAAAATTCATTATAATTATTACTAAAATAAATATTTGCAACCTTGTAAAATCGATAGTCTAAATATTTGGTCTAAAAATGATAGTCTAAATAAATACTACTTTTAATTTGAATTTTTCTAAGTGGTTCTTAATTCTCTTTTGAGTAACATTGTCATTGTCTTCATCTTTACTATTTGTTCTCTTCCTTTTTGTTGGTAGTGTGTTATTTGCAATTCGGATATTGTTGGTAGCATAGATGACAACGTCATGCAATGATCGAGATTATGATATAGGAGCTATGGACTTTCCATTAGGTGTTCTGCTTGGGTTTCATTTGGTTCAACCATTATTGTTGAATGAGTTACTTGGGTTTCATTTGGTTCAACCATTATTGTTGAATGAGTTATTGTGGATAAAGAAATCCTAGTTTAAGAAAAAAGATTAAATAAATTAATAAAAATTTTCCTAGTTTAAGAAAAAAGATTAAATAAATTAATAAAAATTTAAAATATTATATATTCCAAAGATATTAAAATGTAGTTTCTCGCTTCAATTTGCTGGGTAATGGTTTATTTGAGTACTTTCATTGTCAACAAATCCCCCAAGTAGTTAATTTGATTGGTTTCAAACTATTCTTTTTTATTTTTTTCATGGTATTAAAGAAATACATATGTATCCTTTTTTGGTGCAACTACTAATTTATTTAATTCAATAAGAGTAAAATAGAGTGATTCCACTTCAATTTGTTGGTTATTATTTGAGTACTCTCTTTGTCAACCAATCCCCAAGTAGTTAATATAATTAGTTTCAAATTATTTTAAATTTTTTTTTCATAGTATTAATAAAATACTTGGTAAATAAATATATAACATTATTTTGTACTATAACTTTGATATTTAATTACAAGATATTGTAAAAATAAGATAATGGACAATGTAATGAATATCAATTGATAAATTTGAATGTAAAGAATCTTTGCATGAGAGAAAATAAAGACAATATAACTAATGAAATTATTTCTCTTATTTAATTTAATTTTTTGATAATGAATATTTTTTTTCAAATAAAGGTATTGTAGACACATAATTCTAAATTAAAGAAATACATATATATCATTTTTTGTTGTAGCTACTAATTTATTTAATTTAATAACAGTAAAATAGAGTGAGAAACTTAATTATGTCAAATTTGATTGAGATGGGGTTCAAACCTAAGACCTTTCTTATAGAAATTAATGGGTAATTTAAAAGTTAACGGAATATTAACGGAGAAGAGAATATTTAACGGAAAACTTAACGGATAATCATAAAAGTAAGGTTAAATTAGGTAATCTCTATTAATAATATTAATCTGAATTATCTTAACCATCTATTTGATTAAATAATTCATCTGAACCATCCATTTGATTAAATAATTTGACCGCCATTTTTTCTACTCATTTTAGGCCTAACTCTCTTTGGCTCTTATTAGTATAGTAGATAATACTAAAAGTATAATACTATGAGAACAAAATAAATTATCATTCTTATTCTTCTATCTTTTTTTTTAAATAAAAAAAATATTTTTTTATATTTAAAGGGTAATCTTTCTATATATATTTTTATATTTAAAGTATAAAATTATAATTGTACAATATTAGTATAATTACTTAATAATTATTATGGTAACTAAAAAAATTTATTACATATATATATATATATATATATATATATATATATATTAGTAAAATTGACTAATAATTGTTATGATAATTAAGCTAATAATTATACAAATATTATTATAATCATAATTAAACATGGGTCGTTGGATTTTTATTTTATAATTATATACATATATAATTAAGAAATTAATTACACATATATTAGTATAATTATACTAATTGACTAATAATTATTATGGTAATTAAGCTAATAATTACATAGATATTACTATTAATTTTTGATTACATGTGTGGGGGGGGGGGGGGGACAAGTTATCTCTGACATGCAGTGGCTCATTGTCCAAAATGTGACTAGGATCTGAAATATATTTTCATAACATAGATACATGAAAGACATTATGGACACTAGATAACCATGGTGGAAGTGCGACCCTATAAGCCAAATCACAAACTCTTTCAAGAACTTCAAATGGTCCCACTTAGCGAGGACTTAACTTCCCGCGCTTTCCAAATCTCATTACGCCCTTAGTAGGAGACACTCTCACATACACAAAATCTCTACTATTGAATTCTAAGCCTCGTCTCTTCAAATTGGCCCAACTCTTCTGCCTATCTTGAGAAGCTTTAATCCTATCTCTTATTAATTGAATATTCTCAACTATAAGTTCTACCAATTCAGGACCCAATATTTTCCTTTCTCCAACTTCATCCCAACACAAAGGTGACCTACACCTCCTTCCATATAAGGCTTCATACGGTGCTATTGCAATGCTTGATTGATAACTATTATTATAAGCAAACTCAATTAATGGTAAATGTTTACTCCAATCGCCCTTAAAGTCAAGTACACAAGCTCTAAGCATATCCTCTAGAGTCTGAATTGTTCTCTCTGTTTGCCTATCAGTTTGAGGGTGAAAGGCTGTACTGAATTTAAGTTCTGTACCCAAGGAACATTGTAAACTCTTCCAAAAATTTGATAAAAACCTCAAGTCCCTATTCGACACAATGCTCACTAGAACTCTATGCGATCGAACAATCTCATCAATATAGAGTTGGGTCAAATCATTCAACTGTGTAGGTAGAATTATAGCTCTTAACACATTATATAGCCCAACTATTAGGAAAAAACACACAACAAATAAATCATGCCCACAAATCAAACATTCATGAAATAATGTTAATCTATACACTTAAAATAAAAACAAAGCTAATTTATACATACCTGCTTTAGAAATATCTTATAATCCATGAAGTACTAAGGTTCTGGATATTTACTCTAGTAATTCTGTAATAAAGCACTAAAAAGCTATAATTCTAGATAATTTACTTCATTAGTGATGTAAATTAAAATAAGTATAAATATTTACAATAACAATAAATATATATATATATATATATATATAATATACTATTATGTTTTCTTTTTATACAATATATAATATAAAAAATTTATATAGTATACTTCGATCATTAGTGATGTAAATTAAAAGGTTTTCAATAATGTGTAATTCAAAACAATTACATTGATATACTATATATTATGTTTTCTTTTTATACAAAGATGACAAAATTGCTATATATTTACGTAGAAAATGTATCATCCGTATAAATAATTTCTATAACTGAGTTGCTGGACAACAAGATAATTAGCCCAATTAATACAAATCATAAACATTGATATATAAAATGTCTAAAGTTTCAGCACCGGATGCATATATATACACATTGGCTATTAATTGAGCAATTATTTGCTCAAATTCAAGCAATGATAACATCAGAAAACATAATTGATCAAACTCAATTCTTCAATTGCACTATATAATATTTGATATTATAATTTACATAACTGTATATCAATCTAAATATTCTTAACATATTATAGTAAATCCATTTCGTGCAACGCACGGGCGAAAATACTAGTTCATTTAATATCAAGATTTTCCCTGAATAAGGAATCATTTTCCTAGTGGAGTCTTTATTAGTAGGTTATCATAGGTAGAGTAGAGGGACTTATTTTATTAGTAACTTTTCATTTTTATCTTCTTGAAATTAGACATCCCATTCTTTCCCATTTAGACTCCTCAAAAGTCAAAATTGTACTCAAATTTTCTATGTTATTTAGAGTTCTTAACAAGTTAATTTCCTA
This sequence comes from Ipomoea triloba, assembly GCF_003576645.1. Lineage (NCBI taxonomy): Eukaryota > Viridiplantae > Streptophyta > Magnoliopsida > Solanales > Convolvulaceae > Ipomoea > Ipomoea triloba. The sequence continues at coordinate 26,197,045 of NC_044924.1, forward strand.
AGCAATTGATAAGAATTACAGAGTAAAATTCTAAAATACAAGAATTGCCAACACAAAAGTAAAAACATTAATAAATGGCATCCATTCATCATATAGGGTCCCTTTTTTCTTTTTTTCTTTTTTCTTTTTTTTTTTTTGAAAAAAATTACATCAAAAGGCCAAATGCTAAATAAAGTAAGGCCAGCTACAGCTAACTACAAAACAAAGGAATACAAAAACCAGAAATAACTCCAAGTCCCGTATCGCCTTCGAATGTATAGGGTCCGTTTAAAAATTCAGAAAATGACTTTCGAAAATTATTTTATGAATTTCTCCATGTTTGGGTATTTAAGGAAAATAAATTCGAAAGGAAAATATTAATTTTTGTCAAAGGAAAAAATGCCCAGTTTGGCGCAAAATGTCTTTCTAGATTTTTAGTCAGAAGACATTTTTCGGATTCTTTATTTTCCTTTATTTGTTTTCTGACTCATCTCTTTCCAAGCTAGTTTCTGGATAGTTATTATTACCGCCACCACAACCACCATCACACAACCACAATCACCACCACTAACACCAACATCATCACCGCCACCCCCCATCCCCCACTAAGCAACCATAACCACCGCCACGAACACCAACACCATTGCCACCACACCATCACCATATCACCATCACCACCACCACCATCACCACCACCACACAACCACTACCACCATTACCATCACAAGCAACACCACCACATCACCATCACCATCACCACCACCACTACCACCACTACTATCACATCACCATCACAATCACCACAATGCACCAACACGACTACCACCACCACACAACCACCACCACCACCATACCACACCACTACCACCACCACAACCACCGCCACCACACCACCAGCACCATTTGTTATTAATATTAATATTAATATTATTATTATTATTATTATTATTATTATTATATAACAAATAATATGTTAATTTTCAGGAAAATGAACCAAATAGAAAAAATGCAATTTCTTAACTTTCAGCCAAGCAAAAAATGATAATTTTCTAACCTTTAGCCAATCATTAGAAAATTAAATTAGTTTCCAAAAAATAAGTCATTTTCTAGAAATCATTTTCTAGGTTTCCAAATGGATCCTTGTGAACTTTCACTATCCAAACTTTTTGTTCCATCCTTGTTGGGAAACATCTCAAGGTGTGATAGCTCTTTCAACATGTGCTACATAAAAAAAATTAAAAAAAAAACGTATTCAGATATTGCACTTTTCAAATATTTAATAACTTAGTAGTATAAACTTGTTCAATAAGTAAATAATCTTGGAACATGTTTTTGTGCTTGGGGGAGTGCACATAGACCCATAGTAATTCATCACATTCTCTTGTACATGAAAAATTAATAGGTTTTTGGCATGTAACTTCTTTTTCTTTTGAAATGCCAACAAAAAAAAAAAATTCTCAAAAAAAGTATTTTGACTTTTTAAATTCATAAATGTGTACCTGGGTTGGTTGAAGGATTATCATGATCACTTTCTTCATTGGAATTTTGAATAACATCAAGGTCCCACATCTTCTCCCGTCCATCTTTGTTAAAAATTTGAACATCAAAGTTCATGCCTCCAATACATGTAAAGAATAAAACTTGACCAATGACAAGACCATTGTCTTTATAAAATGTTTCCCAACCGTTGCTAAAAAATGTGTCATCTCTCTCTGTACGTATGTGAACCCTCCATTGGTGACCTGACAATCGCCTCAAGGTTGCAATCTCACCTAACCACTTTCCGAAGTGCTTGACAAACATCGGTGGAATCAACTTCAAAATGAAAAAATAATGACATAAAGTGAATAGGTGGTACACATTGCTTAGAAGGAAGAAAGCATGGTGGCCCTAAAAGAAGGAATAATATGCTAAATTAAAGGGGTGTAACCAGCATGATTCAAACCTACATCCAATGGGATAAAAACACAAACACCAACGACCTAAGCCATTCAAGGTATCATGTATCACAAGGTATGATGCTCTATTTAGCCTACGTTTGTCCATTTTAATTTTATTTCTTCCTTTTGGATCACCATGATTTCTTCCTTCTTAGCAATAAAAATGGACTTCCCCTCGACCAAGACTTTTTCAATAAAATCAAATAGAAAAGATATAACATGCAACCCCACAATAAAAGTATCTCATAGGATAAATAACAACAATACAAATACGATGTAGAAAGAACCAACCCTAGGCCAAAATACAAACTTTTCTTCAACAACAATAGCCCAAAATGTTAGAAGCCATTCCGAACAACATCAATATAGGTCACCCAATGCAACCCTCTCTCAAAAATAAAATTCTCATCACGCCAATATGTTGATCTAATCCCAAACTAACAACCCTTTTCGATCCCTTCCATGGTTCAAGTAACCTTTTGTGTCCTCCATGGCTACTACTCAGATTTGTAACCCAAAATAAACATCGCTCGACATTACTTCCTCCAACTTCAACTCTAATCCCCATTATCTTAGGTCAATGACTTCAACACCAAAACTAAGAGATCTACCACTTGAACAAAAAAAAAAAAAAGAAAAAAAAAAGACCATAAATTCAACAATGTTGGTCTCGGTGGAATGGGTTACAAGTCTAGAGTGTTTGGGGGGGGAGGGGTGTGAATAGATTTGTATAGGTTTTGAAAAATTTTACTATTGAGTTAACTGATCTAAAGGGTTAATTCTTTTCAATTAACTTTTCATAGAGTTTGCATAGTGGAATTAAATATTACCCCTTTTTAGTTATCTTTGCACGTAAGTTTAATCTTGTTGAAATATTAGTTTGTGTTAGAGTATGAATGCGAGTAAAATAAAAGATAGAGAGAGAAATCGAGAGAGAGATTTTATAGTGGTTCGGTTAAACCCAGCCTACTCCACTCTTCTCTAAGGAGGTGTGTACTAAATTCTTTAAAACAAGAAGACCCCTCAAGCCTTGAACACAAAGCCGACTTTTAAGTGTCTAGGTTTTTTTTAACTCCACACAAGTTTACTTTGTATCTTTCTACCTCTACTAAGTATAGATACAAAGATTTTCAACAAAAGATTGTTGAATCTCCAACATGTAGACTTGGCTCTTGGATCTTGACTTGAATCTTCACTTTTCGTCAGCCAAAGTCTTAACTGGATGTAGCTTTGTAACTTAGTTTCACTCTCACACTGGTCACTTGATAAAACACTTAGAAAACTTTTGAACACTTATAAATTTTTACTTGATTGACCAACACCTTCATCTGTTGAGGTTGAAGGTATTTATAGGTTTTTTGAAATGAATTCATTGGAGGGAAACCCATTTCAAACATCGTAACTATCGGGTAATGACCAGTGGACAATTTAAAAAGTTACTTTTTGTGTCAGATTTTCCAACCGTTGGACCTCCTTTATTTGTTGAACTTTACTTTTTTGTTCTACACCTTTTGTCTAGGCTTTTTAAGGAAAATCTACCTTGGAATGTATACCTAGGATTACTTTTGCTTTGGTCACATTTTCACATAAAGCTTGTTTGCTTTAAGGTTTCGAATTATTTGCTCAGAGAATGTCTCGAACAGTGCCTTTGAACAGTTAACTCTTACCATTCGAGTTAATGTTTCGAACCTTAAGCACTTAGCCTTCCAAATTCAAATAGTAGACCTTACTATTCGATCTTTTGTAAGTCTTTTCTATTCAGTAAGGTAGGCCATTCCACTCTTCGGCAGTTTGGCCTTTGCAACCTTCCGGTCTCGAATTGTTTGACTTCTACTCTTCGACTTGAACTCTTCTGCTCATGAACTCTTTGAAGCTTGTCTTCAGATCATCCAATATGTAACTATTAGAGTTACCACTCGGACTATTCGATAAGAGAACATTGAGTTTCTAAGTCTAAAAAGTAAAGTACATTGGAGACTAAAGTTTTCTAACTTTAGTATCATCAAAATCTAAAGTACAGTTGTTCCTAACAAACAAAGCATCACTAGTACTCCATGAAAACCAACAGATCTATAATCCAAAACCCACATCCTAAAACTTTTACCCTATTCTCTAACATCCTAGATCTATCGTACCACCAAAAAACATTGAGTGAAAACTCAAAAATGCTTCTCTAATCCTTCCTAACCATCACTAAATCTTCAACTCAAAACCAAATATGTCAGCACCACATCCTCATTCAAACTTTAACCTTAACCTCTAACATTCTAGATCTACCACTTCACAACAAAAAATTAAGTGAAAACCTAACAAATTAAAGTTTCTCTAGTCTAGGATAACCATTATGTATAAGATCTATAAACAAAAATCCATAAACAAAAATAACTATAAACAAACCTCATTAAAAGAACTATAAAAAAAATCCATCACCTATCCAAACACCACATATTCCAAGTTAAACCATACTCTCTACCATGATAGATATAACCCTCAGCCACCAAAATCAAATGAAAACTCGATAAAGCTTCTTTATGACAATAATTCTTTTTTATGAAAAAAAAAAAGAAATTAAAAAAGAATGTTGTCAATGATACATATATAATTATAATTACCTATTTTTCCTTGTCATCCCCTATAGTTAGAGAAAAATGAAAATTGTGAACTTCAAAAGTATAAGTTTGTTTGAGCTTTTTGTTGCTTGAAGATCGACCTCCCCCTTGATCCTTAGTTAGGTTTTTCATTTTCTCCCTCTTACACTATGAGATAGACCACAATAATAAAAATTAAAAAAAAATTAAAGTGGTTGTAGGATTCTTAATTTAGATGTGTGTAGATATATAGTGGTGGAACCAAGGCAACTATAGGCGCCCCAAGCCCATTCAAAATTATTAGTTTTAGATTTTTTATATTTATGATTAAAAGAGAATTTCTTTAAAGGTTGAGAATTAAAAGAGAAATAAATAAAAATTGACTATTAAAAGCAATATTGCTACTACAATCGACTGACTAAAAAGTGAAATAATTCCCAATATTTATGTGACAGGCTTTTGTTCCATGATTGGATTAAATTGAAATTTCAAATAGGTTGATATTTATTAGTTAATTACTTATTACTAAAAGAAGTTTTATTATAATTTGTCATATTTGGCAATAATAATTTTTTTCTTAATAAATTAGATAAATAACAATGAAAAAGATAAAACAAATGTTTGATAAATGATACAGTTGGCAACTTGGCATACATAATCAATTAAGGGGAAATTATACTTTTAGTCATCGAGTTATAGGATAAGTGTAATTGTAACTCTTAATTAACAGGGAGTTACAATTGTATCCCCTAATCAGTCAACAATGTGCCTCATTTTTGTTCTTCTTCAGCTGTGTATTATTATTTTTGACAGAAACATAAACAATACTAATTATAGCAGGAAAATATACGTTTTATAAATTAATTTTATTTGCACATAAAGAAAATGAGAAAAAAAAAAGTTGAGGTAAATTTTTTAGACTAAAGTCAACTTTGGAAGCTAGGCCCTAGTCCACATATAACTACAATAAATTATATCGTGGACCAGAGTCTACTTGCATAGTGGAATCATGTACATAAAAATAATAATTGAAGTACATTAAAATTAAGTATATAAAAAATAATAATGGAAATATATAAAGCACCGACAATAGTTAATTATGTATTTACAGTAGTGACTTTTATGAAGCAAATTTATGTGCCTACTTTATATATTTGTAAATTTATTTGAAATAGAGAAAAAATGAAAAAAAAATCTTAATTATACCTTTTTAATGATGTTTTTATACATTAGTTTTACTTTTAGAATAATAAAAGAAAAGATAAATTAAAGAGATAATTTTTTTGGAGCATGGTCAATCTTGCAAGGGTCTACATTGCAAGTTGAATCAAAGTCATGATATATCTATTGACTGGGATCACAATTAGGGTGTGTTTGGTTTGCACATGGGAATCAAAATCGGAATTGGAATCAAATACTTATAATGGTAATTGGTTTTGGTAAAGTATTTTGAATGTTTGGTAGAAGGGTGAAATTGAAATAATTATCAATATTAAAGTTTAGTTGTGTATGACCCTATAATGGAATAAATATTATAAAAATACAAAAATAAAAAATCAAAGAAATTGATCATTGGGATGACAATGGGTCAGTGGTAGGTCGGGGAGGGCTACATCCATCACCCACCCACCGCCCACCTTATATTTTTTCCACAACCCCCACCCCAACCCGCATTAGGTGGATTTTTTCAAAACCCACCCCCACTCCACGGGTGCGGGTGCCCACTACGAGTACCCACCACCACTTATCATCTTATTTTTTCTTCAAAATATAATATTTAAATTACTTACACATAATAAAATTCATTAGGTATACTAAAACAAAAATAATAGAAATATTTAAATATAATAACTAAAATGCTAAATTTTTAAAATAAACTTAGGGTGTGTTTGGTTCACACATGATAATCGGAATCGGAATGAGTATCAAATACTCGGTAACAGTAATGAATTTTGGTGAAAGTATTTTGCATGTTTGGTAGTAGGGTGGAATGTGAATGATTATTAATAGTTGGGGAAGCGGCTGAGGAGGAAGGAATATAATGAAACCCTTATTTTATTAGGGAATGAGTTTTGCAATTAATGGGGTAATCAAAACCCATAGTAGTGTTCTAAAAACTTGTCAACTAAATAATAACAATGACTTTGATATCCATTATTAATAGTTAAACCTGTCAACCAAACACACCCTTAGTAGTTTAGATATAAATATAGTAAAAAGTTGCACGATGTTTTAGAAAACTAGTACTTATTTTACTATATATATATAGGTCCCTAGTAAGGTGAGAACCTATGGACAAATCCAAACCACTGATCTAGTAAATCTAACGGCTCAAAATAAACAAAACTTTATAATATTTATGAAAAAGACCCCGCTTATTTTAAAAATTTGTAATATTTGTGAAAATGACCATGCTCATTCTTTACTTGATTTCCCATCCATCAGATCTTGTAGATCAATGGTTTCGATTTGGGCACACGTTCTCACCTAGGGACTGATTCTCTTATGATTAGGATTCTATATATATATATACACACACACATGGTGTGTCGGGTGGGGTTCTAGGCAAGTTTTGTACATAGAACCCGACCCACTGTGGGTTTATTTTTTTTAAGACCCATCCCGACACACCACCCACTATCACCCAAAAAATCCCAATTCACACGGGGGTAGATTCGGGTGAATATCCGCAGGACGGATTGAAATTGTCATCCCTGCCCGGGTCCTAATATAATGACATCCAAAGCATCAATATGAACAAAAGAAAATCTAAACAAAAATCTAAAAGTATTAATCCAAACTTAAAAATTAGATTACCAATAAGATGGGATGATAGCTTTTTTAATATTTGGGAATGAGATTTAATCCTATAGTTGTGCCAATGACCTTGTGGTCTAGTGGCACTCGGTTGCACCCCCATGTGGAATGGGGTGGGTTCGATCAGTAGAACATTGTAACAGCGTCAGTAGTACTAAAAAAAATCTTATAATTGTGTTTTAAAAAATTACCAACCAAACACTAACTATGATTTTGATTTCCATTTCTAGTGTGTAAACTCATTAACCAAACATACTTTTTTTTTTTTTTTGAAGACAACCAAACATACTCTTAAACAGCTAATTTATCAAGTGGATAAATTAGTAATTATAATTATAAAGAGTGGATACACACATACAGTACTAATACAGTACTACTTACTCTACATTTAAATACATGCCTAACATTTTAATAAATTCATGGAATAGTTGGAAAAGTACAATAATCTCATTAGTCAAATTTTCTTACGGATCTTGATAATTAATTACACTATGGCCCGTACGTAAGGTTTAAGGCCCGTACGTAAGGTTTAACCGAATAGCATTAGACCTCTATTATATTAAAGGTTGGTTTAATTCGCATATGAAAATTAGAATCGAAATGGGGATCAAATACTTGATAATGGTAATGAATTTTGGTGAAAATATTTACATATTTAGTAATAGGGTGAAATTGGAATTATTACCAATATCAATAACTCAATGTTTAGTTATGTATGACCCTAAAAGTACTAATCCAAACTTAGAAATTAGATTATTACCAATAAGATGGAATGATACCCATTTTTAATTAGGGAATGAAATTTTTAATTGAAGGGATAATCATCACAATTTATATATAGTTGTGTTTTAAAAAGTTACCAACCAAACAATAACTATGATTTGCCATAGACCTTGTGGTCAAGTGGCACCCGGTGTCTCAATTAACACTCTCACATGGATGATGGGAGTGGGTTGTTGACTCGTTGTACTACATTATAACAGAGTCAGTAGTACACAAAAAAAAAAAAAACAAAAAACAATAACTATGATTTTGAATCACATTCCCAATGTGTAAACTCATGAACCAAAAACACCCTAAAACAACACAAGTTCTATTCTTTTTTTTTTTTCTTTGATTGGAAAATTTCTGTATAATAAAAAGAACTAATGAATACTTTCTAGGTATTATACGAATGAATTCTAGTAAAATAAAAATTAATATTTATGGAAATTAGGCGCAATTTTTAAAATTAGAAAACATCTAAATGTATTTTGCTTTTTTTTTTTGTTTTTTTTTTGACAAACAACATATTTATTTTCACTTATTATATTTTTCGTATCAACTATAATATTATAATTTTAAATTCTTACATGTTCATATAAAGAGGTATACAATTTCAAAAACATGCATTTTTATTCTAGATCCCATGCGTAATTATGAAATTATTCATTGATGTGGCTCAATAAAATAAGTGCTTCCATAATTATTTTATATAATCAATTATCAAAATATTATATAATATTTTAATAATTTACTTAATTATTTTCAATTATATACATTTTATAATTAACACAATTATAAAATACATGTTACAATCCTTGTCATCGCACGCATAAAATACTAATATATATGGAAACACACTTTTTCGCCCATTTTTAATATGCTATATTATACGAAATCTTATGAAAATACATACATGTACTTTGACATGTATATAACACGTGAAATGTCATATTTGGCAATTAGTAGTTACTGAATAGTTGTTAACGTATTACATTACTGATTTTTATCATCGGATTATATAGTTGTTTATAGACAATTGTTTGATGAAATTAGCTATTTAAAGTTTGCGATTAATACATAGAGAATAAAGATTGATAAGGACATGTGTGTATTTAATAACAACAATTTGTTAATAATACAATAGTTTTTTATTAAATAGATTTTTATGTGGATAATTTAACAAATAAACAAAATAAATTTAGTTTCATTTATAACATTTCAAAGTAAATGGTAAAGACATTAAGTTTGTACTAAATATTCTTTCACTTTCAAAAGTGGATCCCACTTCCACATCATCAAATTTGTAAATTCTCTACTATTTTCTCTACATCCCTACAATACTCTCCACTTTCAAAAGTAGTCCCACTTGTCCTTTATATTATAAACTAGTATTTTACCCGTGCGGTGCACGGAAAATTTTTTTTATTATGAACTTAAATAAAACAATTTAAAACATACAAATATATTAAAATGTACAATATAATAATATAGTTGGATTTTTATATATTTAGTCAAGTATCTATTATCGTAGCATAAAAAATTAAAATTTTGTATGATTAATATAATCTCTATTCATGTAAATATTTATATAAATTTATAGAGAAAAATTTACATAATTAAATTGAATTTTTCCTAATCTTATTTCATATATATTATAATTCTAACAATATGAATAAAAACTATGAAAATTATACTTAGAAATTAAAAAATGTAAATTTTAAATTCTGTATATGTGATTTTAAACTCTAATCAGACGCACTTTCTCATATGATTGTGTAATATAGTGTATATACAAATAATATTTATTAATATGTATATATGCAAATTCTATAATATAATTTCTATAATTATAATTTATATTGATATATTATAATTAAAATAATTAAATTTAGAAATTAAAAAAAATTGATTGTTAGAATTTTTATTTTTTTTAATATTATCATGAGATGAATTTAATTACTTACATTAACATAATATAGTAAAAATTTTTGGAATACTATAATATACATCATATAGTAATTTAATTGTTTAAATTTATTTTTTTTTTTGAATATTATCATGAGAGAAATTTAATTACGTACATTAACATAATATTGTAATATCTTTTAATACTATAATATACATCATATAGTAATTTGATTGTTGGAATTTTTATTTTTTTAATATTATCATGAGAGGAATTTAATAACGTACATTAACATAATATAGTAATATCTTTTTTTGAATACTATAATATACATCATATAGTAATTTGATTGCATTGTTGGATTTTTTTTTTGAATATTATCATGAGAGGATTTTAATTACGTCCATTAACATAATATAGTAATTTTTTTTGAATACTATAATATACATCATATAGTAATTTGATTGTTTACGAATATAAAATAAAAAAAATACGCAAGATTAAAATATTTTAAACCATAATTGAATTGCATGGTATATTATCATGAGAGGAATTTAATTACGTAAATTAACATAGTATAGTAATATTTTTTTTGAATACAATAATATACATCATATAGTAATTTGATTGTTGGATTTTTTTTTAAATATTATCATGAGAGGAATTTAATTACGTATATTAACATAATATAGTAATATTTTTTTGGAATACTATAATATACATCATATAGTAATTTGATTGTTGAAATTTTTTTTGAATATTATCATGAGTGGAATTCAATTACGTACATTTACATAATATAGTAATATATTTTTTTGAACACTATAATATACATCATATATATATATATATATATATATATATTAAAAATATGCAAGATTAAAATATTTTGAACCATAATTGAATTGCATGGTATAATAACAATAAATTTTTTTAATAATTATTACTTTCCATATAGGAATTGGAATTGAATAAAATATTTCATTAATTTCCATGTATAATAAGGAATGGAATCATATTTTTAATATTTTGTCAATTTTAACCATAAATAAGGAATGATAAGGAAGGCTAGAATTTCTTATAAGGAATTATTATATAATACTACGTATTATGTTGACCGATTTCAAATTTTTTGGACTAAAATGAACAGGAAAGTTAGCACTTCTGTTTTAATATATATATAGATAGACTAGTATTTTTTATGCGCGATGCGCAAAAAATAGGTGTCCAATATTAATACTTTATGTTATAATTATAAATTTTTTATATTATAGATATTTAAAGTATTAAAATTAATAATAATAATTTAAAATATTTAATAAATTTGATATTTATATTTTAGGAAATAATTAACATATAACCCCAATATTATTGTGTATATTATTATTGTTGTTGTTGTTGTTGTTGTTGTTGTTGTTGTTATTATTAAAAAGATAAGAAAATATATGGTGGATGCATGTGCATAGTAACAATAGTGGAAAATATAACGGAAGTTATAAGGTAGGGGTATGTTTGTCCAAAATATTATATAGTACAACTTTTATAACATATTATATCATAAAACTTAACGGAAAAACGGACATAAATGAAGGGTATAACCTTCATTCACACTTATTATGTTTTTAGATATAATAATAAAATAACAAATAAAAATGAAAAAGAAATAAAAGCCATTGCAAACTTGCTATTATAGCAAGGTTGCAAGCCTCATATGCTAACAAAATAAAACAAAAAATAAATAAATAAAAATTCACATTACCTTCCATATCATCTTGAAAGAGTTTCACTTGCTGGGATAATGATAGCCTCAAAGTTAATGTCTTTCCAAAGCTAAGAGGCATGGTGTCAATCTATATCATAAATATTACCACTCAAAGGAAGAAATAGAACTGAGCCTGAAATAATAATCTGAGAGGAAAAAATACAAATTTATTACTCGGTTGTTTCTTATTAGTTGTTTTAGTTCTTAATTTTTTTTACTGTTACACTATAATATACACCCCTAGCCTAACTCTTCAAAAAGTTACAATTTTAACCCATGAAGCAATAAAATTATTAAACTCTATTAAAAGTTTACTTAGTACATATGTATTTTATTACTTTTAAATATTTATTTTATAATTATAATCTTGTTTATTCTTGATGTTTCATTTGAATAAATAACATTATTTTAATTATGCTGTGTAGGAAAATAGGAAAGATATGCCACAACTGAAAAGGAAAATCTTATGAAAGAAGATTGTTAATTTTCTATTTTGCAGATTAAATACCAAAATTGACAATGTTATAAAGAATAAAGATATTAACATTTTAAAATAAATATTTATTAAGTAAAATTTAATAGATTTTAGGGTGTGTTTGGTTCGCACATGGGAATCGGAATCGGAATGGATATCAAATACTTGGTAAGGGTAATGGGTTGTGGTGAAAGTATTTAGCATATTTGGTAGTTGGGTGGAATGAGAATGATTATTAATAATTGGGGAAGAAATGAGGAAGTGAAATGAAACCCTTATTTACTAAGGGTATGGATTTTCTCATTAATGGGGTATTCCAAACCCATAGTAACATTCTCAAAACCTATCAACCAAACACTAGTAATCACTCTCATACCCATTTCCTATGCCTAAACCCCCCAACCAAACACACCCTTAGTAGTTTTGTTGTTTCAAGAGTTAGAAATGTAACCTTTTTGAAGAGTTAAGGGTGCATATTGTAATTGTAAAAAGTTAGGGACTAAAACCGCTAGTAATAAACAATTGAGTGACTAAAATTTAGTGTTGCAAAAATCCTGCCTAGGCGCCGATTAATCCCCGCCTAGGCGCTAGGCCCTGGCCGACCAGACGACCACCTAGTGAATCACCTTAAATGGTGGCCTAGGCGGCTGGCCGGCTAGGCAACCGTCTAGGCCGCCTAAGTTCTGCCTAGGCCGCTTAGGTGCTGACCGTCTAGGCTTCCTAGGCGCTGACTAGACCTCCTAGGCACTAACTAGGCAGCCTAGTCGGCCAATTAACTATTGTTCTTCTCTTTTTAATGGGTTATTTCACTCAAAACAACATCGTTTTGAGCAAAGTAACCCTAAATTGTACAAACTCTAGATGTTTTTAGGTAAATATTTACTAACATTTTAATATTAACTATTAAAGTATTATATAATTTATAATTATTAGTCTTTAAAAATTGAAAATATTTAAACAAGTTTAAACAAAAAAATACACTGGTGCCTAGGCACCGATTTTTTCAACCATGCTAAAATTGCATTTTTTCCATCTGAAAAATATCTTTAGAGTAAAAATTTGTAAGATATTCTAAAATAAATCATTTTTCTTTTGACCAAAATAAATATTTTTCGTTGATAATCAAACACTAAATAGTCTAAAAATATGCTAAAGACCTTGTGGTCCTACATAGCTACAGTTGTTATACTGTGGACCATTAGTCATGGTTGATACTACAGTTGTGTTGAACAGATACTGCAGTTGTGTTGAAAGGATACTGTAGTTGTGTTGAAAGGATACTGTAGTTGCGCGGAACAGAGGCCGTGCCATCCATCTAGAACTGTAGTTGTGTTGAACGGATACTGCAGTTGTATTGAAAAGATACTGCAGTTGTGTTGAACGGATACTGCAGTTGTGTTGAACGAATGAATGTCCTCTGTTCCGTCCAACTGCAGTTTCTTTTCAACACAATTGCAGTATCTTTTCAACACAACTGCAGTATCCGTTCAACACAATTGCAGTATCAACTATGATCATGGCTCACAATGCATTGTGGACCATGGTCCACAATATAATTTGCGGCATAGCTATGGCCCCCCAAAGTGAGAGGTCACAGGTTTGATCCAATACTACGCTCCATTTTAACAGAGTTAATAGTCTAAATATACTTTTGTTTTTTTTTTTAAATACTTTTGAAAATCAATTTTTGATTTACAAACCTCAATAGTCTAAAAATACTTTTTTTTTTAAACAACAAATTTGAAAATCAATTTTTGATTTACAAACCACCCATAAATGAGTACTAAGTAAAATAAAATTGTTGCTCAGGATTACAGGGGTGAAATTGGGAAGAATGATCAGGATTACCAGTAACAATGTGAGAGCAACCTCTCAAATTCAGATGCTATGTCTGGATTTCGGGTTTGGATTTGGGGATTCAACATTTGTTGGGAAGTAAAATAAAATTGTCAAAAGTAAATAAGGACAAGTTTGGCAAAAACTTGAATGAAAATCAAGCGGAAGAAGTACTAGAACAGCATATAAATTAACGAGTGGTCCGATTCCAGTGCTGTCATCTTCACTGTGAAATACTCTTCAAAAAGACAAAAACAACAACAGATACTATCCAAATCCAACCGGCGGTGCCCAGATTCTGTTATCTATTCCTAGCTCTCTCTCCATCTTCTTGGACTTTCTAGGTAAGAATTCGGCGCCCCGATTTCTGGTGAATCTTGGAAGAACCTTTACGTTCTACTTTTGGATCTTTGCTGTGTTAATTTGTGCGTATATGAAATATATGGGTTTGTGGAAGATCATGTTTTTATGCTTTTTCATATCGTTGTTTCGAATTTGTGGGTATATTCTTCGCTCAGTTTTTGGTAATTCAGTGCGAAGACTTCAAATTGACAATTAAAAAGCTTACATTTTGGTTGGGCTGCCTCATATTTGTGTGTTTTTTTTAGTTTATATAGAATGGCTGAACGATAATGCATTTTTAATTAATTTAATTGTGCTAATTTTGTTTATCTTTCTGCTTATCTTATGCCTTTGCTGTTGAGGTTTGTGGTTAATTCCCAGGACTCTGTCCCTCCCTACCCCTGATTGTGTTGCATATCACTTCTCAGCCTGCTATGCTGTCTTATGAGTTCATAAATTTGTGTTTATGTTTATAGTTTAGCTGTTTTATTGATTGGCAAAGTATCTTTAGAATGGGAAGCTCAGGAGGGATCAATTATGGTGCTTACACCTATGAAAACCTTGAGAGGGAGCCTTACTGGCCCGCTGAGAAGCTTCGTATCTCCATAACCGGAGCGGGAGGCTTTATTGCTTCTCACATTGCTCGGCGCCTGAAAAGTGAGGGCCACTACGTTATTGCTTCGGACTGGAAGAAGAATGAACACATGACCGAGGATATGTTTTGCCATGAGTTTCATCTAGTCGATCTCCGGGTTATGGACAATTGTTTGAAGGTCACCAAGGGAGTGGACCACGTCTTCAATCTTGCTGCCGATATGGGTGGAATGGGGTTCATTCAGTCCAATCACTCGGTTATCATGTATAATAATACCATGATTAGCTTCAACATGATGGAGGCTTCCAGGATTAATGGCGTTAAAAGGTCTGCCACCTCCTTTTAATTTGGTCGTATGATATTTCCCGCAGTCACTACCCCAGGGTGTGCACAGGGTAAACCCGTCAGGAGGTAAACCAGTTTAGGTTGCCCATAGCTGACCGACTCAAACCAATAGGGCTGGGATTCGAACTTGTGGTTACAAGTTTGTATCCTTAGCCACCCCCGCATCTCTTGCACTCTAAATTTCTATTTAGGATTCAAAAGTTCCATATGTACTTTATTAGGCGACCTGTGTTTTTTGTTTGTATTATTTTATATATTATATTCTTCCTGTCAATTAAACTTGGTGTATGGTTCACAGAATGTAAGAATCTAACGTTAAGTGTGTTCCAGGTTCTTCTATGCCTCTAGTGCTTGCATTTACCCCGAATTCAAGCAATTAGAGACTAACGTGAGCCTTAAGGAATGTGATGCGTGGCCTGCTGAGGTTTGTAAAAAATGTTTACCATGTCAATGCTCCCATCATTTGTTTGGAATTAATATTTGTGTTTTTTTTTTCATCTGCTTGGATATTTAGCCTCAAGATGCATATGGTTTAGAGAAACTTGCAACTGAAGAGTTATGCAAGCATTATAACAAAGATTTTGGAATTGAATGCCGTATTGGAAGATTCCATAACATTTATGGTCCATTTGGCACATGGAAAGGTAATTTATTACCGTGAGTGAAATTATTATGATTCTCTTTAAGTCCTCAACTTTGCTGCTTTGAATTGTCTGCTTATAATACAGGTGGAAGAGAAAAAGCCCCTGCCGCCTTTTGTAGAAAGGCCATCACTTCAACTGATCGGTTTGAAATGTGGGGAGATGGGCTTCAAACGCGTTCTTTTACTTTTATTGATGAGTGTGTTGAAGGTGTCCTGAGGTAACTACACAAGTTGAACTAATAAAGTGCACAAGTTTATTGCTGAAGCCCCCGCTAAAATTTTATATAGACTTCTTGCTTTGTCTTGATTGAATTCTCTTCATAGATTGACCAAGTCAGACTTCCGTGAGCCGGTTAACATTGGAAGTGATGAGATGGTTAGCATGAACGAGATGGCTGAGATGGTTCTGAGTTTCGAGGACAAGAAGCTGCCAATCCACCATATTCCTGGCCCAGAAGGTGTTCGTGGTCGAAACTCAGACAACACACTTATAAAGGAGAAACTTGGTTGGGCCCCATCAATGAAATTAAAGGTATGTGCTTTGAATGCAACTTTTGATCCTTAAGAGCGATTCAACTACATGTACAGCATATATCAACTGCAAACACGTAATTTTTGGAGGGTCCAAAATGCAACATGGACCCTGGTCCATGGTATAACAATTGTCGAATGAAAGCCTTGATCCTTAACATTGATTGAATTCTGATCAAAATTGGAACTTTTGCGAGCAAAATTACGGTGTTTAGGATCCTTAATTAGCCATATTTACTTTTCCTTTTGCGTCAACACACAAGTGTTTATGGCTCAGACATAACATCTACAGGATGGGTTGAGAATTACATACTTTTGGATCAAGGAACAAATTGAGAAAGAGAAAACTCAAGGCCTAGATATTTCCAAATATGGATCATCGAAAGTAGTGGGAACTCAAGCACCGGTGCAACTTGGCTCACTCCGGGCTGCTGATGGCAAGGAATAACGTGGTCCTGTTCTCGAGTCAATGTGGGGCCCTCTCATAGCGTAACTGGGTAATGTGGAGTCGAAAGAATCTGGGATGTAACTTATTATGGTGTTTTATTTGAGTAGTACTTGTCGTTTTGGTAACCTAAACTGCTTTGTCCTATGCTTTAAATCAGTTAAGTTTTTCTGTGTAGTCATAAACTGTTATTGCTGGCTCCCCTTGTTCTTGTTTGTCTTGTGTAATTTTGGGTAATATGTTTGCGCTAAGTTGACTAGCAAGCCGGTTGGATTGATTGAAATGGACATTATAACGAGGATAAGAGAACATATTGTTGGTATAATGTTATGTATTCTCAATTAACCAATGATTGTATCTTGAATATGCTGAGTTTGTCTTCATTGTGTCATCTGTAAGCTTCCAGGTTTAGAAGACAATGTATTTGCAGCCTGTTTTCTGTTGTTTCTTATGTGTCGGGCTGGGGCGTGGGACCCTTGGAATTGGGGATTCAACCTTTTGAGAAGAAAGTTAAATCATAGACACATAACATTTAATAAATAGAAAATTAAGACCAAGTTATTCTATTTCTTGTCACTATGAATTCAAATCGCTATTAAAGTTTAGTTTCTCAAAATGACAGAGATGATAACAATTTCCAATTATACATTTAAATAAAATTAAAAGAAAGAGAAACGAAAACCTCAAGGATTGGCAATTGTTATGTCATGGACTTGGGTCCACCTTGTAAGGTGGACTCGGGTCCATATTCACAATTTTATAATTTCATGTTCATAATTTCATACTCGATCAATCGTTATATCGTGGACCACGGTGTACATATCAATGTGCACCCTGGTCCAAAACGACGTCGTTTCAATGTTAGTGGGCGCGGACGCGAATGACTTCAGTGAATTCATTATATCTATAATACACATAATCATTATCTAGAATACACAGAACGTTTGCCTAGAATACACAGAATGTTTATCCAGAATACACAGAATATTGACACAAAATACACAGAACTCATCATCCTAACATTCGAATGCACAAACACATCACAACCTGTGTTAATAACATGGATACACATAATATTGACACAAAATACACAGAACACATCCTCTTTTGATCCCTAAATATTCCATAATCCATAATCATGAACTACTAACTACCAATTGAGCTATATCAACCTTTCATGATCTTTAATTTCTATATATTACATGGTATGTTGTTTATTTATACTCAGAGCAAATTCCACTTTTAGTCCTCAATTATTGTGACATTGTCACATTTAGTTCTATTCTTTTAATTTTATCATATTACATTCCTGACTTTGAAAATTTTCTACTTGTAGTCCTCAACTATTGTGCGTGGCATTGCCACATTTAGTCATATACTTTTAATTTTGTCATATTACATCCATGACTTTGAGAAACTTCCACTTTTAGACTAAATAAAGCTTACTGGTCTTGTAGAATCAAACTTCCATAATCCTCGAATTGGAAAAATAAAAACTCAGCAATACATCGCAGAATGCTTACAATATAAATGAAATTCTTTCGTGAAAATAACTGATATTTTACTACTAAATTCCTGACCTATTTATACTAACTTAAGCTTGGATTCAGCCGTTCATTCGACAAGATTGCGGAGCAAATCTTTGGTTAGCATCCGTCCAAGCGTCGCACGTAGCATCGTCCGCACGCAAAAGCTGAATGTGAATCTGCTGTCTACGTGCATAGTTTAATGAAAACAAAAAGAAAGGGCAATTATGTTAGTAAATGTTGGGCTGCTGAAATTGTTAAACAAATAAAAGAATTAACATATCCATTAAGCTTAGTGTGGGCCAACTTAAATAAAGAAAATGATTAGTCCATTTTAATTGCACCTAGCCCAAAGTTAAATACAATTTTCCTAGTCAAAATATTAAATACTCATAAAGCTTAATTATTAAACTAATTATTATATTAGGATAAAATATAAAATAAAGTTTAAAATAAATATAATGTAAAATAAATAAAACTAATTTATTATAAGATCAATCTAAATTAAATATAAAAATAGTGCTTATCAGTTATAATAATTCTTACCTCCTTTCACGTTTTGCATCCATTTGGTTAGTTCTTTCTGCTTCCCCTGCAGTTAAAAAACAATTAGCTTTTTTCTATTAAAAACTTCTGTACGAGAGTTTTTGTTGTACCTGGAGACATGCGTTTTTTAGAAGATGAGAGTGTCAGTGATCAATTATATAATTGAAACTATAAAAAGAAGGGTGAAATATAAAATCATATGTTGTACTACTCAATAATTTTTCAGCACCACTAACCTTCAAGAGGCACCACGGGTTTAGGATTGAAAACGGAAGCCTCTACTCCTTTTTAGAGAAAGAAGCTAGGTTGTTGAAGCTTAAGGATCCATGCTACTCGACTAACAAATAAGATACGATATAAAACAAATAAATAGAGTTTGGACAAAATTTTCATTTTACCTGAAATGTAGGATACGTTCGAACGAGAAATTACCGTGATTACAGGGATATGATTTAAAATTTCTAGAATTAAGTTTTCTAGATTTCAACAATTGAATGATGCATTTAATTAATATTGGTGGGCGTCGAAAAGGTGATCATGGTGGACGTGCATATCTCGTGCACAATCTCTAATAATGAATGCATCCCCATAAAGCTGCCTCAATATCAAAAAATATAAATTGAGTAAAAGAATATATAACAATACTAACCTTCTTTCACGATTTTCATCCATTTAATTTGCCTTATTTTATATATACTGTAAAATAATGTACCTTCAATACAAAAATAATGTACTTTTAGTATAATAAAAATGTACCTTATATTCATGGTCTACACAGCTATGTGGACCACGGTCCACACAATAATTTGCCTATGTTATTTATTTATACTAAAGCATATATATTGCTCAAAGTACTCTAGGAAGTACTATTTTGGAATATTAATTCCAACACTACGGAATTAATTTTGAATTAATACCAATTTTAGCTTTTAGAATTAATCTCCAAATTAAGTTGTCGGATACAAAGGTTAAATATCTAAAATTATTTTAGATGTTAATGCCATTATATATTGCTATTTATTTCTTCATCTCCTATAAAAAGCTCAGTGTTGGACAAAATTGTTGGATGCTTTTTAAGAACTTGAAAACTGTTGTTTTCTCTCCATCTCTCTCATATGATCAGTTCATATAAATCAAGACCTCAAGGATGAATTTTAGTCCCATTGACGATGCACATACCACCAGTATTAGATGTATTCTTCGTTTCCTTTGCACCTTCACTTCAGCACACCACTGATATATATATATATAACACATTAACACTAAAATCCTAATACATACATGATACCACTTTTCCATATACGCAACCAAGTTACTATAACCAAACTAGGAAAGTACTACAACCCATGATATTCAAAAAGGAACAAATATTTTATTTTTGTCTGAACATGATAACAAAGATATTTTGACAATAAACACAGTCAATACATAAAAACTAACAAAAAGAAACTAGCTGTTTTTAATTGAATTAGCAGCGCGCATGAAGCATAGCATAAAATATAATAGTTTTGGTGGATTAGTGAATCCATCTGATCTCATTGCTTCTCATCATGGAGTGAGTTTGAGTTGATCCCACTGGTGCAATTTGGCAGGTTTTCCAAGCAGCTGCCCTCTCCCTGCATTCTTCTAACTGTTTCTTCAGCCATCATCACCTGAAACAAGAAGACACAAGCAATTAAGGACAATGTTGATTAACCGGAGCTTAACGAGAGAGAGAGAGGTGACCGTTCTTCATTGATGAACAAACTGGAAGGTGGTAAAACAGAATCTGTTTTGGAAGGATATTTCCTTCCTTTTTATACAGGATGGAAGTTACAACCGTCAAGCTAAAGAAATTACAGAATTAGCCCTTCTAGTATGTACATCATTCATCCTCTAATAGACAATACCTATCTCAACACAAAAATCCAATCCAACGAAAACAATTGAATATATTATATTGCTTTTCAATTCATTTTCTTGGCTGATATATATGATTCTCTATTGACTAGCAACCTATACTAGTTAACATAAAATTAATATAATATATATGCATTGAAGTCATATATACTGGTACCTCCATATTGTTCATCCCAGCTGTTGTTGCAGGATAATCCTGCCATGCATTATTGAGCAGTGAGATGTCCAGCAAGTCATTCTGGATTTCAGAATTATAACAAAGGGATTGGTCCAAGTGATTATCAGCAAAAGATGGTATGCTCATTGTTGATATCTCAGGTGGCACAGTTAAATGCATCCCAGTAACTCCTTTTAAGGTTTCCTCAGCCATAGCCACCTGCAATTAAGTAGACTATATAATTTAGTTTTCAATACGCAACTCAAGAGTAAAACAGGCTCAACTTCCTCAACTTTAACAATATCTGCATTGAAACCAATTCACTTCAAGTAGTTCAAGGCCTTAACTCTATTAGGGATGATTCTTCTTTTCATTTCATTCTTAGAGATATAAAAAAAACTTATGAGTGATTTTTCTCAACTATTTTTAATTTGCACTAAGCTATCTGCAAATCAGGCAGCCCATATGTTGGTTAGGCAGTTTGTTTCTACATCTGATTGCTCAGAGTGGCTTTCATACCCTCCCCAGTCCCCATCATCTGTAATGTGTTATTCTCTGATTTGAATTAATGTTATCGTTTATTTCCAAAAAAAAAAAAGAAAAAAAAAGAAAAGAAGCAGAGATCAAAATGTTACCTTTGCTCTCAGTGTCTCATTATCTGCTTCCAAGATTTTCTTGTCAGCTAGTGCAATGCTGAGCTTTAGGCTTATTTCAGTGACATGCTCCCATAAATAGAAGTTTTCAGCTTTCATTTCAGAAACCTAGCAAGGGAAAACAGTTAATTTGTGAGTAACTACTTTACCTTGAATTGGTTAAAGAGAGAGCATCAACTTAATCAGTAACAACAAGAGAATTGAAGTAGCTAGATACAGACCTGTGTCTCCAATTCCTTCAGATGCTCCTTTTTTTTTCTTGAACGCTTTGCAGCTTCTTTATTGGCCAGCAACCTTGTTAAAATAAAATTAAATATTCATTCTTCTCATCAACTAATAACAACCTTACACCGGGTTTGATTGGAGAAAAATTATAATTTCACTCTAACCTAATTTTCAAAGACAGATTATTGGTCCACGCAGTGTTATGTGGACCATAACAAAAAAATTCAATTTTTAATATACTAAATTACATTATCTGTGTACTGAAGGTACATTATACACTATAATGTAGGTTTAGTACTCAGATAATGTACTTTTCTTGAATACAATATATATTGTTAATATATTAAAAGTACATTATTAGTGTACTGAATGCACATTATTTGATAGTATGGCCCACACAATAATTGATTTTGAAAGCAAGCAAATTATTCCTTTGTTTGATTGGAGAGAATTGCAATTCTCTCATTTTCATAAAATTAGAATATCATGCCTCTACTCTAGCAAAAAACTGTCTACATCAATAATTTATGAGAAGGAGTAAAAGTTTGGAGTATAAAATAGGAGTCCAACAAGTATTTTCCGTTTTTCAATTTCATGGTTTTTGGAAAGAAAAATAGATACATTGACACAAAATTACAATTTTCTTTTCCAATCTAAAATTGATGTTTCATTTGATTGCTATAATAAGTATGGACATTTTGACCTTTATACTACTTATTCCCTTTCAATTCGAATAGATACAAAACATTGGATCTAAATTGAAATTTCAAATAGTTTTATTCATATAAATCAAAAATTAAAATTAAAATTTTCACTTTATTCCCACACTATTCCTCTCCTATGAAATTGTAATTTCTTTCCCCCAACCAAAATCCCTGTTAATCTTTAGAGTGTTTAAGTTATGATATCAACAACACCAAATTGGATACAAAAAAGTTGCTTTTTCTACAAGATTGACAATCCATATTCCCTTTTGCTGCTTTTCTTCACTACAAATATATAAATTGAGTAAAACTATCAATGTTATAATAATTCTTACCTCTTTTCACGTTTTGCATTCATTTGGTTAGTTCTTTCTGCTTCCCCTGTAGTTAAAAAAAACAATTAGCTTTTTTCTATTAAGGGTGTGTTTGGAAAGTAGGAAAATGACTTCTGGAAAATGTTTTCTGGAAAATGGGTCATTTTCCGGAAAATAGTTTGATTTCCAGTGTTTGGTTGCATTCTGGAAAACTGTCTTTGAGTGTTTGGTTTATTTTCCGGAAAATGAGTAGAAATGTATATTTATATATTTTTATTATATTGTTTAAAATGTAAAAATATATAAACTAATAATATTTATTATAAATAAAATAAAAAAATTCAAAAAAAAACAGCATTGTCGCTGCTCTGGTTTCGCCGGAAACCAGAGCAAGGTTTGCTCTGGTTTCCAGCGCTGGAAACCAGAGCAGATCTGCTCTGGTTTCCAGCCGGCCCTGTCGGAAACCAGATCTGACGGAAACCAGTCCGCCGGACTGAGAGAGGGGGTCCCTCCCTCAAAAACACCATTTTCTGCTAGGGCGGAAAATGACTTCCGCCCAAATTTGGCGGAAGTCATTTTCCGCCAAACTATGCTCATTTTCCCCAGTCAACGAAAATTGATTTCCGTTGATTGGGTTTTCGAATGCATACCAAACACCCAAAGCCCGGAAAATGATTTTCGGAAAATGATTTCCGGAAATCATTTTCCGGGCTTCCAAGCACACCCTAAAAACTTTTGTACGAGAGTTTTTGTTTTTCTTAGAGACATGCGTTTTTTAGAAGATGAGAGTGTCAGTAATTGATTATATAATTGAAACTATTAAAAGAAGGGTGGAATTTAAAATCATATATATGTTGTACTACTCAATAATTTTTCAGCACCACTAACCTTCAAGAGGCACCACGGGCTTAGGACTGAAAACGGAAGCCTCCATGCTACTCGACTAACAAATAAATACGATATAAAACAAATAAATAGAGGTTGGACTAAATTTTCACTTTACCTGAAATTCGGGATACGTTCGAAAGAGAAATTACCGTGATTAAGGGGATATGATTACAAATTTCTAGAATTAAGTTTTCTAGATTTCAACAACTGAATGATGCATTTAATACATATTGGTGGGCGTTGAAAAGGTGATTATGGGAGATTGTGATCGATTAATGTCCATTCGAGTTGAAAAAATAAGCATCGGGTTGCGTGCTACAATAAATTTCCACGCGTTCTTGACAATATGAGTGTAAAATTAAAACGTTTTTTTGTGCAAGAAGGCTGCTGAAGCTTAAGGATCCATGTTATTCCACTAACAAATAAGATAAGATATAAATCAAACAAATATAAATTTCCAAATACCACATTTCCATTTTACCTGAAATGTAGGCTACGTTCGGAAGGGCAATTACAATTATTCACTAATTCAGCTGTGTTAGGAGCTAAGTAGGGATACGATTAAAGATTTCTACAATTAACGTTTTTTAGATTTCAACAATTGAAGGATGCATTTAATTATATCGCTGGGCGTTGAAAAAGACAACATTGGAGATTGTGATCGACTAATTAATGTCCATTCGAGTTGAAAAAAATATGCACTGGGTTGCGTGCTACAATAAATTTTAAGTTGAAAAAATACGCATCGTGTTGCGTGCTATAATAAATTTCCACAAATACTTGATTATATGCGTGTAAAATTAAAACATTTTTTGAGCAAGAAGACTGTTGAAGCTTGAGAATTCGTGATATTCCACTAACAAATAAGATAAGATATAAATCAAACAAATAGAAATTTCCAAATACCACATTTGCACTTGACCTGAAATGTAGACTACGTCGGGAAGAGCAATTACAGTTATTCACTAATTCTGCTGTGTTAGGAGCTAAGTAGGGATATGATTAAAAATTTCTACAATTAACATTTTCTAGATTTCAACAATTGAAGGATGCATTTAATTAATATCGGTGGGCATTGAAAAGGTGAGCATTAGAGATTGTGATGGACTAATGTGCATTCGAGTTGAAGAAATACGCATCGGGTTGTGTGCTACAATACATTTCCACGTATTCTTGACTATATGAGTGTAAAATTAAAACGTATTTTGAGCAAGAAGGCTGTTGAAACTTGAGGATCCATGACATTCCACTAACAAATAAGATAAGATATAAATCCAAGAAATATTCTCAAAATAAATCCAAGAAATAGAATATCCCAAATACCACATTTCCATTTTACCTGAAATGTAGGCTACGTTCGGAAGAGAAATTACAGTTATTCACTAATTCAACTGTGTTAGGAGCTAAGTACGGAGATGATTTAAAAATTTTTACAATTTACGTTTTCTAGATTTCAGCTATTGAAGGTGCATTTAATTAATATCGGTGGGCGTTGAAAAGGTGAGCATTGGAGATTGTGATAGACGTTTTTTGAGTACTACTGACTCTGTTACAATGTAGTATCTGTTCATAGCTACTTTCTCAACCTATTGAAGCACAACGAGTCAACAGATGCCTCCAGCTACTTTCTCAACCTACTGAAGCACAACGAGTCAACAGATGCCTCCATTGAGGCTCGAATGAATCCACTCCCATCATCCATGTGGGAGTGTTAATCAGGACACCTGGATGCCACTTGACCACAAGGTCTTTGGCGACTAATGTCCTTTAAAGTTGAAAAAATACGTATCGGGTTGCGTGCTAAAATAAATTTCCACACATTCTTGACTACATGAGTGTAAAATTAAAACGTTTTTTGAGCAATTAAGAAAAGTAAAGACCAAGTGGAGAATATTAAAATTTTCTACAATTGACGTGCATATCTCGGGCACAGTTTTGTATAATGAATGCATCCCTGTAATTCTTTTAATTGTTTTACTCAACAATCTCAACCTACAAAAAGTAGAGTATATGTTTAGTTTTCACATACGCAAATAAAGAATAAATTAGAGGTCAAAATGAACATGTGTGTTAGTGAAACGGTCCCAAGTTCTCAACTTTCAATTAAGAAAAGTAGAGACCAGTATGTCTCTCCAATTCTTTCAAATGCTCCAGCTTTACTCGTCTTGAATGCTTGGTAGATTCTTTATTGGCTAGCAACCTTGTCAAAATAAAATATTCATTCTTCAATCCGATAAACTAATAACAACCTTAATCTTTAGAATGTTTGATGATGATATCAACAGTTAACACCAAATTTGATACCAATGTTATATAAATGGAATAAAATAACCAATATAATGTTAGTTATAACAATTCTAACCTCCTTTCACATTTTGCATCCATTTGCTGAGTGGGTTCTGCTTCCGCTGCAGTTAAAAAACAAATGTTTAACTCTCAAGACAACACAAAGAACTTAAGTCCATAGAGGAAATATACGGTAGGGTGTTATTGCTAAGCAAATTAAAATTGTTTCAGGCATTTTTTACTAGATGAGTGTATAATCAGAGCTAGTGTCTTGCAGTGGCAGAGTACCATCACATCATCTAAAGAGCTATTGGCAAAGGATGGTATGCTCAATATAATGTAGCAAGAAAATTTGAAATCACCTTTAGGAGTCATTCTCATGCCATGTTAAGGAAAATAATATTTTCCCTTTTTAGATATGTTGTTGGCAGTGTTGGATTCCTTTTGAATAAATAAAAATAGGTCATCCTATTTTTATTCTTGATCACGCCATACTCAGCTCAAAATTGATTTTACTCATTCCCCCTTGGATGATTCGTAATTCTTCTTCCTTGCATGGAATAATAGGTAGGTCATCCTCATCCTCAACTTTGATCTTCCAAAAAGGCAAGTCATCCTCTTTGAGCTTTGAAGTCACGGTCATCCTCTCCATTTATTTGGCCTTGAAACCAAGTCATCCTCATCCTCAATTTTGATCTTCAAGGGCTAAGTCATCCTCAATCTAAAATAGCCAAGTCATCCTCTTATTTGACTTATGACCAAGCTAAGTCATCCTCAATCTAAAATAGCCAAGTCATCCTCTTATTTGACTTATGACCAAGTTAAGTCATCCTCTTAAAGTCATCCTTCCCTTATTTATTTAATAGGTCATCCTCATCACCAAATTAATTCTTGAGGCAAGTCATCCTCTTCTTTGAACTTCTTACACGATCAAGGTTGACCACGCCACTTTGCTCCATGAGGTCATCCTCATCTCCAAAAATATTTCCCTTGCATGAGTTAGCCTCTAAAATATTTGTGAGAGAACCCATTTGAGGTTTACTTCAATTTTAACTTTTAATTGCAACATCCTCATCTTGAATTAATTAATTCTTCCAAAGAATTAATTCTTGCAATTCGAACCGTTGTCACATTCCAGAATGTCTTCGAGTCTTGATCAATCTTCCAATTCTTCTCAATTTGTAAAGTGGAAGCGAATGACTTACAAGTATAAATTAAAAATTTATACTATTGTAATTTCCACTTAATCGACTAGGCTTGTACTCGGCGTAATCCTATACTAGACTCAAAATAAAATTGGAGGTCTAATATTAGTTCATCAAAACAATTACAATATATTCCTAACAACTCTGACTCTATTCTAGTTGTAAACTGTGAGGTGTGGATTACAATTATTCATCCAATGTTTGCTTGAATCTTATGAATTTAAAGACCTTAGTAACTAGAAGTCAACCAAACATCCAAGTATGTGCCATCCCATAGTCTCAATCTCTTGTGGAACGACATTTCACCCCATTCTCACCATCACTCTTGTATAATACATCAACAACATTTATTATGTTCTATTACATGCATAATTACAGCACATAAATTTGTAGTTAGTCTAAAACAATACTGAGTTAACAATAATGATGAGATAAAGACGGTGGATCGATGATCAATTGAAGTTGAGATGATTTGAAGTGAAAGGCTTGAAGACGTGATGAGAAGCATAAGTCTCTATCAATGCCACCTGTTCTTTCTCCAAAAGCATGTAAACAATCCAATCCCGGTTCCCTTTCGGACTTGGCATTGGCATTACGTAGCCCGATTGCCCTCCCCTCGGAAAATGATACGATCCAAACGCCGGCTTCCCCCACCCAAAATCTATCTGTCTCACCGGAAACCGCTGCCCCGACGACACAATCAACGCCGCTCCGTCACCGCTGCGTGCGCATACTTTCGCTACGGCCGGCTCGGGGCGGTGAGCCTCCACCCAATCAATCAACCCAAGGAAATGTTCACTCGTCATAGCTTCCTCTAAGAACTCGTGCACGGCGGATGCCACCCAAGCCAGTGGATTTTCTCCCAGTTCTTCAATCCTTTTCTCTCCAAATGGAATCGAAAGAACGTTCCCGAAGTACCCTTCGAAGCATTTGCCCTTATTTTGGTCGCCGCTGCTCAAGCTAGTCCTCCCGTCCACCACAATCCCCAACCTGAAATTCTTGAAATTCCGGCGACTCTCCCCTGAGGCAACTGTTTTCCATAGAAAGACACAGAATGCTTCGACCTTGGTGCACCTTGGGTGTTTCAATTTGTCCGCGGCATCATTGTCGGAGTAATCGTTGGCTTGTGATTGGAGATGCCTGATTTGTTCTGCCGTGACACAGTATATTCGGGATATTAAAGATTCTTCATCTCCCGGGACCGCCGGCTCCAGCGGTAGGAGTGATCAAATTGGGACGTACATGTTGGCAACGGAGAGATCGTAATGGCCGGGGCGCCGTGGGAAAAGAAGTGATCGCCGGAAACATGGTAACTGAGACGGTTGCTTCGCCTGAGCTATTTCCGACCAAGATACCAGAAACATGTTGGTTGAATAGGCATCGCCCACCCGATGATCAAACGTACATCCCACCACTATTCCTCCGCATTTCAGTTCTGTAGCCTGTTACATCATATATGTGATTAAATTAGTTTCGATGTCCTTAAAGTCACGACAACATTTTTACATTATTGTCCTATTTGGTAAATAATCAGTCTTGATAGGGATAAATCCCGCTCTACGATTTGCCGACCTCCCGGTCTATTTTCTACGATAGAGTCATAAGTCTTGACCCTCCGGGACTCTCTTCCCGGTCAACCCAGACCGGGCAGTGTTGTGTCCCGGCCTCGCTATAGGCCCTTTAGAGATTCAAACCAGGAACCTCCTAAACCCGCGCACTTAACCATGGGCAGATTGGGCCGACGCATTGACCGGTGCTTGATCGCCACGCGTCCCACATGCCGCCGGACCGGAACCCTCTCCGGGGCACCCATAAAAGACGCATTTATTGCAACCTAGGGAGACTTTTGGCTATTTCCTTCACTTAAGTAGCTAAAGAGACCGGGAACCTCTGACCCACTGTCACGTAGCTCGATTTCGTATAGGGTATTCCTACTTGTACCCGATTCAGTATAAATACAGTACTTTTGACCCATATTTTACTCTATCAAGCCTATCAGTCAATTTTGGCTTATTTGACCACTATTAGTTGTTTGGGTAATAAGATTTTTGTAACTCCAAAATATTAAAATTCAAAAGGCTACTCAAAACAGCCTTTTCAATTAGGTTTTTTAAAAAAAAATTATACCAAACAGCTATTAGCTAACCGCTAATCTATTAAATAACATTCTACATGTTATCAACTAATCATACTTTCTAACCCAATAACTAACACCCATTTACCAAACTGGTATATATTTTACCTGAACGACAAGGACGCCGTGCTTCTTCTTGGGAACGAGCTTGCCTTCAACGCTGTCATCAAGACTATACAAGTTCAGTTTTCTGAGCTCCACATCAGCAAATGCTTGGACGAAATCTACGCCTCGGTTATTGCAAATCAGCTCCGGCTCTCCGGCGAGGTTTTGCTCCACCTCACCGGCCAGCGCATAGAAGGAGACCAGCGCCTCAGACAAGGCCGCCTTGAGAGTATTCACCATCCAACCAAACGTCGCATAATGTTCATCGGTCGTGGTTTGATCCGAAGCCGCCGCAGGTTTCTGGTAACACAAGAAAACCCCGACATCGACCGGAGGAAAGAGCAAGTCGAGGTTGGAATGTGGGAGATAATGCTCTTGCAGTGGCCGCGCCGCCGCTACAACCTCTTTCTTTGATACAGGCATATCCACAGTAGAAGAGGGTGAAAATCAAGATATGAAAGATAGAGAAAAAACAACTCATACTGCTAGGCCAAAGAGGGAACAAAGGAAACCAGCATGGATGGCTGATTACATTTGTTAGACTAAGTCTATTCATAATAGGATAGTATAGTTTAGTCCTAATATATATCATATTAAGAATCATAGTCATAAACATAATAGGAGTAACTCAGTATATAACCACCCTGCATGCCAGGGAAGAGGACACACAAGAATTATTTCAACTTCCATTCTCCTGCTATCTATCTCTCTCTCTCTCTCTCTCTCTCTCTCTGATTTTCCCCCTCTCATTCCGTCCTTGGAGTTCGCATCCACTCAAAGCGGTGCCGGCTTGGTACGAGTTCGTATCAATTGGTGCTTTCATTATGTCAGACAACCAAGCTACAGCAACTCATCCTTGGGAGCAGGCAATTACCGAATTGCAAGAAAATTTTGACAGACAAACTGTTACAAACCACCAACTCATTCAAAAACTCATCAACTCTGTTTCACGATTGGAAACGATGGTAACAACCAATATGAATGCAGTAGTGCAACCTCAAGTACAGGGAATTTTAGGACCTTCACCTGATACTCATCTGCAGCCATCTATGCAGACGGAGAATGGTCAAGGGACCCAACGATCTGTGCAGACGGAGAATGGTCAAGGGACCCAACGATTTCATATAAAACTTGAGTTACCTCGCTTTGATGGTTCAGACCCTCACGGTTGGGTATTTAGAATTCAAGAATATTTTGATTTTTATGATACACCCGACACACAGCGTTTGCGAATAGCAGGATTCACAATGGAGGGGAAGGCTTCTGAGTGGTATCAATGGATGAAGAAGAATAGATTGTTAACCACATGGAAGGAATTTTTGCAGAATGTCACAAAGCGGTTCGGTGAGTCTCGTTTTGAGGATTTCCAAGGGAAATTGTCAAAATTGACACAGCAGACCACAGTCACTGCCTATCAAGCAGAATTTGAACGATTAATGAATAAAGTTACAGGGATTGCAGAACCGATCCTTCTTTCCATGTTCATCGCAGGGCTTAAACCACTTATTCGACGAGAAGTGCAGATGGCACGACCAACAACATTGATGGAAGCTTTTGATCTTGCTCGAGAATATGAGGCAAAATTGGAGGAAATTCAGGCTGAGTTTCAACCAGTTGCACGATCACCCTTAAGGTGGCAACAACGCCAAATACCACCTGCAAACACTACACGGTCAGCCCCAGTTATAACACAATCATCCGTCCAAGACAAAAGGGAGACAACAACCTTAGCTTTACCACCCTCAACTCAATCAACATCAAATCTTCCCATTAAATGATTAACACCTGCAGAGATGCGGGAAAAACGAGAGAAAGGTATCTGCTATAACTGTGACCAACGCTGGTCAAACAACCATAGATGTCGAACCAGATTTCTGATGCTAATGGGGACAGGAGATGACGATATAGAAGATCCACTCTTCCAGGAAGACACCATAGTGCATGGGCAAGATGACATAATCTCAGGAGATATTTCTAGTCTAAACTCATTGGCAGGCCCAGGTAATCCTAGATCGCTTAAACTTTTGGGGGAAGTTAATGGGCAAAAATTAGAGATTTTAATAGATAGTGGTAGCACCCATAACTTTGTGCAACCCAAAATTGCGGAGCAATTACAGTTACATGCTTTGAAGGTTACACCATTTCGGGTATATGTTGGTAACGGAGATTCTCTAGCTTGTTCCCACAGTTGCAAACAAGTACCATTGACACTACATGGCACTGAATTCTTAATAGACTTCTTTGTGCTTCCAATTCGAGGCCCGGACATGGTGTTAGGAATTCAATGGTTACGGGGACTGGGAAAGGTTGAGCATGACTATGCTAATATGTCCATGCAGTTTGAATGGAAAGGCCAACAGGTAAAATTGCAAGGAAATCACTCATTGACACCACAGGAAATAACTCTGAATCAGTTAGAAGCTCCAGTAGCAACAAGGGAAATATTGGAACTCTATGAGTTGTTCCTCATAAGTGGTCCTGAATCTCCACCAGAAGAAAATAATACTGAAAAATCTATACAGGAGATACAACTCCCTACAAATATTCCACCAGAAATTATAACAGTACTTCAGCAGCATGAGAAACTATTCCAAGCACCTGCTACGTTACCCCCATATAGATTTTTCAATCACAGAATTCATTTACAGCCGGGAACCAAGCCAATCAATGTTCGCCCATATCGCTACCCACACTTCCAAAAAGAAGAAATCGAGAAGCTGGTTACAGAAATGCTAGATCAAGGAATTATCCGACCTAGTCAAAGCCCTTTCTCATCTCCAGTCCTACTCG
This sequence comes from Ipomoea triloba, assembly GCF_003576645.1. Taxonomy (NCBI): domain Eukaryota; kingdom Viridiplantae; phylum Streptophyta; class Magnoliopsida; order Solanales; family Convolvulaceae; genus Ipomoea; species Ipomoea triloba. Next base: position 26,229,446 of record NC_044924.1, read on the forward strand.
TAAAAAAGAAAGATGGCACCTACAGATTCTGCGTAGATTATAGAGCCTTGAACGCTGCAACAGTACGAGACCAATTTCCTATTCCTACGACAGATGAGCTCTTTGATGAGTTAGGCCAAGCAAGGGTATTTACAAAATTAGATCTTAGAGCCGGCTATCATCAGATAAGGATGCATGACCGAGACATATATAAGACAGCCTTTCGAACTCATGAAGGACATTATGAGTTTCTTGTCATGCCTTTTGGGTTAATGAATGCCCCGTCTACCTTTCAAGCAACCATGAACCGCATGCTCCACCAATTCTTAAGGAAATTTGTGATAGTGTTCTTTGATGACATCTTGGTCTATAGTCAAACACTGGAGGATCACATTTACCACCTACAAGAAGTGTTTGGCACATTACAACAGTATGAATTCTACTTAAAGTTGAGCAAGTGCAGATTTTGTCAAACTTCTATCGAATACCTTGGTCACATAATTGATCAGGAAGGTGTGCATGCAGATCCTAACAAAATTGAGGTAATGATAAACTGGCCACAACCAAAAACCATTCGACAATTAAGGGGATTCTTGGGAATGACAGGATATTACCGTCGTTTCATAAAAGGTTATGCCAACATCGCAGCTCCGCTAACTCGTTTCATAAAAGGTTATGCCAACATCGCAGCTCCGCTAACCGACTTACTTAAAAAGGATGCATTCCAATGGGGGCAAAAAGCAGAGGAAGCATTTACGACCCTCAAGACTGCAATGACAAAGACCCCGATTTTAAGACTTCCTGATTTTAGCAAGCATTTCATTGTAGAAACAGATGCATCTAATGAAGGCATTGGGGCGATTCTGGTGCAGGAAGACAGACCAATTGCATTTTTCAGCAAAAAGTTGGGATCACGATTAAAAAACTCATCAACATACAACAGGGAGCTTTTTGCCATTGTAGAAGCTGTACAAAAATGGAGACAGTACCTACTAGGGAGGTTTTTCATCATCCGAACAGATCATAAAAGCTTGAAGGAGTTGTTACAACAAGTAGTGCAAACCCCAACTCAACAACACTATGTTAGAAAATTAATGGGATATAATTTCAAAATAGAGTATAAACCTGGCAACAATAATAAAGTAGCAGATGCTCTTTCCAGAAGAGAAAAAGAGACAGCACCGAACAGCTCATATGGAGAAGTATTCCTCACAGTAAGTAAACCAATCCCAGAACTTATAGAGACTATACGAAAGGAAAATAACTCAGAACCTGACATACTGCAACTCCACCAAAAAAATATAGAAGGGAGACTACCTAATTATTATGAAATCAAAGATGGCATGGCTTTCTACAAAGGCCGATATTGCATAGGAGCAAACTCTAAACTGAAATCTCACCTGCTACAAGAGTTCCATTCAACCCCAATGGCAGGTCACACAGGAGTAACTCGCACATTGGTGAGGCTTGCAGCTAATTTTCATTGGATAAACATGAGGGACGATGTGAAAAAGTTCATCGCAACCTGCCAAATATGCCAACAAACCAAATATTCAACACAACCCCCTGCAGGACTACTCCAACCACTCCCAGTTCCTTCAAGAGTTTGGGAAGATGTAACAATGGATTTCATAACAGGATTACCGGTATCACGAGGACAAGGAACCATCATGGTAGTGGTGGATAGGCTTACTAAATATGTGCACTTTGGAACATTACCACACCAATTTAGTGCACAGAAGGCAGCTAATGTATTTGTAGAAATAGTGGCAAAACATCATGGTTTCCCTGCAACAATTGTCTCAGATCGAGACCCAATTTTCTTAAGCAAATTTTGGGATGAATTATTCACACTAAGTGGCACAACACTGAAGAGAAGCACGGCATACCACCCACAGACCGACGGGCAAACAGAAGTAATGAATCGAGGCTTAGAGCAATATTTAAGGGCTTTCACCCACGCCAAACCAACCAACTGGACATCATACTTGGGATGGGCAGAATTTTGTGCCAATACAAGCTACCACAGCAGCATTAAGATGACTCCATTTCAAGCACTATATGGAAGACCTCCACCTACCTTATCACCGTATAACCAAGACACAACAACAGTTCAAGCACTAGATGAATTGTTGTTGGATCGCGACAGATTGATAAGGCAACTAAAACTCAATCTTCTAGAAGCTCAGCATCGCATGGCCCAAAAAGCCAATGCCAAAAGGAGTGAAGTGGAATTTTCTGTAGGAGATAAGGTTTGGCTTCGTCTACAACCATATAGACAGATATCAGTAGCACGGAGAAGCTCTAACAAACTAGCACGACGCTATTATGGGCCGTTCAAGATCTTGGAAAAAAAAGGAGAAGTTGCATACCGCCTCGAGCTTCCACCACAAGCAAAAATTCATTCAGTATTCCATGTCTCACAACTCAAGAAACACATGGGAACTGAGGGAAATATAGAGGTCCAATTACCAGAAAAATTTGTTGGCCAATCACCTATTTCAACTCCGCTAGCACTCTGTGGGGAACGAGATGTTCTGAAAAATGGAAAAATACAACACCAAGTCTTGGTACAGTGGTCAGATAGTAATCCAGAAAATGCAACATGGGAAACTGCCGATGAAATGGAACGATGGTACCCCAATCTCCACCTCGAGGACAAGGTGGTCGCCGAAGGAAAGGGGAGTGATACAGGCATATCCACAGTAGAAGAGGGTGAAAATCAAGATATGAAAGATAGAGAAGAAACAACTCATACTGCTAGGCCAAAGAGGGAACAAAGGAAACCAGCATGGATGGCTGATTACATTTGTTAGACTAAGTCTATTCATAATAGGATAGTATAGTTTAGTCCTAATATATATCATATTAAGAATCATAGTCATAAACATAATAGGAGTAACTCAGTATATAACCACCCTGCATGCCAGGGAAGAGGACACACAAGAATTATTTCAACTTCCATTCTCCTGCTATCTCTCTCTCTCTCTCTCTCTGATTTTCCCCCTCTCATTCCGTCCTTGGAGTTCGCATCCACTCAAAGCGGTGCCGGCTTGGTACGAGTTCGTATCATTCTTCGTCACACTCACCTTGAAGTTGCTGTTATAAGCCATAGTTTTATTTTATTTTATTTTCTTATTGATTTTTCTTCTGATCTTTGCCAATATGCTCGAAAGTGGGAAAGTGGCCGGGATGGGAATCTAAAGAAGTATTCATAGGCAATGATTGAATGGCCGGATTAGTGACCCATTGATTTGCTCAATACTCCATCTGTCCAATCATTATTGCATGGAACTGCGTGGACCAAAAATAAAAAGTACATTATTTTTATACTGAATATACATTATTTTTGTACTGTATGTACATTATTTTAGGGTACATTATTTTTGTACTGAAGGTACATTATTTGATATATACTATCAAATAATGTACCTACAGTACAACAATAATTTACCTTCAGTGTGTAAATATAATCAATGATATTATGTTTTTTTTTCAAAATGATAAAGTTGCTATATATCTAGACAAAAAATATATCATCTATACAAATGAATTAGGATAGCAATTCATTACTATAACTAAGTTGCCAGAGAACGAGCACATTGGGCCAATTTCTAAAAATTCCTAACAATGATATATAAAATCTCTAAAGTTACAACACCGCATGCCTACATCTACACATTAGCTATTAATTTGAGCAATTATTTACTCGAATTCCAACAATGGTAACATCAACAAACATATATAAATGACCCAACTCATATCTTCACTTGCACTATATAATATTTGATGTTATAATTTAAATAATTGTATATCCATTCAAATATTCTTAATATATTATAAAAAACCCATTCCGTGCATTGCACGGGTGTAAATACTAGTTAAGAAAAATAACATTTAATTTTTTGTTCCCAATTTGTTATATGTTATGTAATTCAAGATTATTTCTCCTTTAATTTTTGAAATAATCTTTCAATTCTTAACTAATTAAGTTGTTAATTTAGTATTTCAAAAAAAAAAGTTGTTAATTTTTTTTAGTACACTCAGTTACAATTAATGTAGTATCTGTTCATAAAAGTTGTTAATTTAGTCCATCAGTTGTTGAACGGCATTAGTGTATTTTAGGGTTTCTAAGGGTTTAACTTTTTAATTTTTCTTTTTCTTTTTTCTTTTTTATTTTTCTCTTCATTCAATTAAATTACTTTGGGGTAGTATTTATTAGTAAGATACAAAATAAGTGTTATTAACGAAGGAATTTATTGAGGAGTCTAGTCATTTTAAGTTTAGAGCTGAGGAAAGAAAGGGATATAAGTCATTTATGAGATGGAATTGATGGATGAAAAGAGATTATGAAAACAAAACCCTAGAAATAATAAAAATAAAGTACTAATAATAATAATAAAAATAATAATTTGCTAAAGAATTGAGTGACGCAATTTCTAATAATAATAATAATAATAATAATAATAATAATAATAATAATAATAGGGTCACACTTGTGTGAGACCGTCTCATGGATCCTTATTCGTGAGACGGATCAGGTCGGGTCAATGCATCATGCAAATGTCATACTTATATGCTCAAATATAACACTAATCAAGAATACAATTTTTGTTACTTATTAGAGAAAAAATAATACATTTTTCATAATAAGTAATGTTGACAAGTGCCCCTTACTTATAAGAGCAAATATAATACTTTTGTGGAAAAATGTAATACTTTTAAATCGAAATGTAAAAGTATTGTATTTTCCCTTAAAAGTATTACATTTACCCTTATAAGTAACAAAAATTTTATTCCTGATGATTAATATTACATTTGAGCATATAAGTATGACATTTGTGCATATAAGTGTTACATTTGCATCTTGATTCGACCCGTCCCGACCCGTCTCATGGTGAGACGGTCCAACACAAGTTTTTGCCATAATAATAATAATAATAAAATGTTTAAAACAGTGCTCTTACATGCATAACTCATAACAAACTAACGATAAATAAATAAATAAATATGTTAAGGGTGTGTTTGGTTCGCACCTGGGAATCAGAATCGGTATGCGTATCAAATACTTGGTAAAGGTAATGAATTTTGGTGAAAGTATTTTGCATGTTTGGTAATAAGGTGGAATGAGAATGATTATTAATAGTTGGAGAAGAAATGAGGAAGGGAAATGAAACCCTTATTTCATTAGGGTATGAGTTTTTTAATTAATGGGGTATTCCAAACCCATACTATTATTCTAAAAACCTATCAACCAAACAACAACAATCTGATACCCATACCTTATGCCTAAACCCACCAACCAGACACACCCTAAGCAATTCTTGAACTAGACTGGTTTACTACAAATTAAAGCTAAGGAAAATTAAACATGATATGATGGTGTTGATCTGATTTGCAGGAATCTGGGGGTAGCCCAAGAGAACTTAATTCTCCAGCTGCAACTAGACAGAACAAGTTTTTGTGTAGAGCTTAATGAAGCAGTGGAGAATGAATGGGCCGGTTTGATAACGAGCTGAGCCTGGGCAGAAACAATGGGAAGGGGATTGTTATTCATGAAAAGCCAGCTGGTTTGCAAAGCAATAAGGTTTCATCTGGGAAGTTGAGCGTGGAGGGCAAGGGAAAGGGGATTCTCATAGAAAAAATGTTCATATATAGTGGAATGTTTAGTTCACAGCCCTATAGTTGTGCTAATTTCCAGAACCCTACCATAATGCGAAATGCAGGTTGGTCCATGGTTGGCATGAATGGAACAAGTTTTGGAAGTTCAAACCCCAATAATCATATTACTAATCTCCAGAACGATAACCAAGTTCCAGTTCCGCACGGTGTCTGCACGGATACTTTGCCTCAAAACGCCATGCATCATCCTTGCAAAACTTCTGTCATGCAAAGTTTTGAAACTAATGGGCAAACTTTAAGGGCAAATACCTCCGAGAAATATATTCTATTTTAAGTTTGACTTTAAATGTTAACTCGACTTTGGGTGACATTATTGATGATGAACTCATTCTAGATTCCTTTTATGATAAATACTAGAGGGATAAACAGCTTTAGGGAAAGAACTAGCTTTATCTAGAAGAAATATATGCATAATTTGACAGGAATAATAGTCAAGCTAGTCAACCCAATAAGGTTGGTGAACATCAAGAAGTAAAAAATAATTTGTCATGTCTACTAAAAAAACAAATAATTTCTTATGTAACACAAAAGACATCTTTTTAATGATTGATTTAAAGGAGGAGAATAAAAAACTCATTTTAATTAGTTTCTTAGAAAATAATTTGTAAATTGAAAAAAATAGTGTGTTTTATACACTAAAACTATCAATCAATAATTTTGTAATGTAATTTTACAGAAATTTAATTACCATAGATTTTAATAATTGAAAGTTTAAGAAAATAAGTGATTTTTACTTTTCTTTTAATCTGTAAAGACAAAATTCAATACACTTTGAAATTCATTTTCACCAACAACGTTGTACCATTCAAATTCAATCAAATACAAGCATATGTGAAGAAATAACTATATGCATGTTTGGTACACTATTTATATATATGTATGTATTACGGTTAAAGTGGGTCAAAACTCGCAGCCCGACCCGCACCTGCCCCGCGGTGGAGCGGGTTAGGGTTACGAAAAAAGTGACCCGCGAAAGAGCGGGCCTAACGAACCTAACGCACTAAGACCCGTGGCCTGTGCGATCTACGGGCCAACCCCGTGAACCCACTATATATATATATATATATATATATATATATATATATATTCACAGTTCACGTGTGAATATATGTATATTAACAAAATTTAAAATATTTTTTACCATAGGTGCTTTTCAAAAAGTTATGTGGTCATGTACAACGTATTATTATAGATATGATAATCTTTTATTTTTATTTTGAATTAATCTAATTCTAAATTTTTTCTTTAAGAAAATGCTATTTTGAATTATTTTTTACTATATCAAGCAAATTAACCAAATGCAGAAATTTATTCCATTTTTGTATGGTTTCTCCCATCTTATATATAGCATTTTCACTGCTTCATTTGTAAATCTTATTTTCTACATCAGAAATGGAGCCTCCTCCCAACCACGAACAGTTGGCACGATTTCGTCCTTAAAGTTTTAATCTCATTGCATATGTACATTCACGTCTATATTTCTCAACAAAATTCTTATTCAACCTTGTTTCTCAAATATAAATTAGACATAAAAAGGTTTGTATTTGAATCATCGCAGCACACATACATGCACGGACAACGCACATGCACGAACAACGCACGGACATATATATAGTTGTTTGTACTATGAAGCTATTGATATGATATCGATTAATGTTGTATATGTTTGTTTTTGAAATATGATTGGTGCAAATGAATGTACATTGAGGAGCAAGAATTGTTGATCCTGCCGCCGGAAGAGAAAGATAGTAGATTATTTGATTGAAAAGTGGAAATAAGAGAACGAGCAAATGGATGTCATGACAAGGTAGTTAATTAATTTTATTTAATTTATTTATCATTGTAATTGTACATGTTATTATTTAATTCTATTTAATTTGAAAATAAAATTAAGAAAAATAACATTTAATTTTTTGTTCCCAATTTGTTATATGTTATGTAATTCAAGATTATTTCTCCTTTAATTTTTGAAATAATCTTTCAATTCTTAACTAATTAAGTTGTTAATTTAGTATTTAAAAAAAAAAGTTGTTAATTTAGTCCATCAGTTACGTTGTTGAACGGCATTAGTGTATTTTAGGGTTTCTAAGGGTTTAACTTTTTAATTTTTCTTTTTTTATTTTTCTCTTCATTCAAATAAATTACTGTCTTGGGGTAGTATTTATTAGTAAGATACAAAATAAGTGTTATTAACGAAGGAATTTATTGAGGAGTCTAGTCATTTTAAGTTTAGAGCTGAGGAAAGAAAGGGATATAAGTCATTTATGAGATGGAATTATATTGATGCATGAAAAGAGAAATTATGAAAACAAAACCCTAGAAATAATAAAAATAAAGTACTAATAATAATAATAAAAATAATAATTTGCTAAAGAATTGAGTGACGCAATTTCTAATAATAATAATAATAATAATAATAATAATAATAATAATAATAATAATAAAGGGTCACACTTGTGTGAGACCGTCTCATGGATCCTTATTCGTGAGACGGATCGAATCGGGTCAATGCATCATGCAAATGTCATACTTATATGTGCAAATGTCATACTTATATGCTCAAATATAACACTAATCAAGAATACAATTTTTTGTTACTTATTAGAGAAAAAGTAATACATTTTTCATAATAAGTAATGTTGACAAGTGCCCCTTACTTATAAGGGTAAATATAATACTTTTTGTGGAAAAATGTAATACTTTTAAATCGAAATATAGAAGTATTGTATTTTCCCTTAAAAGTATTACATTTACTCTTATAAGTAACAAAAATTTTATTCTTGATTAGTATTACATTTGAGCATATAAGTATTACACTAGTCAATATTCAAAGGAAAGTGTAATTAACTTTCTTAAAAGTTTTTTAAAAATAATTTTCAGTCAATTAGTAATGTCCTTTTCCTTTCCAATTTTCCTAATTTCCATTTCTTTTTTCGTTAGAATCTTTTTATATTTTCAATCAATTAGTAAAATCAGTTTTCTTTTCCATTTTATCTTTACTATTGTTTGGGCGAAAATTTCACAAAGGATTATTTTATATTTATTAATAGTAGTATAGATATAGAAGTATAGATAAGTATTTGAATTATTATTATTGGTGTAAATAATAATTAATAAATTATTTTTTCTTATAAAATTAGACCGAATTTGTTTTCATTATTCTCACAATTATAATGGTTTAATTATTGTCATAATTTGGTAAATAAAATTTTGTTACCAATTAAACTTTATTAATTTTTTTACCAATTAATTAATAATATTAGTTTGTGCAGTATAGAACACATCCAGTATAGAACAAAATTTTACGAAGAATTTACCAATTAGCTGATTGCTATCCACTCCTCTGGGAGCCTTTAACGATCCAAAATCTTTAAATTTTAACGTGTGTTTGTAAATGTATGCAAGGAAGATCATGAAATTTAAAAAACCAAGCAAAAAGCTAAAAAAACTCAAAAAAAAAAAGGCAGCATACTAACAACATATAAAATGCATAACAATAAATACAAAATAAAGCAATATGACCAAACATGACCATGATTTTATTCCTGTTAAATAAAACAATACAAAATTGAGCAATATTAAATAAAACAATATCTTGACCGCAACAACAGAATTTGAGAGGTCTGGAATAATTGCACTGCGTTTTGCGTTTCTCTTTTAAAGTTCACAATATAGGATTAGGGATTTATATAAGGTTGTATCTTATTACAATAGAATTGTAGTATGATAGGAATTGTAATGTAGAATTGTGATACAATAGGAATTGTAATGTAGTTCTAAAAAAAAAAAGGAATTGTAATGTAGAATTGTACAACGAATAGGAAAATAGGAAATAATCGCATCCTAAATCACTACAAAAAAACGCCTTAAGTATTGTACAATTATACTTTATACCTTAAGTATAAAAATATACATTGAGAGATTACCATAGTAATTACACATAAGAATATGAATGATTGTTTATTTTAACTTTATTTTAACTCTATATTTATTAGTATAATTTGTGTATATACTTTAGGAAAATATTCATCATTAAAAAGATGATATAATTTAAAAAGTAAATTATTAATTAGATTCCCTAATATAATAATTGTCTTACAAATTGATTACCATGCTACTATAATTCATATTTTTGAAATCTTTTTATTACCAAACTAAATACATATTCTTAATAATTAAGATAATCCTTAGTCACATCCGTAGTACTAAAATTATTACTTTAAAATTTTATAAATAAGATATAATATTATCAAACCGAAATAATTAAAAATATTGTGTCTATAGTACAAAAGATTTTATAATTGACTTAATAATTAAGTATTAGTTTTTATTGCCTAATACAAATTGACAATTATTAAACATTATTTATGTTATTTATTGTGTCCCTTGTAATATTAAAATTATAATTAGGTAGAATTTTTATAATTAAGATATAATATTATTAAATCGAAATTATTAAAAATAATGTTTCCATGGCCTCGACCATGGCCGTGGGCCCGTGGCGTTCAGGTTGGGCCTCAGCCCAAGCCTTGGCTGAGCCATACGACCGAGTCCTAGGCCGGCCTCGGCCGGTTAACCCGTAGGTCCGGTTATGAGTCCGAGCACGGTCAAGTGTGATCATAACAGCTTCCATATGTTTAAGCGGGTGGTTAAGGGGTCTTGGTGGTATATAAACCCTTGTAATTGTCTCATTATTAGGACGTATAAATCTTCACTTTGGCTAAGCAATCATTGTAATAGCATTGCAATCTTGTAATCACACTACGAATTAATACAATATTCTGCCTCGAAGACTTATATAACTTGTTTTCGAATTACATTACCCATTTTAGTATCCATTTATAATATCATTTTCCTTTATTTATTGGATTTAATAATTCAGATCACACAGGTTAATCAAATCCCTCACTTGTTCATCTTTTGTTGAGAGTAAATCTTGTTTAATTTAATTCTTTGCTGAGAATTAACAAGAGAAATGGGAAGAAGAATCTTGGCATTTGGTATCATCTTCATCACCACTGTTACCATCATGATTGTCGTTGTCGTCACATCATTAACAAAAACATCATCTTCTTCTTCTTATTCTAGCTTATTTCACCTCTTTATTTACTTGAGGTTCCGCATCTCTCACTACTATCTTTTTACATCCAAATTGGTCAAATAAGACAAACTCAATCGTGACGTGTTTATGACTATTCATTTCTAATTTAGTAAAAAATATTAATAAATTAATATAAATTATAGTGACAACTGGGTTAATGTTGTATTACGAAAATCTACAAACGGTAAATGGACCCATTACCATATTTTTTAATGTATTTAGTCGAAAATGAGGTACAAATCCCTAGGTAGTAAAAATTTCAACATATTCTATAAAAAATATTGTAACATATCCCCGTCTGTGATTTCTAATTTAGTAAAAAAAAATTAATAAAATTATAAATATTTTGTTTGTAACAACCCATTACCATTATTTTTTTTGTTTTTTTTTTTGTTTGGGTGATTTAGAAGAGTGACAACAACATAAATATATAGTAGCACAAAGCGAGGTACGACACCCTAAATAAGTAAAAAATATAACATGCAATTAAAAAATCACAAAAAAGATTATGTATTTAATACTATGTTTCACTAATTTAGTAAAAAATATTAATAAAATTATAAATATTATAGTGACAACTATGCTGGTAATGTATATTTTATCGTGACAGCTATATATTAAAAATAATATATAGCAGTGGGTCCTACACTTTTTCTTGAATTTTTATTCGTTATTAACACATCTGTAAATAATGTATTTAAAAATTTGTTGATAAAGTATGAGATCCACTTCTATTTTGAAGAAGTAAAAAATACAATTGATTCTTAAAATATTCTTGAAAATATACAGCAATTTATGTATTACTATGTTTCTCTAATTTAGTTTAATAATTAATAAAATTATAAATACCATAGTTAAAATCACACTAATAATGTATTACAAAATTCAAGAAATGGTATATCACCCACTACTATGATTATTTAGTGTATATAGCATAAAACGAAATGTAACACCTTATGTTGTCTTCCATATACTTTGTCACTTTGAAAATTCTAGAAAAAGATATTATATTGTACTTATTACTAATTTTCTCTAATTTAGCAAAATAAATAAATAAAATTATATATACCATAGTGAAACCTAATGTATAAAAATAAATTGTATTCGTAATAGTTAGCAATCATACTTAATGCTAAATACTGATAATAATATTTCAAATTACATGAATTGCCAATATTTAAAAGCAATTGATGAATCATAAAAGATTTCCTTTTTTAGGCCAATCTCTCTCATTCAATTATTTTTCATAACAAATTTCTGTAATTTCAGATAAGAACCTTCAATTGGTACATAGTTTGGATCAATTTGTGAAAATCATTACTCCAAAAAAAAAAAAAAAGATTTGATGATTATGTATTGTATACACAAATTCTTTTCTGCAGTTGATATGTGTTTTGACTTAGAAACATAATTTATATTCTAGAATCACAATTCTAATACTAAAAATACACAATTTATATGAGTTAATTACCGATTTGGTCCCTCGACTATGAGGATTTCACCACTTTGGTCCTTGACTTTTAAAATTGTCCAATTGCATCCTCAACTATGCAAACGTTAACCAAAATGGTCCTCAGTATGTTTTTCCGTCTACTTTCAAGGGTAAAATAGGAAAATACAATCAGCACTCATCTTCTTCCCTAATAATACATTTGAACTGATCGTTGATTGTGAAATCCAGCGGCCACGATGGCTTGAACTGATCGCTGATGCCGCACATGGCCCCGTTCAAAACGACGCCGTCGAAGAGTCGTTTCGGGGTAGAACCGCCGCGGAGGAGGGTTATGAGCAGAGCAATCGCAACGCCGAGGGACTTGGCGTAGAGGAACGAAGGCAGCTCTAACGGGACATGGCGGTCATGGAATGAGTCGAAGAACGCTACGCAATTATCGGCGACAGGGTTGATGTCCGGTATGTGAGCCTTCAGCCCCCCGTCGGTGTAGCCGTGGCCCTGGTGGTCGATGGCGAACCCTTGCTTTGCGATGTGCACGGCGGTGAGATGGATGAGCCAGTTGGAATGGTGATTTAGTGCTCACCCTAATGCTCCGATTCTGGATTTCTTTTTTGGAGGAAACAAACGAGACCTCATAGACTCCAATGTAATACCCATGCCCAAACCCTGCCCAAACCCAAATTTGACTCCTATACCACACCCCATTCCCACACCAAACGCCACTTAGAGGTGATTCCACGGCGAGCCTCCCAGACCCACACCTCCGACCAGTCTCACTCCGACGCTGCACCCAATGCCAGTGTCGCCGCCGCCGGGTCCCACCATAGTGCTCTCTATTTTAGAGCAATTTTCTTGGAAGAACTCGGGGACTGACAATTGCTTTTGCCTTTTGTTGTTGGCTCCCTTCAGATTCCAGAACTGATTGAGGTGAAGTGCTTTCCCCGTCATTTCTCTGTTCATCGTTGAGAATTTAGATTTTAGGATTTAGGGATTCTCTTTCTTTGTTCTGTAAACGAAGCCAAAATTTGAGATGAAAAAGAACACCTGAGAAGGCAAGGCCAATGAAATTACATTTCTATCCTTAATTTTAACACCAAATAAACGGATGTTTAGACCGAGGACCATTTTGGTTAACATTTGCATAGTTGAGGATGCAATTGGACAATTTTAAAAGTCAAGGACCAAAGTGGTGAAATCCTCATAGTCGAGAGACCAAATCGGTAATTAACTCCAATTTATATGTTGTTTAGGACCAGGGTCCACCTTACAAGATTCAAAAACAAAGCTTGTTTTAATATATAGTTCAAAATATGAGTTCCTAAAAGTTGAGGGTTTTATGGGATCCCTCTCAAGTTTAGGGTTGATACGGTCCTTGCTTTATGATCCCAATACCCTTGTATTAAACGATATTTAAATTGTTTTGTCGATTAATACTAGATAAAAAAAAATAGATGTTCTAATAAAAATGACTTAAGTAGACTACCACTTATAAATCTAGCACAAAAAATGAAATTAACCCTTTTACTTTCATATATAAGTTTTTTTGTTTGAGTACTAGTCAATATCGGCCCCGCCAAGAGGCAAACTCATGACCTCACATCAACCTAGTGAAGCACAAAGAGTCAATACCGTCCCCACCCTACTGAGACTCAAACACATAACTTCCCATTTTAGAGAATCCCTCCGTGCTACTAGACCACAAGGTTATTGGCGTTCCAATCAAGAGTATATAACCACAATAAAGTTATAAAAATACCATTGAATAGACTGTTGCTTTTTAAACATTTTTATTCTCATTCAATTCAAGAGAAAGGGGAGGATGGCTATGCCATCAGAACACACATTAAGGAAACAAACACATCTTGCCTAGGCTACATAAACATTAAATAGCACTAATTAAATAGTATTCCTTTCTCCTTCAGTTTCTGTTTCTTATCAATTAGATTGGTTATAAAACTCAACCATTTAATGTGTTCAAAGTGGGTTCAAAAATCTCGTTGAGTCCCCAAATAATTGAGTCAAAGATATATAACTACAAAAGGATCTTTGATTAGACTATGTTGTTATTATAATTTCTTTACTCTTTCAATTCTAATTTTTTACATCAGGGTTGTGTTTGTTGTTCATCCTCCTCTTTTGCTGTCTCATATATATATATATATATATATATATATATATATATGAGTTCTTTTCCCAAAATGGTCCCTCGACTATTGCTCATTCTCAATTTTGCATTTCGACTTTCAATTGCACCTAATGTGGTCCCTTGACTTTCAAAAACTCACCCAATTTGGTCCTCCGTTACATATTCCGTCAAATCAGTGTTAAAATGGAGGGCATTTTCGTCCATTTACCTATTGTTAGCTTAATAAACATTGAGAAATAGTTGAGGGACCATTTTGAGAATAGTCAAGGGACCATTTTGGGAAAAACTATTTTATTTATTTCATTTTTGTTTATTTTCATTTTTTAGACTCTATAAAATTAGAATTTCTATACATTTTTTTTTCTTACAAATATAAATAGTTAAAATCGTGCAATCCATCGTAAAATTTTTAACTTTTTTACAGATTTTTTCCCTCTATCTAAATATACAAACTATTCCTATGCAGATTTACAATAAGTTTCGTAAATTTCATAAATACTCATTTTGTAGGCACCAATTAAAATAATTCTTAGTCACATCCGTAGTACTAAATATATTACTTTGAATTTTTTTTTTTATAAATAAGATATAATATTATTAAACTCAAATAATTAAAAATAATGTGCCCACAACACAAGATTTTATGATTCACTTAAAAATTAACTATAAATTTTATTGTTGAATACAAATTGACAATTATTAAACATTATTTATAATAATTATTGTGTCCCGTGTAATATACTAAAATTATTAGGTAGGATTTTTATAATTAAGGTATAATTTAATTAAATCAAAATTATTAAAAATAATGTGTCCACATTACAAAATAAATTATACTTGCCTTAATAATTAATAATTAATAAAAAAATAAGAAGAGGAAAATATATAAAAGATGTCATACAATATCTTAAATAATGTAAATTAATATAAAATTTAATAATTACTTCGAAATCAAATACATAAAATATTGCAGGAAACATTGACGATATTTTACTTTCGGATCACCTGAGAAGTTTACTAGAAAAATTTACCTTTCGGTCCAATATTTTCCCTACATTTTACACTCTTTGGGTGTCTACGCTTGAAAAAAGAATATTATTTTCAATGGTAAAAGTAATATTTAATGTGATAGATACATAGTGATTGATTGTCTATGAACATAAAAAAAAATAAAAATAAAAAAAAGAAGTATATGAATATTTATGAAATTTACGGAACTTATTGTAAAAAACCATAGGAATAATTTGTATATTTAGAGGGGAAAAGTCTGTAAAGAAAGTTAAAAATTTTGAGGTTGGATTGCGCGATTTTAACTATTTATATTTGTAAGAAAAAAATGTATAGAAATTCTAATTTTATAGAGTCTAAAAAATGAAAATAAACAAAAATGAAATAAATAAAATAGATTTTCCCAAAATGGTCCCTGACTATTCTCAAAATGGTCCCTCAACTATTTCTCAATGTTTATTAGGCTAACAATAGTAAATGGACGAAAATACCCTCCATTTTAACACTTATTTGACGGAATATGTAACGGAGGATCAAATTGGGTGAGTTTTTGAAAGTCGAGGGACCACATTAGGTGCAATTGAAAGTCGAAATGCAAAATTGAGAATGAGCAATAGTCGAGGGACCATTTTGGGAAAAAACTCTCACAACAAAGAATATTGATGCTTTTTAAATATCTTTATTCTCATTCGATTCAAAAGAAAGGGGAGGGGGGCTATGATATGCTATCAAAACATTTAGGAAACAAACACATCTAGCTAGCAGGCTAGGCTAGACTAGAAAACATTTAATAGCCACTAAATAGTCTTCTAGCTAGTAGGCTACCTTATGTTGACTTTGTAGTTTGTCCTCCAACAATAGTGATTTGTAAAAACATGTCATTTGTATTTTGATGCACGAATTCACAAATGCAAATGTCATCTTTGTCAACAAGGTTCACTCGGCATAGACTTTGCCATCCTTCACTGCTCAGCCATGTCCTCCCATCCCTCCAATTCTTAACCTTTGATTTCCATTCTTGGCCTATTGTGTCTCGCAGGATTAAAGTTGGAGGCAATGCAATATTGTAGTCCTTAATAACATCCATTGGTATATACTGCAAAAAATATTGAAAAACACATGATTTTATTCAGTACAAGAAATTTCTACAATCTTTTACTTCTCATTGATAAGAAATGTTTGGAATTATTACCAAAGCACCGCGATTTTTTGGTCCTAATTTTGTCACGAAATAAGGGTTTTTTGGCTAAATGTATTGCCCTGAGGAGAAAAGTTTAATCCAAAACGGTCAAAAGCATTATTATTTTTCTTGCTAGAACTTCCCTCCACTGCACCTGCACCGGCGCATTTCTTGAATCCACCAAAAAAAAAGAACTTATTTGTAACCCCTCGGTTTTTACGACAAGGTTAAAGTTCGAGAATAGCGGTATAAATTTTTTTTTTTAAGCTATGACATTTAAGAAGAGACTGTTCGGTGCTCGAAATAATTTTTGGATTAGTTATCGATAAGCTGCGAACTACGTACCAGTCACGAACCGAGAAAATTTTAAGGATATAGATACAGTTCGAATTTTCTAGAATTTGGATTTTTAAGTATTATACGATTAAGCCTGAATTTCTAGTTAGTTCAAGAAAAATTTCAAATGGACTGTAAGGGATAAGTTGTTACGGACTCTGTACCTATATTTAGCGGAATACCGAAAAATTCCCAAACTTGGTGATTTCCGACGGGAATATTTTTAGGATAATTTTGGTATTAGAATTTTCCCGAATTAAGTTATAATCCTCCGAACATTCATCTGATTTAAGCATAAACTGGCCAATTAGATTTGAGATCTTCTAAGGACTCCATGGGGTGATGACAAGTGGCAAGGCAAATCTAAGACTAAGATTGGGCATTAAATGTGACATTTATGAGTTATGGCCTAGTTGCACTTGTTACTTGATCTTCAAGAACTAAATCTACACTAATCACATGATCATCTCTCTCACTCTTCCACTCCATTTTCGAAATACACACTTAGGGAAGGAAGAAGGGAAATTATCTTAGTCTTCTATTGTGATCCAAGAACACCCTAGGCAATTCTTCAACTCCAAGGACTCTACTCTAGGTAAGAACTTCGGTTTTGTTCGGATTCTACCCCTCCTAAGACTTAAGCTGAACTTAAGTGTTAATGTTTAGTGCATGAAAAATATTGTTATTGTGGTGATGTTGTAGGGGACTTTGAATCCAAGGAAAGATCTAGCACTTCTTCGGTTTTAAAATCTTCCATCGAGGTAAGGAATCCCTTAAGTTGGTTTAGTCACTTGAAGGTGAACAAATGCTAGTAAATTATGTGACTAGGAATTTTATGCGAAAAATATGTGTTAAGTTGTGGATCTACAAGTTGGCTCAAAGAAATTACACTTTAATGTCTAGTGATTTTTGTATGCATGTTTATAGCTAGTTTATGCATGTATAGGTTGTAATTATGCCCATATAGGCTTATATTTGTGAAAATAGTGAAAGGGAATTAGGATAGATTCTGGCAGTAACTTTCGTGATTTATTGAGAAAAATTGGTGAGGTATTTTGATCCCATTTGTTTTACACATGTAGTTCTATAAGTGTAGAACCCGCATATAAAATTTCATAATGATCGGAGTAGTATAAGTACGGTTTTCGAATTTTTTCCAAAACTGGTCCAGAGAGAAAAATATTCTGGACAGCACACTGCCAAGGGCAAAAATGTAATTTTCTGTGTTTATTCGTGGATCAAAATGACCAAAACTTTTTATGGACATCAAGTACTATAAGTTGGGGTTCTACCATAAAAATTTCAAGTGAAAAAGAGTTCGGGAACTATTTTTACCGGCTCAATCTTTCGGACTGCGCCAAGCTGAAATTTTCTGAAAAAGAATGGTTAGAAACAATTTTGACAAATATTATTTTTGTGCATTATATTAACGTGGAAAATAATTATGTTTTGAACATTATTGTGACTCCTGTACTTGAATTTCTGTGATATGACTAACACTAACTTAAGTGTGTGGGTTGGGGAAATATACTTGAGTAAGTATATTGGTTATGGAGTCGTGTAATAATACTTAATGAATGTGAGGGAGTCTGTATGATTAATCGGTACTGCAGAGCGAAGTTCCTTCGCTGAGTGAAATGGTGAGGGGTCTGTACGATTAATCTATACTGCAGAGCGAAGTCTATTCGTTGAGCGAACATGTGAGGATTTTGTATGATTAATTCATACTGCAGAGCGAAGTCTATTCGCTGAGTGTTGTGTGACAGGAAGGTGGGTGTTGTGTACCCCACGTGTGAATTAACGGTGGGTGTTGTGTACCCCACATGTGAATTAACGAGTGGGTGTTGTGTACCCCACGTGTGAATTAACGAGTGGGTGTTGTGTACCCCACGTGTGAATTAACGAGTGGGTGTTGTGTACCCCACGTGTGAATTAACGAGTGGGTGTTGTGTACCCCACGTGTGAATTAACGAGTGGGTGTTGTGTACCCCACGTGTGAATTAACGAGTGGGTGTTGTGTACCCCACGTGTGAATTAACGAGTGGGTGTTGTGTACCCCACGTGTGAATTAACGAGTGGGTGTTGTGTACCCCACGTGTGAATTAACGAGTGGGTGTTGTGTACCCCACGTGTGAATTAACGAGTGGGTGTTGTGTACCCCACGTGTGAATTAACGAGTGGGTGTTGTGTACCCCACGTGTGAATTAACGAGTGGGTGTTGTGTACCCCACGTGTGAATTAACGAGTGGGTGTTGTGTACCCCACGTGTGAATTAACGAGTGGGTGTTGTGTACCCCACGTGTGAATTAACGAGTGGGTGTTGTGTACCCCACGTGTGAATTAACGAGTGGGTGTTGTGTACCCCACGTGTGAATTAACGAGTGGGTGTTGTGTACCCCACGTGTGAATTAACGAGTGGGTGTTGTGTACCCCACGTGTGAATTAACGAGTGGGTGTTGTGTACCCCACGTGTGAATTAACGAGTGGGTGTTGTGTACCCCACGTGTGAATTAACGGTTGGGTTATGTGAGAGCTAACTGTCGGCTGTCTTGAACAGTAGTGTGGGTGTTGTGTACCCCACGTGTGAATTAATGGCTGTGTTATGTGCCGGAGTTACCGACATAATGTGAAATTGTTTGTTGTTAGATTGCTTGCAGGTAGACTGCGATTGTTGGGTAATGTTTATCTTACTGTATTTATTATTGATGGTTGTTTTTGAAAACCTTTGTTTACTTTCGAGTGACCATGGATCCCCTTACTTAGCCGTCGTGCTAACTACACTTCGTTGTGTCATTTATTAGATGCAGTCTAGCGTGGGCCCCTATGGCCGATGAGCTCTGAATAGGATGGGAGTCGAGGTTGAAGACTACTCTATCCTAGAATAGACACTCTGGAAGGATTATTTCCAAATGTACATATCTGGATATTGATATGGTTATTTGAGGTTGTAAGTTTAGCCTTAGCGTTTAGGTATAGGAAAGATACCTAAGCGTGGCGGTAACACCCAGTTTTCTGCTGGTTACTATCATCACCTTCATCACCACTGCGACCACAATTCTCTACTTCAGTCTTATCATCCTCATTAACAAAATTACTATCATCACCTTCATCACCACTGTCACCATAATCATTAACGTTGTCGTGATCATCACTAATAACAACATCATCATCATCATCATCATCATCATCATCATCATCTTCTTCTTCTTCTTCCACCTCTTTATTTACTTGAGATTGTGCGTCTCTCACTACTATCTTTTCACATCCAAATTGGTCAAATAAGACAAACTCGAACAGGGCATAACCACCGTAGGAGAAAAGCAAGCAATCTCCATTTGTGATAGAGTTATCTTCCATAAATTTTGCCCAATTGTTCTGAAAAAACAAACCATCTCCAGTTTCTGTCATCTCCATGCTCCAAACTTTCTTTAAACAATTCCTAAACTTTACTTTTTTTGGAACAACGACTCCCACAGATTCCTTAAAAGAGAAGGGAATTTCCTATATCGTAAAACATGTTCATTAGTATCAACAACAGGAAATCAACCAAGATCTAAACACACAAGATAACAGGCTAAGTGTTTTTCAAAAATAATAATAATAATAATAATAATAACAACAACGACAACGACAACGGCGACAACAACGACAACAGGCGGCTATGCAACACATACTTTTTGATTATTAAATTTATTTCAAAAGTATAAAATTGGGATTTAGTGTATACAAACCATTTTTTCTGTACAGGTCAGTGGACAAAATTGTCTTATGCATCTGAATTTTGAGGCAGCCATTTCTAACAACAGATCAGAGGTGATTATTGTTTGGGTGATTTAGAAGAGTAACAACATAAATATATATAGTACAGTAGAAAATAAGGTGCATCACCCTAGCTAGGTGGTCAAAAGTTCAACAGAAAAAAATATTGTAACGTGAATATGCATATTCATTTCTAATTTAGTAAAAAGTTAATAAAGTTATAAATATAATAGTAACAGTTATGCTAATTATGCATTAGGAAAATCTAAAAATTGCACAACTATGTTTTTCTAATGTATTTTGCATAAAATAGGGTACAATACCCTAGGTGGTCAAAAGTTCAACACATTCTAGAAAAAATACCATAACGTACTTCGGTTTGTGATTTTCTAATTTAGTAAAAAAATTAATAAATTTATAAATATTATAGTGACAGTTTGGAAAAAAATTAATAAATTAATAAATATTATAGTGACTGTTGGGGCTAATACTGTATTAGGAAGAAAATATTGTAACATACCCCGTTTGTGATTTTCTAATTTAGTAAAAAAAAAAGTTAATAAAATTATAAATATTATAGTGACAGTTGGGCTAATATGGTATTAGGAAAATCTACAAAAGGTAAATGGACCCAATACTATATTTTCTAATGTATTTAGCATAAAATGAGGTGCAACAGCATATATATATATATATAGTCTTTCATACTCTTTCTTATTTTTGAAGAAAAAGTCAAAATTACAACAGACTCTTATAAAATTCTAGAGAAAAGAATAATGTACATATTACTATGGTTTTCTAATTTATTGAAAAAATTAATAAAATTATATACATTATAGTGACATATGGGCTAGTAATATATTAAAAATTTATAAGAGGTACAAGATGTACCTAGTACCATGTTTCACTAATGTATATAGCAGAAAACGAGGTATATCATCCTAATTTTAGAAAATATACAATACCTATAACTATGTTTCTTTAATTTAGTAAAAAAATCATAAAACTATAAATATTATAGTGACAGTTATGCTAATAATGTAATCGAAAATTCTAGAAGAGGTAAATGACCCACTTCTATGTTTCTCTAACGCATATAGTTAAAAAAAAAAAAAAGGTGTAACACCCTATGTGGTCTTCCACATTCTCCCTTATTTTGGAGGAGAAGTCAAAAGTACAACATGCTCTTAAAAAATTCTAGAAAAGATAATGCCATGTACCTATTATTGTGTTTCTCTAATTTAATTAAAAAAAATCATAAATTATAGATATTATATTCACAATTGTGCTATTACTGTATTAAATTTTTTAGAAAAGATACATGATCAACTACTATGTTTTTCTAATGTGTGTGCACACACACACACACATTAGAAAAACATAGTAGTTGATCATGTATCTTTTCTAAAAAATTTAATACAATAATAGCACAATTGTGAATATATATATATATATATATATATATATATATATATATATATATATATATATATAGAGAGTAGGAAATGAGGTGTAAGCACCTTATGTTGTTTTTTAGGGTTTGTCCTCGAACAATAGTGACTTATAACAACATGTCATTTGTGTTTAGATGCACGAATTCACAAATGAACATGTTATCTTTGTCAACAACGTTTCATCGGCATAGACTTTGCCATCCTCCTCTCAATCATGTCCTCCCATCCCTCCCATTCATAACCTTTGATTTCCATTCTTGGCGTCTCGTGTCTAGAAGGATTAAGGTTGGAGGCAATGCAATATTGTGGTCCTTAATAACATCCATTCGTATATACTACTAAAATATCGAAAAACACATGATTATAATCATGAAGAGAAATTTCTACAATTTTTTAGTTCTCATTGACAAGAAATGTTTGGAATTATTACCATGGCACCTCGGTTTTTTTTCCTGCTAGTTTTGTCACGAAATAGGGGTTTTCGAGCTGAATGTATGTTCCCGACGAGAAAAGTTCAATTCCAAAATGGTCAAAAACATTCTTGTTTTTCTTGCTAGAACTTCCCTTCCCTGCACCTGGACCAACACATTTCTTGAATCGACTTTAAAAAAAAAAAAACTTATTGCAGAAACATATAAAACATATAACATAAAAGAAAATCAAGAACCAAAAGTAGCTTACAAGAATTGTTTCTTTTTTTTTTTTTTTTTTTTTTTTTTTTTAGACTTTGTAAACCCCAATAACATGCGCGCTTTTACTTCTTCATCATCTTCCTCTACTTCATTCTTATCCTCCTCGATAACAACATTATTGTCCTCTTCATCACCATTGCAACCATAATTCTCTACTTCAGTCTTATCCTTTTCATTAATAAAATTGCTATCATCACCGTTATCACCATTGTCATCACCATCATTATCGTTGTCGTCATTATCATTAACAACAACATCATCATCTTTTTCTTCTTTCACCTCTTTATTATCTTGAGGTTGTGCATCTCTCACTACTATCTTTTCACATCCAAATTGGTCAAATAAGGCAAAGTCAAACCGTCCATAACCACCATAGGGGAAAACCAAGCAATCTCCATTTGTGATAGAGTTATCTTCCACAAATTTTGCCCAATAATTGTTCTGAAAACACAAACCATCTCCAGTTTCTGTCATCTCCATGCTCCAAACTTTCTTAAAACAATTCCTAAGAATTACTTTTTTTGGAACAACTCCTCCCGCAGATTCCTTAAACGAGATCAGAATTTCCTATTAGGGAACATGCATGTACGATTGGATAAGCAAATTAATGAGAAAATCTTAGATCAGTTTCAGGACAGGAAAGCAAGATCTAAGCAACGACTAAACACACATAAAAATAGGAAACATTCTTGATCAAATTATTAGATATAAATATAACCACACATGAACGGAATAAAAACGGGATTTGTGTATAATATAATCCGTACTAATCAGGAATAAACTGTTTATTATTCATAATGGAAAGTTTAATTTTTTGTTTGGGTGATTTAAAAGACAAACAACATATGAATATATAGGAGAAAATGAGTGCAACCTTAAGCATGCATGCTGCCTAGTAGACATGTAAAGGGCGATTGGATTGAAATATTGTTTGTATGGGCTCCTCTCTTTGGATCTTTGGGTCTCCAAATTAAATAATTGAGTCAAGTCAAGGCTATGAATAGTAGCCACAACCGTGAGAGCGATTTCTTTATTTTCTTTCAATAATTCTAAAATTTTATTGGTGGGATGCGTTTCTTGTTGATGGATATATTAGATGTGGAGCAAATCGGTCTGAAAAAGCGGAGCAAAGAGGATTTGGGTAGACCCTATGTAACCCCTCGTATTTTCCGATAAGTTTGAGGTTCGGAAAATAGGTCTTTAAGTTATGACATTTAAGAGAAGACGGTTTGATGCTCGAAATAATTTTTTTTAAGGATTAGTTATCGATAGGCTGCGAACTACGCACCGGTCACGAACCGAGAAAATTTTAAGGATATAGATTCAGTTCGAATTTTCTAGAATTGGGATTATTAAATATCATGCGATTAAGCCTGAATTTCTAGTTAGTTCAAGAAAAATTTCAAATGGACTGTAAGGGATAAATTGTTACGGACTCTGTACCTAAATTTAGCGGGATACCGAAAAATTCCCAAAATTGGTGATTTGCGACGGGAATATTTTTACGATAATTTTGGTATTAGAATTTTCCCGAATTAAGTTATAATCCTCCGAACATTCATCTGGATTAAGCATAAACTGACCAATTAGATTTGATATCTTCATAAGGGATCCATGGGGTGATGACATGTGGCAAATCCAATCCTAGACTAAGATTTGGCCATTTAATGTAACATTAATGAGGTATGGAGGCTTTGTACTTGATTGCTTGGTCTTCAAGAACAATATCAAACAAGATCATCTCATCTCTCTCCTACTCTCCATTTCATTTTCGTGTAACACACTAGGAAGAAGAAGAAAATTATTTTAGCTTAGTCTTCCATTGTGATCCAAGAACACTTAGGCATTTCTTCAACTCCAAGAGCTCTACTATAGGTAAGAACTTCGGTTTTGTTCGGTTCGATTCCTTCTAAGACTTAAGCTTTAACTTAAGTGTTAATATAAGTGCATGAAAAATATTGTTATTATGGTGATGTTTTAGGGACTTTGGATTCAAGGAAAGATATAACGCTTCTACGGTTTTAGAAATCTTCTATTGAGGTAAGGAATTCCCTTAAGTTGGAATTAGTCACTTGAATTTGGATAATTGATTTTGGTTGAAATATGGTGTTTTTGGAGCTTTGGG